>NC_080066.1:103293267-103620696 GCF_949987535.1 Balaenoptera acutorostrata
GCTGAAAGGGCTTCCTTCCTGGGCCCCCTGTTTCAATCCTTGCCCTCAGTCCATTTTAATCCTAGCAACAAGAGCAATTCTGTTACAATGTGAGTCATATCATGTCGTTTCCTCTATTCAAAACTTTCAATAGCTTCCCATCTCAAAGCAAAAGCAAAATGCTAAGGGCGGCCCACGGCATCCTGATGGTTGACTCCACTGCCCACCCACGCCCCTCTGACTGCCTGCTCACTTCCATCCCTCCACACTGGCCTCAACTCAGCATGCATGCTCCCACTCAGGACCTTTGCACCCCCGCTCCCTATGCCTGGAAAGCTCTCTCCCCTGATGTCTCTATGCCTCACCTCCTTCAAGCCTGTACTCCAGTGTCATCCTTCCAATAAGCCCAGCACTGATTTAACACGACAGTCTACTCAACCCCACTTCAGGCACTCTTGGGCCCTTTCATCTTGCTTTAGTTTTTCTTTTTTCCACAAAACTTATTAACTTACAGCATTCCAGATAATTTTTTTAAATTTATTTATTTTATTTTTGGCTGCGTTGGGTCTTCGTTGCTGCATGCAGACTTTCTCTAGTTGTGGCGAGCAGGGGCTACTCTTCGTTGCGGTGCGCAGGCTTCTCATTGCCATGGCTTCTCTTGTCGCGGAGCATGGGCCCTAGGCACACGGTCTTCAGTAGTTGTGGCTCACGGGCTTAGTTGCTCCGCGGCATGTGGGATCTTCCCGGACCAGGGCTTGAACCTGTTTCCCCTGCATTGGCAGGCAGATTCTTAACCACTGCACCACCAAGGAAGTCCCCAGATAATTTATATTTCGTTTTATGTAACGTTTGTACCTGCTTATAGCAAGCACATAAGTTCCATGAGCGCAGGGATTCTTGTTTGCATCTCTGATTTATCCCCAGCTCAGTATTTGTTGAATGAATGACAAAGATCTTTCTGAAAACTCTTTTCAGAAATTACTGTAGCTCAGGTGTTGCATGCTCACAGAGGCAGGTTTCAAGTGCAAGGGGAAATGAGTCAAATGATGAGTCAGGCCACTAAGCCAGAATAGCCATCAACATTTGGAAAGCAGAGTTGACGTGGAGAAAATTGCTTGTGCACCAAAGTCACACTGTTATCTCTGTTACTCCCTGGGGTTTACCCATTTCCAATCTAGAGGTATCAAGGATATGGAGCTGGATGCCTCCTCCATGGAAAAGAGGTTTGCCTATAAGTTTTTGAAGAAGATCCTGAAATATGTTGATTCTGCTCAAGAGTTTATTGCCCATTTGGGTAAGTATCATTGTGAAATATCAGAAAAATGTGTGCTTCTCATAATATCAAAAAGAATTAGATATTCCTTTTACGAAGAGCGATGCTTTCATACTGTAGCTGTTCATGATTCTTTTAAACATATGGTTTAGGGAAGGGCACAGTGGCTGAGATTTCCCACACACACACACTTACAAAAAATCAGTTTTGTCTTTGGTTTGCCTTCTGGGTTTGATTGAATCATTTGCCATTTTTCACATAACTCATCCTCTTCTAAGTTTTCCATCGTTTTGCTTTATGCCTGTGAGCATATGACTCAACCTCTCTGAAGCTGCCTTCTTATCAATAGAGTAGAGAAAAGAGTAGTGAAAGCCTAGACAATTGCCACAAGAAATAACCAACCCTCACAATTATAAAGTACTTTGTAAAATATTAGATATTTTGTAAAATCAAGTGGCCTTTTCATGACGAAAAGCTGCTCTGTTTCTTTAATGCCGTGACTCTTTTTGTTTTTGTTTTCTTTAGCTCTGGCCAACTTTGTGTCACTTTTGTCTTTGCAGAAGCCATTGTCAGCAGTGGGAAAACTGAAAAGTCTCCCCATGACCAGGAGATCAAATTCTTTGCCAAAGTAAGTGACTCTCTGCATTTAACCGGTTTACCTTCTTCTTGGGATCTGTACCATTTAGGGTACAAGTTAAGCAGATCCAATAATGACTTTGATGAGGTGGACATGTGCTTCTCTGTTGTGGAAAGGTCCTGAGGCAGGTGGGTGGTCCGAGGAGGTAAGCAGCCTGCTCTGCTCCACGCCATCACCCAGGGACTCGGGTTCTTCCTCTCTCGATGCTCTCTCATCTCCTAAGATGTGGTCCCTGACAGTGGTCCAGACTCACCTGTACCACATCTGTGAGAAAGGGGGGAAGGAGAGGGAAGGGCAAGCTGTTGTTTTATTAAAGTTCTAAAGTTTAATAAAAGTTGTTTTATTAAGTGACTAGAACCTAATCATTTCAGCCTCAGCTAGCTGCAAGGGAGGTGTATAATGCATGCTTTAACTGGGTGACCCCATGCCCAGCTAAAACACGGGGATTTCTACTGCTAAGGGAAAGAAGGGAAGAACGAATTTGGGTGCCAGTGGGCTGTCTCAGCCACATGACCCTACTCAGAGGACTAAATGCAAGTGAGACTTTGGGGTAGCCATGCTCTGAGAAGCAGAGACAGGATGGTCAAGTCCAGTAGTGCTGGGCCATGCCTCAAATATTCTGTTGGATGCCATGCCCAAGAAGCCACATGTGAGTGCAGGTGTCCTGCAGGACGCCGCTGAAAATGTTGATTCAGGATGTGCATTTCTTTGGGCCCTTAGTCAGTGTCCTGCACTATCCCTTCACGTATTTCTAAGGCCTCTGGTTACAGGCATAGAAGAAAAAAAATGTTTTGGAAACTGGGATTCACAGGATAGAGTTTCCTAGAAATTCCAGGACCAGAGTCTTTTTGCGTTCAGAGTCTTTTTGCTCATTAAAAATGAACTTTTTCAAAGGAACCAGAGGAAGGGCTTTGGCCAGCCTCCTAGAAGTTCATCTCTGGTGGATCTTTCAGGTTCTCCTCCCACTGGTTGACCAGTACTTTACCAATCACCGCCTCTACTTCCTCTCGTCCCCTCTGAAGCCCCTTAGCAGCAGCGGGTACGCCTCTCATAAGGAGAAAGAAATGGTGGCCAGGTGAGTCTACAGAAGAGAAGGTCACAGTGCTGATGTGATTTATGTAAAACCCCAGACTCCTGGGGCTTCAGTGGTGAATCTTTTGGAGAAATGAGCTGTGGCCTGATGATTGGTAGCTCAGAGGTTTTGGTTATCATCTTGGTTTTGAAAGTGACTTTATTCACACTTATCTGTATATTATTTTGGCAACCAAGAGAGGTGCACTGTTTGGGGGTATCAGTAGGACTTGGGGGAAACTTACATTACTCGGATCAGCTTCTATCCTGAAATAACATTTAGAAAAAGGAGAAGGTAATTCTGAAGCTTGGGAAAAGCAAACACACAACCTTGAGAAGAAACAGATTAATACTGTTTTCAATCTCATTCTTCTCAGGCTTTTTAAGCTTAAATTTTTTTTTTAATTTATTTATTTATTTATGGCTGTGTTGGGTCTTCGTTTCCGTGCGAGGGCTTTCTCTAGTTGCGGCGAGCGGGGGCCACTCTTCATCGCGGTGCATGGGCCTCTCACTATCGCGGCCTCTCTTGTTGCGGAGCACAGGCTCCAGACGTGCAGGCTCAGTAATTGTGGCTCACGGGCCCAGTTGCTCCGCGGCATGTGGGATGTTCCCAGACCAGGGCTCGAACCCATGTCCCCTGCATTGGCAGGCAGATTCTCAACCACTGCGCCACCAGGGAAGCCCGCTTAAATTCTTTTTAAGGAATCAGATCTTACAAGTCCTGGTGTGGATGATCTGAGATTTGAAATCTAGAGTGACATGATTCAATTTAAATTCCTAACAGGAAACACATTTTCATCAAAAGCACCAGCTTGCCTTCTTACTCCACTAGGCGTGACACGTGGATGCCTCAGCAGAGCTGAGAACAAAGCGGGTGCTTCATGATCAGGCTACAAGTGGATACCACTATGCCTCAGGTTCTCTGTATTTGATTTACGAATGACAAGGGATGGATTAGACTTCTAAATGGCAAAGAGTTAAGGACTGCAATAAAGGCAGTCTATCAGCCCTTTCCCTGGCATCCACTGATGGTGAACGATGCACTTTATATTTTATAAAGGCCCAGCCGTTGAGTATCACCATCTTTGGGAGGATATTCAACCTTAGGATTTAGCTAACATTTATCAAGCGCAGCATGGCTCAGCAGTGAGTTTGATTTTTCATATGCACAAGTTATTGCCCACTTGTGGAAATATCATTGTGAAACACCACAATGCTTTAAATTCCAAGAACCACCTGTGTGTTATGATCTCCATTTTGCGATGAGGAAACTGAGGTTTGGGCAGGTTCACTCCAGTGCCTAAAGTGACCCAGGTAGTAAGTTAGGGCAAGAATGAAAGCCTAGCCCTCTCTATCCAGATCGAGTGCCATTTTCTCTACACTGTAATTACTTCTTATATTAATATTTGTTAAGCAGGGAGGAACGCATGATGTCAAAGTGAGATACACTTAGAATCAGTTACTGACCCAAGATTTGCTAGATATTTTCATGACACACCAGTGTCTTTTGTAAGAAGTTAAGGAAATGAGGAGCCAAGTGAGATACTCAGATAAGCCAACAGAGGGCAGGTGTGTCTGTTCTCTTCATCTGTTTTTCGTAGGGTATTAATTCATGGAAATGTAACATTTGTTCAGCCAGGCACCACTTGTCACAGCTGGAATACAAGCTGGAGCTCGCTGATCAGCCTTGCAAATAGCTTTCCGATCCATCAGTGTGCCCGCCGCCCTCCCGTAGAAGTGGCCGTATCGGCACTGAACATGCTCACGTTTCCAGACCCCTTTTGTTCCCAGCCTTCACCCATACCCCACCTCTTCTGCATCTGATGCAATTTACCAGTGCTTTCCGGAATCTCTCCCCTGGGATCTCTTTAATTTATCGCCTTCAAATTCTGAGATGAGAAAGAGGCGCCTGGGGACTCTGGCCCCTCATAACTCTGGGTGAAGGACAGTGCTTCTGCTTGAATCGTGGGTCCCACAGGCAACAAAAAAGGGCCTTTGGAAATTTCAGAGCCCGGCCTTGACATGCCTGAGAAAGCACTTCTGACAGCAAGGGGAGCCACGTTTATATTAGGATCAAACAACCCAAGGATCTGCTTTAGTTAGAAAAATGTTATTTTGTATTTATACAGAGCGGGTTCATTTTGAAGCATTTTGCCAGAAATAACTGAGTTTATCAGCCCCTAATTCTACAGACTAAAAGGGTCATGTGATTAGTCGCTGACTACAGACGAGAAAGCTAAAACGCAGAGCGGGATGAGGTGAATTCACCACGACAGCCCAGCGAGTCCTGGCAGAGCCACAGAAACTCATATTCCTCCAGGATCTCCGCCAACTCCATGAGTTTTCATCAGATGCATAACTCTGAAAAAGAAAAACAAACATCCGGGGAAGAGAAAAGAAGCAGCAGTTCATATTTAATTTCACACTCGCTGGCTGCCAAATTTCTGTTAACTTATTCTGAGCTCTCTTAAGCTCTAGGCCAGTGTTTCCAACTTTTTTCCACTGCAAAAACAAATGACTAACCAGGAGAGACTTTGGCTGTGGTGTCCAGTAGATAGCCCAGAAAGGCTCAGGGTATTCATTGAAAACCATTTAGAGGTGAACAAGTGTTCATCCCCACCAACACTTGGATGGATTTCTTCTCTATTTGAGCCATCCCCTAAAGACTTTTGCCCTGTGTGGGGCAAGACTCCCATGACTTCTAAGAAGATCTTGGGAAGGACTTCAGCTAGGTCTCACCTTGGCATACCATGGCCTGTACCAGGTGATTCTATTTTACTTCCCCTCTTTCTGTTCCACCAGGAAGGGCAGCTTTCTGAAGGGATTGCTAAGTTCTTACCTAGCTGTGCCAATGTCACGTAATGTCAGCGTTCTGAGGAATCTCCTCCCGAGAACTTCAGCAGTGCAGGTCAAATGATGGCCATAGTGCCCCTAGACAGGGGCTATCAGGAGCGTGTTCAGAGACATCTACGGGCTCTTTGCTAACTGCACAAAGCCCTCTATTAGGCACTGTGGAAAGTAAAACAGTAAGACACAACTGGACTCCAAGGGGTTCCATGGTAGACAGTATGGGTGAAAGCATGCAATAGGGTCAAAAAACACAAAAGCATAGCAGATGGGATTTCCTAGCTTCAAAGACACAGATAGGACAGCAACCCAGTCAGGCCCATAGGCTAATGGAGATGTCAGAGAAAAGCCATTTCTTGAAATGTTTCTGGTTCAGCACAGTATTGCCCATACCTGAACCTTTAACTTTCTTCCAATCCCACCATCTTGCCCACCTCCAACTAAGGCCTCACACCCTGTTCCCCCGAGTGAAGGCTACAAAAAGGGCTTGCAATCTACTGCAGTAATGGAAAAATCATGCTTCCTTCCAGAATCCTCGTTTATCCATGAATGTTATACAAATGAACCTTTCAACATATAGTACGCTCTAGCAAGAGGTGGTTTGCAACAGGTGGGTCATTGCAAAACATAGTACTTGTCGCAGAAGGATTGTTTTCTGCCTGCAAGGTACCCCTCGTGATTCTCCAACAAGACAGTGGGAACCACATGCTGTCCTAGTGTGGTCCAGAGGATTCTTTGAGGGGAACACAGTGCATCTTCCCGGGGTGCTGTACTAGGCACTTTGTTTTACTGCACAGGGGCCAAGGGGTGGGGTACAAATGAGTCTTCCTTGAATCTCTGTCCCTTTCTGACTTTCATTCTTTTCTGCTTCAGCCTGTTCTGCAAACTCGCTGCTCTTGTTCGACATAGGATTTCCCTCTTCGGTAAGAGAAGTATTGCTAAAGGCTTCACCCTCTGTAATTATCCTGAACTTGTGTTTTGCCTTCATCTGTGGCTCCTGCAGACAAGCTGAGCCTTAGGACTAAGGTGTCACCTAAATTTGCCATAGAAAGTTGGTCTGAAGTATGATAAACCCCTCTCTCCCCCTTGAACAGCTCAGATTTATGAATGAATCTTTAATGAATGCTTTAAGCCCTGCCTCTAACTTCCATCATAAAGCGATGTGTCAGGCCAGAGATAAATGCTTTGGCCCCGAACGGAGGCCTGGCGCTTTGTGTGTTGGTGGTTAATAAAGCTGGGCTGTTTATGCGTATTGAGAAGATTGTGTTTAAATGCCAGGCTGAATGCTTTGGGGAGTCACAGGGGATATTTTTGATTTTAGGGAACGATGCTACTACAATGGTGAGCTGTCTTCACATCTTAGCTCAGACACTTGACACAAGGTAAGTGTGCCCAGAATTCTCCAGTAGTTTCTCAGGACTCCCTCTGTGACCCTCTCTCCTTGCTTCTTATTGTACTGAAGAGGAGATGTGTCACCGTTATGCAAGAGCTGGGGAGAAAAGGGAAGATGGGGGAAAGATGGATCCCACCATGACATGAGCACACTCTGTTTCTCAGCTCACATGATGGAGAGCCACTGTCATGGCAGATACCGAAAGCTGAGCATTTGATCAATTCTTGTCTTCTCTTACTGAGAAGTTCATCTTTCAGAAGATAAAATATGTAACGTGGCAAAGTACCACTTCGTATCTAATTCTCCACAAAAAAAGAGAAAGGAAGAGCTGCCTGATGGTTGGCAATGCCATAAGAATCCTGGGAGAGGGGACCCATAGCACTCTGAATTCAAAATGGCCAAGGAAGGGATGTGATTACCAGAAGATCAAAGACAAAAGATAGATTCGAGCCCATGACCTGAGGGTCTGATAGGAAAGATGGCTGAACAAGAAAGGAAGTCTTCCTTTTCTTTCACATACATACATATATGTGTGTGTGTGTGTGTGTGTGTGTGTGTGTGTGTGTGTGTATTCTGGTAGTATAAACATAAATTATTTGATGAGATAAAAAAGAGAAGCAGTGCAAATAACTGACAGGGAGTTTTCTTTAGCACACTCATTAAGCAGGGCCCTTGTCAAAGTTGAGAGGAGAACACACATCCCAAAACCCAACGCAGAAGAGAGGCACCAACCTAAAAGAGTGGCCAGATGATGAAAATCCTCTACAAACTAAGAATGTTTTTTTTTTTTAAAGTTAAGGGTAGTTAAAGGGGATTTTCTTTTTTTTTTTTAGAAATTCACGTTCTTTTATTTATTTATTTATGGCTGTGTTGGGTCTTCGTTTCTGGGCGAGGGCTTTCTCTAGTTGCGGCGAGCGGGGGCCACTCTTCATCGCGGTGTGCGGGCCTCTCACTGTCGCGGCCTCTCTTGTTGCGGAGCACAGGCTCCAGACGCACAGGCTCAGTAGTTGTGGCTCATGGGCCCAGTTGCTCCGTGGCATGTGGGATCTTCCCAGACCAGGGCACGAACCCGTGTCCCCTGCATTGGCAGGCAGATTCTCAACCACTGCGCCACCAGGGAAGCCCCTAAAGGGGATTTTCAAGTGTCAGAGAGAAACAAACATGTTGTGGAGATGTTAAGACAGCACAACGTTTTCAGGCCCAGACCAAAGCATCCCAGGGATGCAATTGGGACGAGGAATCTTTATTCCCAAAAGCATGCAAAATGCCTTAAGAGAGAGTCCTCTTTCTTAAACGTACCGACCTGCATTTTTTTTTTTAATAGTCATTCCTGAGAAAACCTGAGGAGGATGGTTCATAAATACTTACAGCAAGCCTCACTGACTTTATTTCCTTGTTTTTATTTTTCTGATTGGCTGGATGATTATCATGAAAATGCTGTAGATAAAAAGCATCTGTCCTTACAGCAAGCCTGTCATAATCTTGACTAAGATGTAGAAACATGGAAAATAATAGATGACTTGTAGGCTTTGTTCCAGTTCTAAGTTTTATAAAATAGTTTTAAGGGAAAGCCCCAGGTACCCATAGCTAATCTCCATTCCCACATGTTTTTCTCGGTGGTCTGATTAAGCTGTCTGTTTTAAAAGGGGCTGGCTCTTCTCCACTCCCCTTCTCCAAGTTAGGACACCCCTGAAAACTGGTAGAAATCTAAGCTTCAGTTGATTTAATTCTCTGTTCTCTCTCTAAGAGGTCCTACATCACAGGAGAGCTAATATTTCTAACTAGTCCTTATGAAAGTTGCTGAGCCCATGTGGAGCTGCAAGAAAAGCTCCCCTCTCCCTCCTTTTAATTAGATATTTCCAGAAGAATGTAGCCAGCTGCAATATTATATAGATAGCAGGTGACCAATATCAGTTTCTTTCTAAGTCGTCCTGCCATTTCCTAAGAGTTGAGCAGTCATTCCCTCAAATCAAGCATGCCTTCCAGTTGCTGCCCCCGCCCCCCACCCCTCCCAACCCCCCCGCCTGACCTTTGGGCTTGTGGATCCCAGTTTCTTTTTGGATGCTAATAACCATTCTCCATTTCTCCTGACTCGGTGTCTTCCAGGTGAGTGGGGTGTCAAATGTCTGCCCAGGTTGCACTGCAAGTCACCAGTCTCAAGAAGGGGGTTGGCCAAAGGTTCAGATTATGCTTCTGGTTTTGAACATTGTTTGCTTACAGGACAGTCATGAAGTCAGGCTCAGAGCTGGTGAAGGCCGGGTTACGAGCATTCTTTGAAAATGCAGCCGAAGACTTAGAGAAGACTTCAGAAAACCTGAAGCTCGGCAAGTTTACCCATTCCAGAACGCAGATTAAAGGCGTTTCTCAGAATATTAACTACACCACGGTGGCTCTGCTCCCCATCCTGACGTCCATCTTTGAGCATGTGTCTCATCATCAGTTCGGGGTGGATTTACTCTGTGAGTCAGCCTGCTGTCTGTCATGGATTCATGTGCATCTGGCCACAGATCAATAGCAAGTGTGTGGCTCATTCCCTTAGGCTGACCTTGAGGACAGAGTAGAGATAACTCTTCCACACTTTTTCCTTCTTAGATTTAAAAATGAAGTAACAGACTCTTGGAGGGGAAGAAATCCCCAAATTTGAGTATATAATATTTCATCTTTTCCCACTGTTTTTCAGGACCAGAATTTTCCATCCACTGGTTTAGCTCTCAGCCATTGTGTTCTCACTTAATTTGAAAAGGTTATCTGAGAAATCCAGCAAGAGATATAGGTTGCTCGCAGACACCAATTTTCCTGTAAAGAAGCTTTAATTTATTCATTGGATACCAGGAGCAAAGAGAAGCTGCTCACATTTCATTGTCTAAGCCTCCAGAAGAAGACTGTAGTTGGTTGGTTTTCTTTTAGTTTGCATTTAGTACCATGTTCAGCCCTCTTTTACTGCCACCAAGCTTCAGTTTCACACTTTAAATGGTGGTACATGATTTAATTAGTTTAACCAGTTGTCAGTAGCCAAGGCTGTGTCTTCCATAGCCTTCAACAATGAAAATCAGTTATTTCCATGGGGTTAGGGGGAGAGGTAGGGGAACATTCAAACTCACTATTCTGTGTCATGGACACAATGCACTTCCTTGTTGAAAAATAAAAAATTAAATTAGTTCTCTTTATGTTAAATTGGTTCCAGCCTTATGGTGAGTTCCATACATTAATAGAGGCACAGAGCCTGCCCATTAAGTTCCTAAGCGACACATGCCCTTCCCTTGGGAAACATGGCAAAATCATGATACAATTGAATTACCTTTTGAAAAACATCCATCAGAGAACTTGGAACAGGTGGACATGAGGAATTTTGCTCTGTCTCTGCAGAGGTAAGGACATCGTACATATCTCCCTAAGAAAGGAACAAAAAGCTCATTCAAACTTCTTTGATTTCTTGCATTCTTCCTTTCAAAAGAAGGAAACAGTGCTCTGGATAAAATTTGATTACAGTGTCTCCCTCTATTGGAGGGGAAAAAAAATACCCATATGGAAGGACTCATTGGTCAAATGATTCCTTTCCCTGAGAAGCAATGTGATCTGTATCAGGAGTCCTACAAAGGAATTGGGATAGCTCAATGGAGGGTGTTTTTCTGTTGGTGTTTCCTCTCCCAGTTCAGCATCTGGCATTTGAGTAGAGAGGGGCTATATTTGTTAAAAAGAGAGAAAGAGAGCTCTTTGGCTCTTAGGTGATGCCAACACGTGTTTTCTGTTTGCGGACCTTTTCTGTGTGCAGGAGGTGGGCCACTGGGATTGATGAACAGGAATGACAGCTCTTGTTTGGTCTTTTCAGTGGGTGACGTGCAGATTTCATGCTACCATATACTGTGCAGCCTCTACTCCCTTGGGACAGGAAAGAACATCTATGTTGAAAGGTAATTAGCGAACAAAAGAGGCTAACACATTCAGGCTGAATGTGTTACTTAAGTGTTTAAACATTTAACAACAATAGCATCTTTTCAATCCAGCAAAAGCAAAATGCTCACTGAAATGGCTTGGCGATTTGGAGCCTAGGGTATGAAATGTTTACGGCAGTATAAAATGTGTTAATAAGGCTTCTGAGATGTATGACTTCCCTGGCGATCGCTGAAGAATGTATGTGGCTGGAGGAGCAATATAGCCAAGCTAAATCATGTGCTGGTGGCCAAAAGAATGTCGAAGAAATGTCTCTTTTTTCACAATCACAGTTTCCAAATAGCCTCCAGAGTTCCTGTGGTTAAAGCTTGCTGAGAAGCTCAAGGGACGTGAGGCAGTTGCTTTAGTGTTTAATGAGTTTCTGTGTGATACAGCCCGGGACCTTTACCATTCTCGGCTGTCACATTAGCTATAGTTTTAGACAAGTCCACGCTTTGGAAGCAGAAATGCTATTCAATGGTCTTGAGTCTGAACAGGCTGATTTGCTGAGGTGCTTAGGTTCCTGCTCTACTCACTACTCTGCCTGGAGCGATGGAGGCCTTCGGTGACTGCCTGCTTTTCACCATCAAATGCTGTGTGTTGTGTGGTTCTGTTTAAATCCACGGGGAAGATCAGGAAGATAAACACAGTGTTAGCCAAACCCTAGACTTAGTCTTATCCTTGGAAGACTTTTTTTCCCTTTTCTGCCTTTTCAGTCAACGATACTGAAGGAATTTGATCTGTGCTTAAAATTATTTAATGTAAACATCCCCTTGGTATCCATGCTCCATGGGCCTCCTTAGTTTATGATTTACAAACCAGCCAACGGTAAATCCCTATTTCACATCGAAACTTACATAAATTCTAATTACAATTTCTCAATAAAGCAAAGACAAGACTTGAGCTCCTTCAAGAACTCAAGAACTGATGACTCGAAATCATGGGCTAATAACCAAATAATGTTGAAGAAATGTCTATGTCTTCATAATTACTGCTTTTAAATAGCTTCTAGAGTTCAAGAAATCGACTGGAGAACTAATGACTAATTTATTTTGATTATGATTTTAATTCCTTAGAGTTATGTAGCTTTCCTTATTGTTTTACATGAAATACAGATAAATAGTTCTATCCTTTAATAGGAACTGGGCAGACAGAAGTCATAACCATATTTTATACCAAATCAACAAGAAAATTAATAAAATTTTTTCTGTTTAATACAGAATTTCACTTAGGGAAGGTATCTTTACTTTCATTAAGCATTTGTGAATATTTTCTCAATATCTTTTCTTATTCTATCAGTTTCTATATGCGTATATACATACATCTACATGTGTATGTGTTTCTTTATACAATTTTTTGAAAAGCTTATGCATTATTCTCTTTTTAAAAAAGAAAAAAATTCAAAGAAAGGTCAACTCTGAAATGTCAGACCAGACCATATGACTTTTTATATTTTATTCATATACTCACAGCACTGTGAATATTGGTGCCTGTGTTTTATACTCCACACAGGTAGAAAGCCAGGCTTGAAGAAGCCCTAGATCAAATATGCCCCTATTGTCTCTCCATTAGTTAATGAAGGAACTAAGGAAATAAAGATTTAAAATCCTCGAGTTGTGATGCTGTCACCATTAATGATTTTTATTTATTTTCTCTTGTATTGTGAAAGTAAGACATACTTATTCAAAAAAAATCAAACAGTACAGACATATGTAAAGTTAAAAGTCTGCTGTTTTCTTCACCCCAGACCACCCCACCTAGTAACAGTTTGGTGTATACCATTCCAGGTGTTTTCTACATGTGTACGTTTTTACACATGTTGGATCATAATATTGCTTTGCAACTTTGTCTTGTTGGATGAAGCTAAAAACTGAATTTCTTTATCATACAACTCATATTTTTAATTTATCATTTAGATAAAATCATCATTAATTCTCTACTTTAAAAAAGATGAGCAAGTTTAGTACATTTACATTTCTAGCTACTTCCTATCCTTTCTACCTTTCCTTTTTCGCTATGTAATTCCTTATAACATGTACATTTTATTTTGGAATATTCTAGAACTAATGTTCCTTGAGTTGTTTACCTTGGTTTGTATTTAAATGATTCAGTGTGTAGCCAATCCTTTTGAACTGTGACTTTCCCATTCCAAAACTCTTATTTTGATTTATCTCTTGGTTGGCCAGATTCATCATATGTAGTTGCTTCTGTAAGAGCCGTACACTTGAGTCTTTGCATGTTTTGGACTATCATCCTTTGACTTTATATGTGAACAGTTTCCGTGGTATAAAATCCTTGGGTCATAATTCTCCTTCCTCGGAAGTGTATAGCCTTTGCTTCTTTGTGTCCTGACAGCGTGTGTTCCTTGGATCCGGTGATTTGTTCCCCGTACACGCGACTTTGCCGTGGGAGGGGAGAAGCTGCTGCTCACTGGGTTCTTTCTTTGGTCCTGAAGCTCATTCACTTCACTACTACCGTGTCCCAGGGCTGTCCTTTCTGTATCAGCCCCTGCACTTCTCAGAACTTAATATGCCCCCTCCGTCTTTAGGTCCTCGTTTATTTAACGAGTCTTTCATTTTATTATATTGTTGTCGGGTTTTTTGTCTTAGCTGTTGGTCAAAGAGCGAAATTACGTGTACTTATTGGCTTTTTCCTTAACCTCCCACATCTCTCATTTTCTCTTCAGTAACTTTTAGCTAATTGTTCTTTTCTGAAACTATCTCCGTGTTAATACTTCTTCTTATATTCTGTGAGGGTAGAGAGAAGTTGTCTGGTTTTTTCCTGGATAATTCTTCCTCTGAACTCTATTTCTCATCTATTTCTTGGTCATTAGGTACATTTCTAGTTCTCAAGAAGGGAAAGGAGTATGTGTGCATGTACGATGCGTGTATGCGTGTGCGTGTATGTGTGTTCAGTGGAGGAGAGTGGACAGGGCTGAAATATCAGGCAGCTTCAGAACCTAGAAGCTGACTGAGAACTAACTCTTTCTCACTGTATCAGCAGTGCCTTTAGCCCTAGGAGACATCCACCCTTATCCTTTGGTGTCCTTCCTCAACCAAAGTAAACAGCTGGTGCAGACAAGAGGTTGGTGAAATTCTTGGTGCATCCTATAGAATAGGCCTTTTGCTTAGTGATTTAATGTATGTTTCTTCTCTGCTTTAGAGGAGTTGAGGCAGCAGCTACAAAACAGGTTACTTCTCACTCTTTCACTCTACCTCACCTCCACTGGTTCTCCAGGCCAGGCGTCCAGGTCATAGTTATGGCAGATGGCATGCACACTCCTTCCTACTCTGGTCCTGCCTGCCACTCTGCAGGATGGAACCTGGGTCCCACACACGTCCAACAGTTCTCCCAGGGCCTGCTCACACCTTTAATCCTCATTGTTTCAAGCAAAACTCATTTCCTGGGCTCCTCAAAATCCCCATATTTACTTCCAATGATCTCTACACTCTGCTCTAGGTCTTGAAAGAATGTTTCAGTTTCAGCATCTTCACTTGATTTGGTCCATACTTTGCAGTGTGAAATTATCACACATTTTCTTTTTCTTTTTTTTTTTTTTTTCCACACACACACACTGTATTTTATTTTTACAAGAGATAAATAGACTGACACCAAGCATTGTACATGGATAACCACAACAAAAGCAACAATGATTGCAATTACCAAACATGAAACACACTTATACTATGTCATAATATTGACATTCAGTCCAGTAATCCTCCACTGTAACAGCTCCTTTACTTTGCAGTGAAAATTGATTTGTATATTCTTTTCCTCTGAGTCCTTGTGGGATTTTTTTTTTTTTTAATTCAGACAGAAAGTCACAAAAATTATACTCATCCTCATCAGTTCACTCAGTCCCATGTAATTAATTTCTTTTTTTTCATCTTGATCTTTTGTAGGCACTTTTAAGAGTTCATCAGTTTTTCATTAGAGTTCTGAAAATGCTTATTCATTCAGTTCAGCAGTACAGTCAGTTACCAGAAACCTGTACTTGTCAGAGTCTTTTCCATGAATTTCTTGAAGATGAAACCCTTTTATAGGAACATATTTGCAAAATCATCAGAGTACACCCAGAACTGTCTGTAAATGACAAAAGACTTAAAAATGACCATGGTTAAAGATTTGATGAAAGTTCATAATAATGCAGTTGACAAGAAAATGAGTTATTTCTGAGATATACATTTTAAAGTAATAACTAGGATTATTACTTATAACATTATACCAGAACATATAAGATTTTTAGACGTTTCCTGTAATGTCTGAAACATTTATATTAACATATTTCCATACATATTTCCATACAAATACAAATATAAGATTTTTAGAAATTTCATGTAATGTCTGAAACATTTATATTAACATATTTCCATACATATTTCCATACAAATACAAATATAAGATTTTTAGAAATTTCATGTAATGTCTGAAACATTTATATTAACATATTTCCATACATATTTCCATACAAATACAAATATAAGATTTTTAGAAATTTCATGTAATGTCTGAAACATTTATATTAACATATTTCCATACAAATAACCCAATGAAAGTTTAGTATTAGTTGTTTTGTTTGTTTTTTTATACTGCAGGTTCTTATTAGGCATCAGTTTTATACACATCAGTGTATACATGTCAATCCCAATCGCCCAATTCAGCACACCACCATCCCCACCTCACCGCAGTTTTCCCCCCTTGGTGTCCATATGTCCATTCTCTACATCTGTGTCTCAACTTCTGCCCTGCAAACTGGCTCATCTGTACCATTTTTCTAGGTTCCACATACATGCATTAATATACGATATTTGTTTTTCTCTTTCTGACTTACTTCACTCTGCATGACAGTCTCTAGATCCATCCACGTCTCAACAAATGACTCAATTTCGTTCCTTTTTATGGCTGAGTAATATTCCATTGTATATATGTACCACCTCTTCTTTATCCATTGGTCTGTTGATGGGCATTTAGGTTGCTTCCATGACCTGGCTATTGTAAATAGTGCTGCAATGAACATTCGGGTGCATGTGTCTTTTTGAATTACGGTTTTCTCTGGGTATATGCCCAGTAGTGGGATTGCTGGGTCATATGGTAATTCTATTTTTAGTTTTTTAAGGAACCTCCATATTGTTCTCCATAGTGGCTGTATCAATTTACATTCCCACCAACAGTGCAAGAGGGTTCCCTTTTCTCCACACCCTCTCCAGCATTTGTTGTTTGTAGATTTTCTGATGATGCCCATTCTAACAGGAGTGAGGTGATACCTCATTGTAGTTTTGATTTGCATTTCTCTAATAATTAGTGATGTTGAGCATCTTTTCATGTGCTTCGTGGCCGTCTGTATGTCTTCTTTGGAGAAATGTCTATTTAGGTCTTCTGCCCATTTTTGGATTGGGGTGTTTGTTTCTTTGATATTGAGCTGAATGAGCTGTTTATATATTTTGGAGATTAATCCTTTGTCCGTTGATTCATTTGCAAATATTTTCTCCCATTCTGAGGGTTGTCTTTTTGTCTTGTTTATGGTTTCCTTTGCTGTGCAAAAGCTTTGAAGTTTCATTAGGTCCCACTTGTTTATTTTTGTTTTTATTTCCATTACTCTAGGAGGTGGATCGAAAAAGATCTTGCTGTGATTTATGTCAAAGAGTGTTCTTCCTATGTTTTCCTCTAAGAGTTTTATAGTGTCCAGTCTTATATTTAGGTCTCTAATCCATTTTGAGTTTATTTTTGTGTATGGTGTTAGGGAGTATTCTAATTTCATTCTTTTACATGTGGCTGTCCAGTTTTCCCAGCACCACTTATTGAAGAGACTGTCTTTTCTCCATTGTATATCTTTGCCTCCTTTGTCATAGATTAGTTGACCATAGGTGCGTGGGTTAATCTCTGGGCTTTCTATCTTGTTCCATTGATCTGTTTCTGTTTTTGTGCCAGTACCATATTGTCTTGATTACTGTAGCTTTGTAGTATAGTCTGAAGTCAGGGAGTCTGATTCCTCCAGCTCCATTTTTTTCCCTCAAGACTGCTTTGGCCATTCGGGGTCTTTTGTGTCTCCATACAAATTTTAAGATGATTTGTTCTAGCTCCGTAAAAAATGCCATTGGTAATTTGATAGGGATTGCATTGAATCTGTAGATTGCTTTGGGTAGTATAGTCATTTTCACAATGTTGATTCTTCCAATCCAAGAACATGGTATATCTCTCCATCTGTTGGTATCATCTTTAATTTCTTTCATCAGTGTCTTATAGTTTTCTGCATACAGGTCTTTTGTCTCCCTAGGTAGGTTTATTCCTAGGTATTTTATTCTTTTTGTTGCAATGGTAAATGGGAGTGTTTCCATAATTTCTCTTTCAGATTTTTCATCATTAGTGTATAGGAATGCAAGAGATTTCTGTGCATTAATTTTGTAACCTGCAACTTTACCATATTCATTAATTAGCTCTAGCAGTTTTCTGGTGGCAGTTTTTAGGATTCTCTATGTATAGTATCATGTCATCCGCAAACAGTGACAGTTTTACTTCTTCTTTTCCAATTTGTATTCCTTTTATTTCTTTCTCTTCTCTGATTGCCGTGGCTAGGACTTCCAGAACTATGTTGAATAATAGAGGTGAGAGTGGACATCCTTGTCTCGTTCCTGATCTTAGAGGAAATGCTTTCAGTTTTTCACCATTGAGAATGATGTTTGCTGTGGGTTTGTCATATATGGCCTTTATTATGTTGAGGTAGGTTCCCTCTATGCCCACTTTCTGGAGAGTTTTTATCATAAATGGGTGTTGAATTTTGTCAGAAGCTTTTTCTGCATCTATTGAGATGATCATATGGTTTTTATTCTTCAATTTGTTAATATGGTGTATCACATTGATTGATTTGCGTATATTGAAGAATCCTTGCATCCCTGGGATAAATCCCACTTGATCATGGTGTATGATCCTTTTAATGTGTTGTTGGATTCTGTTTGCTAGTATTTTGTTGAGGATTTTTGCATCTATATTCATCAGTGATATTGGTCTGTAATTTTCTTTTTTTGTAGTGTCTTTGTCTGGTTTTGGTATCAGGGTGATGGTGGCCTCATAGAATGAGTTTGGGAGAGTTCCTTCCTCTGCAATTTTTTGGAAGAGTTTGAGAAGGATGGGTGTTAGCTCTTCTCTAAATGTTTGATAGAATTCACCTGTGAAGCCATCTGGTCCTGGACTTTTGTTTGTTGGAAGATTTTTAATCACAGTTTCAATTTCATTACTTGTGATTGGTCTGTTGATATTTTCTGTTTCTTCCTGATTCAGTCTTGGAAGGTTATACCTTTCTAAGAATTTGTCCATTTCTTCCAGGTTGTCCATTTTATTGGCATAAAGTTGCTTGTAGTAGTCTCTTAGGATGTTTTGTGTTTCTGCAGTGTCTGTTGTAACTTCTCCTTTTTCATTTCTGATTTTATTGATTTGAGTCCTCTCCCTCTTTTTCTTGATGAGTCTGGCTAATGGCTTATCAATTTTGTTTATCTTCTCAAAGAACCAACTTTTAGTTTTATTGATCTTTGCTATTGTTTTCTTTGTTTCTATTTCATTTATTTCTGCTCTGATCTTTATGATTTCTTTCCTTCTGCTAACTTTGGGTTTTGTTTGTTCTTCTTTCTCTAGTTTCTTTAGGATATCACACATTTTCTAATTTCAGCATAGATCTAAATTTTTTCCCAAATTTTCCCCCAGCTCTTGTGGGTTTTAGGGAGGAAAGTATTGGCTTGGCCAAAAAGTTCGTTCCAGTTTTTCTGTAAAATGTTATGGAAAAACCCAAATGAACTTTTTGACCAACCCAATATAACGAAACCCACCATTTCTCTACCACCTTTTACTGAAGTTTCTTTGGCTAATGAATGTCTGTAGGGTTGCAAAGGAACCACTCAATATAGCTTGAGTGCATTGTGGATAGAAAAGATCCAGACACCTCAGTGATAGGGTTGCCTGTGAGAAGGAAAATGTCATTGAAACAGAGTAGAGACCTCTTTTGGGGATATTTTCTAATTGAGGCAATACTGAGATGGTCACTGACAAGTAAAGTTTTCAGATACAAAATTTCAGGGTAGGGTAAAGGCTTTAGTGTATCTAAACATGGAGAATACTTAACATTCTTTAATCTGGATATACTTTGATTAATTGATAGAGCATTTGGTGGGGGTGCGTCAAGAAAACTAAGTTTTGTAATTAACTGCATTAAGCATTGACTCTCCATTTTATTTCAAATTAAAACTTTGTTTTTGCCTTCACACTTTAGGAATGTTTATATCTTCCCTCCTGCTTTGCCCCCTTTGACCAGTTTTGTTCTCATCAAACATTGCTTTCCCTAAACCACTGAGATGACTAGTATTTCTCTCTAGAACCTTCCTCTGCCTCCACTTTCTGCCCCTGTGCTACGTGTTGCCTCCTCTCCTTAGCATCCTGTGGAATTTACATGAAGGAACTTCCAAAATTGCAAAGCACCAGATATGTGCAGGCATAATTATTATTACCATGATGACTTTGTCTCTGCCTGTGTCCCGGATGATAGGCAGTTGAGAAGCAAGGTCCGAGTCCATGGAAATAAAACTGAGAGATCAATTTAGGAAGTAACAAGAACTGAAACACAAATTGAACCAAAGTGAAAAGCAGGAAGGGAGGGATAAATTAGGAATTTGGGATTAACAGATACACACTACTATATATAACATAGGTAAACAACAAGGACCTACTGTAGAGCACAGGGAACTATATTCAATAACTTGTAATAACCTATAGTGGAAAAAAATCTGAAAAAGAATATATACACACACACACACACCAAATCACTTTGCTTCACACCTGATACATTGTAAATCAACTATACTTCAACTAAAAAAAATAAATTGAACCGTCTTCAGTCTGTTAGCATTGACCAAGTACTGTTATATGAAAAATACTGTTCTAGGCAATAAGAACTAAGGCAGGGGGTGGGTGTGTAGGGGGAGAGTGAGTTTCTCTATCCACTGATAAACTCTTCCATTAGATCCTTTAGTTGCCATGGAACTGTTTCTGTAGCCCTTGCTCTGCTTGGTCTACACCCACACTGCCACCTGGGTGGGGGGCACTAATGATCAGAGAAGCATTTTAACAGCAGGCCTTTGCCAGGCTCAGTCCCCCTTGGACCTGGAGACCAAGGTCATTCACTCTGGTATTTCACAGCCAGGAACATTAATTGGCAGACTTCTGGGCTTTACTTTTACAGAACTTCTAACAGCGAGGCCAGGAGAACTGTTGTTTCTCCCTCACAACTAATTAGCATCACTGTGTGCTCCAGACTAGAAAATGCCAGTGTGGTGGGCTTGTAGAGACTCAGTTTGTCAGTAACTAATATTATGCTTGACCC
Source organism: Balaenoptera acutorostrata (assembly GCF_949987535.1). NCBI lineage: Eukaryota > Metazoa > Chordata > Mammalia > Artiodactyla > Balaenopteridae > Balaenoptera > Balaenoptera acutorostrata. The sequence goes on from NC_080066.1 coordinate 103,313,762, forward strand.
TCTCCCTTGAGTCAGGGAATCAGCAGAGCACTAGAGAACTGTCTTTTGCTCCAAGGATTGCCTTTTATCAGATGAACTTCCTATAAGTCCACTTGCAGGAGATCACAACTTTTAATTTTGGTGAGAGAAAGAGAAAGGAAGGAATAATGGGTTTAGTACCAAGACAACCCAGGACCAGCTGTTTCCAAGGTTCCCCTCCCTGGGCCAACTAAAATTTGCTCTCAGATTTCATATTACCCCTGGTCCTCCCTGATTTTCACCCAGATTTTTTTCTTACTCAAAGCTCTCTCCATGGTATTTCTTTCCTTTTGTAATTTACCTCTTTATTTCCTCTTCCTCCTCAAAAGGCAAGACTAATGAGAGGAAATGGGGTATCTCTCCTCACTGGCTGGCCCCCGGGATTGGTTAAAATGGCGAGACTGTTGACTGAAAATCAGCCCCCGTGTGTCCTCATGTTTGATGCGTACAGGCCCTCACTCTGCTCAGTTGTCCCTGAGGGTGTTGGCCTCTTCTCACGCCTCTCCACCACCACCGTGAGCATAGCAAAGAAGGGAGGGGATGGGGGAAGGAGAGGTGGAGAGAAGGGGAGGTGGGAGAACAGGCCTGGCCGGGGCCAGCTCAGAGGTGAAGCAGCTTTGCAAAGCTTCCGGGAGAGGAAGCCTGCACAGCCCCACTGCCTCCCCTGCCCCCTCCCTCCACCACTGATGCAGCCTCCAGGTGGAGGCGGGCAGCACACACAGGGCCCAGGGGGGCTGCTTCTGTGTCTCCAGAGCAGACCTGGATGGGGCGAATTAACAGTCACACCTTCCACGGAAGGACAAGGCTGTGCTGTTAGCTGAGAGCTGCTTGTCCGGTTGAGGGCATTCTTGCTTGCTAGAGGCTAATTTGAAAGTTATCTTCTCAAATACTTCATGGCCAAATAAGCTGTCAGCTGGTCCCCTAAAAGCTGAGCCCAAGAAGAAGATACCAGATAAGGAATAAAACCATGTATGTTAACTGTCTTTGAAAGTAATGAAAAGATCTCATTTTTCATAAGGTTGCTAACTTGGCTAAGGTTGTGTGGGAATTCCAAGGGATACACAGCTTTCTACCGACTCACTCACCCACCCTCTCCCTCCTTCCTCTCTCTGGTCCAGCAGACTCCTCTGGCATCTCAAGCAGAACAGTTCTGTGTACCCCCGGGCTAGCCCCCTGCAGATTCTGATTCTACCCCAGATAGTCCTGTCAAGTCAGTTTTTCAGGACCAGTTAAGATCACATTTTTAATCCAGCTCAAATGTGTATCTTCCTCTGTGCTATAATGGTGTTGCAGGTTGATTTTAATCCTTATAATTAGACCATAAAGACGAGTTATTTTGTCATACTGCGTCAGGGTTCTATGTTTCCTTCCTGCATTCATTTCACCACCTGGAAGCCAAAGGCCAAGGTTAAGACTACCTCGCTCACCCCTCAGTAAACAGTGACTCCCCTAGCCATCCCCTGCCTTGCCCCCTAGTAAATGCTTGTTATCCCACCCAGAGACCCTGCAGCTTTGACACTCTGGCTTCTTGGTGCTGCTGGAATTGTTGGCTGTTGTCATAGTGAAGGGCAGTTAACGCGGTCTTGGGTTTGGGTTTTGGTGGGAGCTGAAGGGAACCCTGCGAACTGAATGCCTTCCTGTTTCCACAGAATTGCAGTAGTAGGTTGTTTGCTCTTGGCTCCAAGTGTGCCCTCTCTAGCTGGCGGTTTTCTCCATGACAGTTCTGTAACATCCCCCAAGATGCAGCCTGACACCCTCCGCTCCCGAGGCTTCTGCTAGAGGGCTTCATATACACAGTATCCACGCTCAGTTTGAGTTGATCAGTCACAGAGGAAGGCAAACAACCCTGTAAGCTTGAACCCTGTAAGCCCTTCCAACTCTTCATTATCGACCTACTGTCTGCATTTTCCACTAGCTGTCTTTGTATCACAGTCTAGCAAAGGACTCACAGTATTGGTTTATTTGAAGAAATTTTTCCCCTTGTTTGGGAACTGACATCACTTGTGTAACTCACAAGGCGGGCATGTAGTCTGTCTGTGATTGAATGCCAGTGAGTGGCAGAGAAAAGATATTGATGGGTGGAAACCAGGTGGCTCTGGTCTCCCATTCATCAGAAAGCAACAGATGTCAGCCCCCATATGGGGCCCTTCTAGCCGGCACTGTCACCGTGTCATCTCACTAGCAGACAGGACCTGCGGGGTTAGAAAGTACAACTCCAAGGCTAAGCCCAGGTCTGCGAGGGGGAAGCACTATTTCAGTACTAGCTCTGCTTTGACCAGCTGGTGGCTGGTTCCCATCACTTATTCTTGCAGCCTTGGTTATCCTGCAAGCAGCACAACTCCTCTCAGCCGGAGGACGCTTGGGTTGGCCAAAAAGTTCGTTCGGGTTTTTGGCCAATCCAATACAAATCTGAACTAGGAATCCCAAGCATTTTGTTTTTGACTGATTGCTTGTTTCACAGAAGGACTTAAAACCCAGAGCTTAATACATGGTAGGCACACAAATGTTTGTGGGGAAAAAAGAGAAGTAATAGGTGTTAGAGCTCTTTTGTCTAAATCAAGCAATAGGTTTTAGGACCTGTTGTTTCTCTCGCAAAGCAGGTTTTTAGTTTTGTGTCTTATTGGTGCTTTTGGCCCATTATCTACTGTTCCCACTGGTGGACACAAGCTCCATTCACAGGGAACAGACACAGAGAAATTACACAGAAGATTTCAAAACGTTTTGAGAACCAGGAAGATCCGATTCAATCTGGATGCCAGCAAAACTTGCTCTCAGAGATGCTGGGAGAGAAGAACAAAGCTACATAGTGTATTGTATCACCTTAGTTGCTTAAGAACTAGGTACCAGGGAGTGAGACCATTGTAAACCATCGGTTAGTGTCCAGAGAAACGTGAGGGAGGGGGAAGAGCATACAACCTTGCTGAGCCTGGGGCCCAGGATGTCCAGGGGAGCCATCTGTGGGGAAGTGGCCCACCAATGCATGGGGCCAGCATGAGGGTGTCACCACTTCTAAATGGACTTCTTTGTTTCCAGGCAACGTCCTGCCCTTGGAGAATGCCTGGCCTCACTGGCAGCTGCCATACCAGTGGCATTCCTGGAGCCCACCCTTGACCGCTACAACCCACTCTCAGTCTTCAACACCAAAACCCCCAGGGAGAGGTCTAGTAAGTATCCTCCCAGAGGTCATCACTGATGTGCTTGAAGAAAGCAGCGGGAGGGAAGGCCACGCAGGCAGGGACGGCAGCCTGCAGCACTGTTGCTGGTTCATGTGGTCTGAGAGGGGCCGGGAGGTCAGAGCTGGGACCATGTGGTATGTCTCCATCTTGCTGGAAAAGTGGGCACAGGCAAGTACTTTGTTATCGCTAGACTTTGGTTTCATCTTGTGTAAAATGAGGAGACAGTGTAGTTGATTTCTAAATCCCTTGCATCCTAAAAATTCAGGTTCTCCTGTCTTCCCTGGTCTCCGTTCTCTTTCTGCACCTGGGGAGGTGACTGCCCTTTACAGTTCCTCTCCAGAGTGTCAGTGGCAGGGGCACAGCTGCACTGATAACCTCGTTACACTCTTCAAGTCCACAGACAGGCCGTGTTTCCAAGGATGATGACCACGTGTTCTCCATCTTCGGGGAAAATAAAACAGAGAAAAACACAAGAAGGAACTGAAATTCTACAAGAAAGAGAATTTGACAGGAGTGTTGAGGCACTGAGTTCTAGAACAGTGGTTGGCAAACTCTGGCCACAGGCCTAATCTGGCCCGCTGCTGATTTTTGTAAATGGTGTTTTATTAGAACATGGTCACACCCACTCATTTACATGTTGTCTGCAGCTGCTTTAGCACTGTGTAGGGGAGGAAAAATAATTTTCTCTCTACCCTTCATCCTTCTTGGCTGAGAAACCCCCTACTAAAAAAGACAGAATGACAGGAGAAAAACAAACTTTTACTTATGTACATATGTGTACATAAGGGAGCCCCACAAAGATATGAGACTCAAAAGCCAGCCCAACAATTGAGGTTTATACACCATCCTGATCTAAGGAAAGGGTTAGGAGTCTGGGGCTTCAAAGGGGGTAGCAATTCATGGGAAAGTGAGAAGAGGAAGGATTTGGTAAACAGTTTGCCCTGCCATGCACGTGAGTCTTTCAGAAGAAAAAGTAATCTCGGGCAAGAGCTCTCTTCTGGTACAGGCACTTGTATCTAAGGTAAACTTTCTTTATAAATGCAGATTTGCCTTACAAAAGAGTAACTCTGTTTTCAGACACTCTCCTGGGTCTGCAGTTTCTTAAAAATAATCAGCTCAAAGTAATCCCTCTGCCAAAGGGGCATATTTGGGGGTGGCCCATTCTGCTCCCCTTCAACTGCAGTGACACAGTTGAGTAGTGGCAGCAAAGACTGTCGGGCCTGCAATGGCTAACATATTTACTGTCTGACCCCTTTATAGGAAAAGTTTTCCCACCCCTTCTTCTAGGATAACCTAGAAGTGGAATCCAAGGCAGGTGGTAAACTGCTTCTGGAGGGTAGAAGAGAGAGTCCCCATGAATGGATGAATTGTGATCCTGCTGAAGGGCAATGGATTAGAACAGAGGAGCTTCCAGCAGGAACCTTGAATGAAGCTTGGACTCCAGCTGGAAAGGACGACAATGATTTGATGCGACATGAAGCAAAAGTTACCACATCATGTGTCTGATCAATATTAAGAAAAACAGGTCAAAAAAAATCATAGTAAACCATTTCTAACCAGAACCTATCCTATTCAGAACCAATATTTTCTTAAAATATCGACGCACAGTACCAACAGATGACGAGACTGTGCATCAATTCCATTTGGTTCCAGCCCCCTTTTCAAGCTCTCATGGGTCCTAAGGGTTCTAGGAGAGGAAAGGTTCCTGTCACACTTTTCTCTGTCACCACTCTTCTTTCCGTCTAAGAATCCAGAGTACTAATAAGCCCTGGTGGCTTTATTCTCGCTTGCTTTCATTACTTCAGATAAAAGAAGCACGTGACCCCCAGAAAGAATGACCAGGACAATTTAGACAAGCCTGTTTAAAGTTCTCTCCCTGAGCTAGAATACAGTGGAGACTAGTGTCCTCAGAGCTCGTCGAGAGAGAAGCATTGCCAAGATGCCTCCGCATTCCAGAGTCTCACGTGAAGTCTCTCAGTTAATTCCCCAGCCCTCTCAGCCTCATCTCACCCTTCCTCCCCTCTCATGGACTAGGAAAAATATAGTTCCAACCTTGTTTTTCTCTGCCGTCTCATGATTCCGAATGAGTCACGTCTTGCAGCTAAAGTAGGAGCTGAACAACTGAGCAGGCTTTGGCAAAGTTGAGGAAGGGCTGTGACATCTGTAGGCAAAAGCAAGCTAAAATGTTGCTCCCCAGCTCCAGAGGGACATGGGTCCAGGCATGACAGCGCTGGATACTTATACGTTTATTCTGCTCCAACTGTGATTCAAGAAAAAGTGTGTCTCTGTGTATCACCAACGTGTAGAGCTTGCACCTTGGGAAAGAGAGAGACCTACTCTGCTCTTGAGCTCCCAGAGGTAAGCCCATGCGCCACAACTACTGAGCCTGCGCTCTAGAGCCCGCGAGCCACAGCTACGGAGCCCACACGCCACAGTACTGAAGCCCACCCACCTAGAGCCCGTGCTCCGCAGCAAGAGAAGCCACCGCAATGAGAAGCCCGCACACCGCAAGGAAGAGCAGCCCCCACTCGCCGCAACTAGAGAAAGACCGTGCACAGCAACGAAGACCCAACGCAGCCAAAAAGAAATAAAATCAAATCTTAAAAAAAAAAAATGAATCAACAAAGACTGAATGCTGACCATGTGTATGGCTGTTGAAAAGTAGAGTGTACACAAATACTTACTCTGGGATAACCAGGTTTGCCTGGAGCCAGAGAATGACTGATGGCTTGACGGACTCTGAGAAGGTAGACTTCATTCATTATACAAAGTAGGTGGCCTGAGGGACCAAGGAGGGAAAGGAATGTGACAGATGATGTGACGTGACAAATGATGTGAGTCTTTGGTTGAGAAATACAATATGAACTGATTTATCAAGGCTTCAGTCAATTGGGCATCTCTATTAATTAACAGTTGGTGTTTTGCCAGCAGAGTTACTCATATTAGGAACTCTTCTCTCTTGTAATGTCCTGGAGCATTTTCTGACTCATCCAAAAACTGGAAAAGGTTTAATGCTGTTATGTGCTAGATAAAACTAGATAAAATCTTTGGTTATGTGTGGCAGTGGTCTATTAATCACAATATTCGATTGACCAAAACATCCTACTCACCAGCCAGCTTACTTTCCAAATCCTTATTGGAAGAATCAACCAGAGAGAAAGGAGGTCCAGTTTCCATGTAAGCTGTCTGCCTGTACTACAGACACGGCGCTCTCTGATGCTGGCTTCCTGAGGGAAGAGCTGCTTGGTGAAGAAAATACTACTTTGGAATCTATCTCAGTGGTTCCCAGTGCTTCTCAGACACTAGCATGTATTAGAATCATTTGAAAGGCTTGTTAAAGAATGCCAAGTCCTGCCCCCAGAGTCTCTAATTCAGTAAGTCTGGATTCTGAAGGTCCTAACAAGTTTCCAGGTGATGCTGCCACTGCGGGTGGGAGGATTTCGCTTTGAGAACCACTGATCTAGCAGGTGGAAGGCCAGTGTGTTCCAATGGTCCCCTCTTACATTCTTGTGTCTGATTCTAATAGGACCCAGCTGAGCTCTTTTTCAGGTAGATAACTCAGCAGCATTCATTCTGCGGGTTTATTATGTGGCATTTGAAGAACAAAACACCATGTAAATCACAAATGTTTCTTCCCCTCGAGGACCAATTACATATAAATAACTTTTAAAGGTCATTGTAATGACTCCAGCGAAGCAACCTCAAGCAACTCTGTGTTTCGCTTAGGTAGGGAAAAAAAAGTGTCCATGATGCTGTATTGTCGATGTGACATTTAAACACACACACGCCCTGAGCCTTCTCACGTATAATTTTATAGCAAACAGTTGTAAACTTCAGTTGCGTCTGTGGCAGTTGGCATTGTTCTGTGTGCAGAGCTTGAAGGTAGAATATTTGACTGTACTGTTCGTACCTATTGATTCTGACACTGTATGTGTCAAATGATTTTGTTTGTGAGAGTCTCCCCAGACCCCCAGGTTGATGTCACCCCTGATTCTTGTTGCTCTGCAGCAAGGTACAGGCTGGACTTGTTCTCTGCAAATGACCAGCATTGGCAGTGGATCGTGTCTAACCTGTATAATTCCCTTACGCTGTAAATCATAGGAGTTCGATGTTCTTTGGCTTTCATGCTACTAGTCCTTTTGAATTGTCTGGATTTAAAGGACATTGGTTCACTCCTAACTTCCGAGGAAGAGAGATCTGTAGTCTTCTACCTGCCGAAAGGCCATACCGATAGCAACAGAAAATCACAGTTAGGGAAAGGGTTTTAGCACCTCACAGGGCCTGCTCCATAGCAGGGAGGCTCTTCCAAGTCCATCATTGTGCAGCTGCACACCATCTCCTAGAAGCACTTGTAACAGCTACAGATTCATTGTCTCCAAGGCAGCCAGGATTATTCTGGATCTCTGCTCCAGGCAGGACAATTGTGACAGAAATCAAGACAGTCCCTTCAATTGGCCAATATTCCTAAAGGCCAAAGAATTTGCTGTGGCCTCTTATTCATTAACCCTTCCATTCCTATGGACTTAAAATCTAGAAAAGAGAGAGACTTCACACCAGCAGTAACCCCATGGCAAAGGGCCTGCGGGCACAACCCAATTCACTAAACGTCACATTTTATTTGAAGTTTCTGCTTTGTCCTTTGAAATTCATGAGAACTTTACACTTTACTTCTAATATCAAAAAGAATTTCCTCAAATCTTCTAGTGGATCTAGTAGGCTCCACTAGTGGATCTAAAATGCACCACATTTTCCTGTTGCTTCTCTGACTCCCTAGCCCCCCTAGTGTCTGATGCTTCTGCCCCACTGTGAGAAGTTTGGCCTGTTGGTGGAGTCTGCAATGAGCTGCCTCCCAGGCCCAGGCGGACCCTGGGGGCTATGACATAAATGGACGCTCTGCAGAGCTTTTGGCCTGTTCTTCTTTTCAACCATGCCCCGCCCTGCCACTCAGAGCCCTTGTTTTCGTCTCACCCATCAGGAACCTCAGGATGTTTCTGGTCTCTCCTCCTGTCTTGGAGGGAAAGAGTGTCCTTTGCCTTAAGAAGAACAAGACAGATATCCCCTTGGCTTCTTCTGTTTGCTATTCTTGTATCTGACAACTTTTAATGTTGAACTCTGTCATCATCTCATCCTGTCTGTCCTCGTTCAGTGAAGTGACCTCAGTCACTCAGTGTGAGGAAGAGATAGGGCTGACTCACTATTCCTTGCACATAAACCTTCAGAAACAAAAAGGTTTAAGTGAATGACAAGAGGTCTTGGCAAAGGTTACTTCAGGTCATCAGTATCTTCTTTTGTAAACTCAGAAATCAATGTATGTGCAAAGCTTTCTTCCCCGAAATTTCAACTGGATGGAAATTGTTGTCTCTGGTGCAGCTGAAAGAATCTTTGATGCAAGATGTTTCTTTTTCCTTTTTGAAACAGTACAGACATCCAGGTGACCGAACCACAAATTGGCAACTCAGCACCGATGGGTTGCTTTTCTCCTCCTAGTCCTGCCTGTCCTGCAGTGCATGCACTGAGGCCAGGATGGAGAAGCAAGAGACTGACTGTATCACAGAGAAGTCTTATGAAATGTCCCTCGGCCATGTCTCTGTTATGCTCCTTTAAGATTCAGTTTAAGTGTTTTAACCTGAATATGACATCTAGAAGATAACCCAGCCTCTGGAAGCTTCAGTCTTTACAAAGGCAGCAGGAGAGCAAAAGCTCCTCTGTATCCGGAGCTTACTTGTTTGAGGCTCTGGGGTGGAAAACTATGTCTAAAGACCAAAGGAGGGGTGGACAGAGAGAGAGAAGGTTGCACTATTTGTGCTTTTGAATTACTGTCCCTTTATTCTTCCTGTACCCTCTCGGTCAGTTCTGGGGATGCCAGACACGGTGGAGGAGATGTGCCCTGACATCCCCCAGCTGGAAGGCCTGATGAAGGAAATCAACGACCTGGCCGAGTCAGGGGCCCGGTACACGGAGATGCCCCACGTCATCGAGGTGATCTTGCCCATGCTGTGCAACTACCTGTCCTACTGGTGGGAGCGGGGGCCTGAGCACCTGCCCCCCAGCACAGGGCCCTGGTGCACCAAGGTCACCTCTGAACACCTCAGTGTCATCCTGGGCAACATTCTGAAAATCATCAACAACAACCTGAGCATCGATGAGGCCTCCTGGATGAAGCGCATTGCAGGTACCACACATGCCTTTCCTCCCCTGCCCCGGCCCCAGCACCAAGACGCCTGGGCTCTCTTTTCTTCGCTTAGTCTATCTTTAAGCTATTCCCCCTCCCCGCAATTAGTTATTTAACAATGACAAGAATTGACTTATTCCCCTGTAGAGCTTCCTGGAGCAAATGCTCCTGCCTAACTCCTCAACTAATCCAGGTCCCTCGAATCTCCAGGAAGCCCTTCTTGATAAACTCTACCCGAATCCCATGATCATTGCTTATTTGCTTTTGGTACTTAAGAATTCCATTTGCTCTTACAGTAATAATTGTCCATATTTTCTTGGTAAGTGATCCTGCGTGTTTTCCACACGTACAAAACTCACTCCCATCTGGGCTGTACTCTAAGTTTCTAGCATTTGTATTTCACTTTATGCTTCCTAAGACACTCTCTAACTTAGGTTCACAGTAGCCTCACTTGGATTTCCGTCTTGTTTTGTACTCCTCCTTGCATGCAGTAGGCTCTTAATGAATGTTGTTAGCTGATTTTCTGCTCCTGAAACAACTCCAAAAGAGGAGAGGCTTGGAAAATTAATAACCACACTTTCCACAGTCAGGAAACCATGAATATTTTAGTGTCCTCTGTCAGAGAGTCGAGAAGACAGAAGCTAAAGCAAAGTCATTGCCTTTGAGGGACCTGCAGTTTTGATGGACCATGGCTGTTTCACCCCTACAATCTCCTAACCATAAAACACAGCGGTGGGATCAGTGGTAGCTATTAGCTTCCTGGACAAATGAGTAGATATTCCAAGGAAGAAAACTTCTACCCCCTTCCTGTCTCTGAAATGAACTTCAAATTATAAATACTTTGGGTACTGATGGCTCCTAGACAGTGTAGGCCTCTGGGAACATATGAGTAGATAAAGTTGGCGTTCCTTTCTTACCTATTAGCCCAAGAATATTGTTAACCCTAAGGCAATTTGTTGAGGAGCTCTAATTTCTAAATCTGGATTAAGGGAAGGAAGGTAATCGAAGGATGGACTCCCTTAGCTTCCCCAGTGGTGCAGTGGAAAGATGTCACAGCACACTGATGGGAACTGAACTTGACCTGTTATTTCACAGGTGAACCCAGATCTCATTCAGTTAGGCCACTTCATTCCTGGTGCCTAAACAAAGTCCATTTTAAATAGCAACCTCAAATCACCCATATCTGGAACAGCCATTCCGATTCCAGGTCCAAAGCAGAAATGCAGCCCGGTGAAGGCTGGAGTGTGAAATGTGAGCCATCACAGTGTTGTTTCGACCTGTTGGTTAATGCTTCTCAGCAGAGAACTGTTTTTGCCTTCTCTTTCTAAAGCAGCCTTATTTATGAAAGCAAAAAATAAGGTAAAGTGAGATAAAAAGAAAAAGTGCTGGATTATAGGCTGTTTCCAATTGAAACGCCCTACATTAAAGAACCTTTGAAATACACAAAATACGCAATGCACTTTGTGAATGGTTCATGACTCTTGAGAATTTTATTTCACTTATCTTTAAATAATTACTCTGATTCTCATCTTTATTATGAATTAGACCAATAGGATATTCCATTTAAGAAACTTGATGAGACATGTAAGTTTAATCTTTCTCTTCAAGAAGGCTGGACTCATAGTCACAGGTCCCACTGATTGCTTGTTTCTGCTCATTGACTTCTAGTGGCCACCCCAGTCTGCCTCTCAGTTTGTTATAGATGATAGTAGTTTCTCTGCTTTTCTCAGGGCCCAGAGGAGTCCCCAGGCAGTAGGTTGGCAGTTCTCAAGTCCTGGGGGCTGAGAACTGTGGTTGGGTCCATATATTTTTAACAAGAGATTTTTCTATAAACCAGAAAGCGTAGTATTGAGTGCCTACTCTTGACTCAGCACAGTGTTGGTTATTATGAATAAAAGGTTTATAATCTAGCTAGTGTGCCAAAACCAACATGAATGTACTCTAAAATGAAACAAGATAGTCTGTTATGAAGAGCTCAGAGGTATGGGAAACGCCATACGTGAAGAGTTAAAGGGTGGCAAGGTTTCCCCATGGCCTAGAGAAGCAGAACAGGAATAGAGACCTTCTCCTGTAGCTCCACCCCCGCCCCCAGCAACTGAGGCTTCATGAGATGGAAGTGCCAAGCAGAGGATGAAGGAAGGGCAAGTGCCATCCTGAGTTGATGGCTTTTCACAGCCTCACCTTTGAGTATCACTTCTTTCCTTTCGTCGATTGTCATAACATGCACAATGAGGGGGAGGCCCTTTGTTTGCAAACACAGTGTATGCCCAGCCAATCATCAGCAAGGCCAGGGCAGACCTGCTAAGAAGCCACTTCATCCCAACTCTGGAGAAGCTGAAGAAGAAGGCTGTCAAGACTGTGCAGGAGGAGGAGCAGCTGAAAGCCGACAGCAGAGGGGACACCCAGGAGGCAGAGCTCCTCATCCTGGATGAGTTTGCCATCCTCTGCAGAGACCTCTATGCCTTCTACCCCATGCTGATCCGCTACGTGGACAACAACAGGTACGGAGGAGGCCTAGGCAAGTCCCCAGGCTGGAGAGACGGTATTGGGTTTTGTTACAGGTGAGAGAGGGAGGTCACAGCTGCCACCACCGGTGCCCCTCCCCTACAGAATCCCCGGTGTGGGACCTCTGGGCAATGCTTTCCTTGGCCAGTGATTCTACATGATCAGCGGCATGGCCACCCCTTCCATCTTCACAGGCCACCACAGGGAAGAGGGAGTTAGTCGAATAAGGGCAGCAGCGACCCACTTCTGCCCCTCTGCTGCTCTGTCACACATTCATTCACCAGACATTACTGACTGTGTGTCAGGCACTGTTGGAGGCATTAGGGGACAAGAGAGAACAAAACAGAAAGAGATGTTGGCCCAGGGAGCTTTCATTCCGGCAGGAGAGTGGGGCGAGCAGACAATGAACAAAATAAATACTTGCATATTTACGATATACTTACCTATATACTTATATATTTACTTATACACTTTACTTATAATTTACTTATCTAAGTAAATTATACAAGCAAAGTAAAGGGAATTAGGAGTGCCAGGGTGGCAGTTTTAAAAGAATGTTAACTGAGAAAGCGACATTTGAACACTGACCCGAAGGAGGTGAGGTCGGGAACATTGCAGGTCTGGGGAAGGGTTATGTTCCCAGGAAAAGGAAGCATCTGGTGCAAGCCCTGAGGAAGGGGTGTGTGTTGGGATGTTCAGGGGATCACGAGGAGGCCAGTACAGCTGGAGGAGAGTGAGGGGTGAGGAGAGCAACAGGAGACGTCCAAGAAGCCATCTTCTCTCCACGGGCTTCTCCTCTGAGCGAGATGAGCAGTTGGTGCAGGTTTGAAGATAAGCTGTGATGTGATCTGACTCAGTCTTTGAACGCTGTGGTGAGGGATCAGGGCAAATAAGGAAGTGAGGAGACCGGCCGAGAGGCTCACGGTGACCCAGTCAAGAGCTGAGGGTGCAGAGCGGGCTCGTGGTGCCAGGGCTGGGGCAGAGGATGGGGAGCCCCTGCGTGATGGGGCTGGGGTTTCCTTTCAGAGTCCTGAAAATGTTCGGAAACTAGATAGTGATGGTTGTACTAAATGTTGCTAATGAGTAATTTTATGTTACGTATATTTTACCACAATTAAAAAGAAAAAAAAAAAGAGTTGGTGGTGGCTGGGACCAGGCTGGTAGCAATGAAGGTTGACAGAAGATGTCAGATTCTGGGCCTGTCTTAAAGGTAGAGCCCTTGGGACCTGCAGATTGGGAATAAGAGAAAAGAGGGGAGTCAAAGATGACTCTGGGCAAATGGAAGGATGGAGTTCCCAGCAGTTGAGTTGGGGAGGATTGTGGATACAGAAGTTTTTTTAGGGCAAGATCAGGATGTCACTTTCAGTCGTGTTAAATTTGCGTTTCCTCTTCAATACAAAAATGAAAATGTTGAGTGGGCAGTTGAATATATGAGTCCAGAGTTCAGGAGGGAGGTCTGGTGTAGACATGAGAATTTGAGAGTCACCTACATGCTGATATGTGGTCTTTGAGCGACATGAGACTGGATGAGATAAATAAAGGCTTGAGAGGGACAGAGAAGAGTTCTAAGGACTGAGCCCGTGTGCTCAGGTCAGGCAGAAGAGAAGGAACCCGTGAGTGAGACTGAGAGGGAACCACCAGTGAGACGGGAGGAAACCAACAGCATGTTGTATCCTGGATGCCAACTTCACAAGGGATTTCCAGGAGGAAAGAATGATGATGAATGAAGGTTATTGATGACCTTGACAAGAGCAGTTTCAACGGAGTGATGGAGATGAGGACCTCTTTGGAGTAGGTTGGAAGAGAATGGGAGAAAAGGACTTGGAGATAGCAGTACAGACAACTTGTTCAAGGAGTTTTAACTGTAAAGGGGAACAGAGAAACGGGCTGCTAGCTGGGGGAAGAAGTAGGCTCGAGAGGAGAGTTTTTGAGATAGAGAAGGTGCTTGGAGGTTTGAGGAGGAAGGAGGCAGGGCCCGGGGAGAGCGGGAGAGCGGGTGGGCCAGGGAAGTGGGTGGGATCGCCGGGCTGCATCCAGGGCCCCACTTGAGATCTGCGGTCGTGAATTTAAAGTGGGACCCGTTGGCAAGTCGTGTTTTTCTCCAGCCAGTTTGGCTGCCAGGTACAGGCCCAGACTGGGAAGAGAGTTGGGGCTTTGCAAAATGAGTGTGACGAAGAAAAATGGGTTAGGGAGTTGAGGGTGTATATAATAGGGTAATTGTAAAGGTTGGCCATGGAATTTAAGCTGGATGAGGGGGAAATGAAGACATAGGAGCCTAATGTTCATGAACAGGCAAAGGAACAAAGGACTGTTGGTCCCAGGGGAAGGCAAAGACCAAATAGATGCTTTTATTATACCACACCCTCTTAAAGCTTAGAGGCCTAAGATGTAAGTTTGGGAAGGTTTAATTTTAAAATACTCCATTGTAGATACTGAAAAGACCTAGGGATATTGGGGGGAACGTTGCTGACTTTTTGAGTGGTATGCCATTCTGTCATGGGCAAGGAATAGGTCTGGATATGCCCATTTTAGCATTTATTTCATACGGTAAATTGTACTTACTGTTTAAAATATTTACTTAAGATTACTTGTATTTAGCTTTGCAAAATAAACATCTTACACACACTATATATAAGTGTGTGTGTGTGTGTGTGTGTGTGTGTGTGTATGTATGAAATTCCTTACCTATCTGTGGGGAATTTTACTCACTGTCTCAAAAGAAATCCTGCTTTCAGGGTCATCATTTTAGTCATTTCTGATAACATAATTATGCTAGCAGGTTAGCGAAGGAATTTGTCAGAGTTTGAGGTGCAAACAGAAATGAAAGTAGAGTAAGGTTGCCCCTGGAATAGCTCTTTAACTGCATTTGTCACTATTGACGATCAAGATGCAAGATAGAGTGTGTTCCACTTACACGTTGTTTGACAGTTGCTAAAAATGGCAATGCCAGAGAGTCTTTGAGATCATCATTAATTCATTCATCCCCACTTTTCAACCCTTTCTTCCCTGAACACCAGGGAGCATTATGGCCATCTGAGCCTCGCTTAGAAATCCTTCCTTCCTGTGTGTGTGCCTTTACCTTCTTCAAGTTCTTTCTTCACCCAAAAGAATTGGCTGGCTTGGAAGCACGGGACTGTGGAGTTGGCAGGAATAATAGAGGTCAGCTCATCTTACCTATAACTGGATGAATCAATACCCTCTTCCCTTTTCCTAGCGGTGCATTTCCTGCCTGATTATCCGCCACGGTTATGGATGACAGGTACAGCCATACTGTGCGTGTCTTCCCATTCTAGTTTCAGACAGTTAAAGCCATTTTTGTTCAACTCTTTCTCATTCATTTTTTTTCTTCCAGTTTTATTGAGATGTAATTGACACACAGCCCTCTGTAAGTGTAAGGTAGACAACAGAACGATTCGACTTATATACATCATGAAATGCTTACAATAAGTTTAGTGAATATCCATCACCTCACACAGATACAAAATAAAAGACATGAAAAAGTATTTTTTCCTTGTGATGAGGACTCTTGGGATTTACGCTCTTAACTTTCATATATAACATACAGTGTTAATTAGATTAATCATGTTGCACCTTCCACCCCCTAGGACTTATTTATCTTATAACTGGAAGTTTATACCTTTAGCCACCTTCATCCAATTCCCCTTCTCCCCACTTTGAACCGTTTTTGAGTTCAGATCTGTATCTCCTATCAACTCTGATTTTGCTCTCTCGAGCCACACAAAACTACTCCAATCTGTCTTGCGGCAGCTCTTTAAACATTGAAGACAGCCATCTTGTCCTGTCCTCCCCTGTTTTCTCTCGTCATATTAAACCTTTGGACTTCCTTCAGCCCTGTCACAGCAGTGTTCCAAGTCTCTTCGACATCTGAAACAGTCTTCTGAAGAGAAGCTTCTGTGGGTCAGTGTTGAACCTGAGGCTGACCCAGAATAAGCAAGAGCTCCAAGCGTGCCGTGGCCCAAGCAGGGTGAATCAGGGCTCCATCTCCTCATGCCAGGAGATTATACATCAGCATAGGTTCAGCAAACCTCTCTACACAAGGCAGCAGCGTCTCAGCCTCCTTTCTGGAAATCAGACACACTCTGAACAGAAACGAACAACTTTAAATAGTACGATTTTGGGTGAAAACCCATCTCACAAACTGTTGAAGGGAATCCAAGTAAATCCCATGTGGTGACCACCTCAGGCTGTATCCTCTACAAGAGGCTCAGGAACAAGGCAGAGATAAAGCTCTTACCTCTTAGTCAGACAACCTGACCGTGAATATAGGAACACGGCTTTGCTTTCTTTCAAAACCTGATAACTGGCTTTACTTTCTTTGAAAACCTGCTAAGTTGGCATTTTGACAATAGCAGTCTAACTCTCCTTTATTCTCCTGCTTTTTGTTTCTGTTTTACCTCTAAACCCAGCCGTCTTCCCCACCTACAGCTTTGCATTTCCCAGCTGTCTTTTGGCAGCATGCAGAGCAGATGATAAAAGAAACCCACAGGTCGGCTAAGTACCTCCAAAAGGATCAAATGCCTGAATGTTGAGAAAGGTCTGAGTTCTGTGGAAGGCTGGGAGCAGGGAGGAGAGAGTCTGGTTACATCATTTGGGGGTAGGAAGTATACAGGCACGTTGGAGAGGCAAGGTCAGGATCTTCTGTCCTCCTGCAAATACTGACTTCATCTGGTTTGAGAGGTGCAGAGAGTTTACGTGCCTGGGGGAAAACATTTAATGGTGGGTTCATGTGTACCCACCATTCTGAACCTGAAGAAAGAACCTCACTAAAGACAAAGAGTAAAAATCTGCCTCTTGGAAGAAGGGTGTTGAAAACAAAATTCATTCAGCTGAAACTGCATTCCCATATGAAGGCAAAGGTATGCAAAGCATCTCCTTTCTCCTGTGAGCAAATGTTTACCTGAGATTTTGCTTTCAGTGTTCCTTCGACTCACTCCCTGTGGCTGTGCTTTTCCTCGGCGGGATAGGATGTGACCCTTTGCCTCTTCCCACTCAAGGCATAGTGCAAGCCTAGAAAGCACATTTAAACCAAAACGCTACAGAAGGAACAGCTGGCGGTTCTGATAAAACCTGACACTTGACCCTGAAAAAGCCCTCCTGAAAACTCAATGTGAAAGAAATCAAAAAGCGTTACCAATCTCAAGCCTCGAGTTCGGATTGCATTTGGCTCCTAGTGATGGATACCTTATAGAGTGGCTTAAATTAGAAGCTAAATCTCACACATGAAGGAAGTCCAGAGATAGCCAATCCATGGCCAGTATGGTTGCTCCTCATTAGAAACCCTCACTCCTCTGTCTTTCTGTCCTTAACGTTGGCTTCCATGTTCAAAGTTACTTCAGGTGCAACATGCCAATTAGAGTTTGAGCTGTCATATTTTCATTCCAGAGAGGAAGTAGAAAGGCAAAAGGGCACCTTCAGCTATCTGATCCTTTTTAGAGAGCTTTTCCAGAAGGCTCATCCAACAACTTCCTCTTCCATCTCATTGATCAGAACTTAGTTCCATGGCTGTCCCTCGAGGGGAGCTGGGTAAGGTGACCTTCAGCAGGGCACAGTGCCACCCGGAGTAAAATGGGGGTTTGTGCCTAAGGAAGAAGAGGAGAATGAGTGTTGGGCAGACCACCTGTAGTGTCTGCCTATAAAGGAGAGGCTAGTTGAGGTAGAAAACAAGGAAGATTAGACAAGAATGTCCATGAGGCTGGAACTCAGGGCAGGAAGGAATTGAGGACATGAGAAAGGAATCCAGAGGTGGTCTTGGCCTCATGAGTCTTCACCTTTCTTCCTTAGCCTGGTGCCTTCCGTGAATGGGCAGAAGGTACAGGCTGCTCAGAACAATTCAGTCTGATGTCCCAGGGCTTAGGGAACTGGCTTTTTGATAGCTATTACCATGCATACACCAAGGGACATTAGGTTTTTTAGACCATTCATGACAGCCCCAAAGTTTTCTTTAAGAAAGACGATAGACAATTTAATTTCTAATGTGTTACTTTATGCAGATATTTACTCACCCAGCCGTTTCAAAATATAATTTAATTCAAATGCACAAGATAAGGGCAAGACAACTTTTAGGAAATGACTGAATTCTACTGCAATTTAGCCTTCTTGCCGCCACTGTGAAATTTACCTAGCTTAGTATTTTTTTAAAAAATGAGTAATGCCTATTTATAGGGAATTTGCAAACCATTTCAAAGGGCATAGGAGATGTTTGGTCTCTGCCTATACACTTTAAATAACACTTAAAAAAATTATTGTCTTACAGATTTCATTCATAAAAGTGGCTTTGAAAGGAAAATGGGCAAGGCCTGAACTGTTTATACAGTGCTCACAATTTCAGAGGCTTGACAAGATTAGATGTCATAGTGACCAAGACTTTCCTAGTCTTGCTAGACTTGAGGATTAAAGGAGGCCTGTCCCAAAACTTAAATGTAACCTTAATCACCTCTTCAGTTTAAAGGACAAAAAAACCTTACCTTTGACCATTTTGAAATGTTGATTTCTGACATCTGTTTGCTAAGAGAATCCTGGAATCCTTTGGTAAAATGGAAATGATTATTGTAGGTCTTCAAAGATACCTACAACAGTTACATGCCTATATCCAAGCATGCAAGGAATATATTGATATTTAGTCTCTCTGAAGATTGCCTCCTATGGGAATGCAATTTTATCTGGATAAATGTGTGCATCTGATGTCGGTATAATTTTTAGAGTGTGACTCTTCCAGTCATTGCTGAATTCCACATGCATATTCATTTATCTTTCACCTCAGATCTAACTGGCTCAAAAGCCCCGATACTGACTCTGACCAGCTCTTCCGCATGGTGGCAGAGATCTTCATCCTGTGGTGTAAATCTCACGTAAGCACACATGGGGGCCCTGGATTTAGAGTTGGTGGTGAAAGGTACACCTCAACTTTCTTGTAATGTTTGCTTTTTTATTTCCCCCCCACTTAGAACTTCAAGAGGGAAGAGCAGAATTTTGTGATTCAGAACGAAATTAATAATCTGGCATTTTTAACTGGAGACAGCAAAAGCAAGATGTCAAAAGTAAGTCCATAGAAATCAATTCCAAAGACTCTCCAACCTTGACCCAAGCTACATATCTTGGGTGTATGAAGGGATTAGCTCCTACTGCGTTTAGGTCAAAACCAACAGAAACCAACAGGTCCACTGTTCTTTCTTTGAGAATGAGCCAGAAGAAACTGCTCTCAAATAAGCACGGTCATCACATTTTATGAATAAGTAGCTGCTTTGTGCGTCAAAAAGTTTAAGTTTCAAGACTCGCCGAAGGCATTCGAGAGGTCTCCAAAACAAAAGCTGCTGTTACTTGTTTTAAAGTAGAACTACTTGCTGTGTAGAAAAGCTACAAAAATACATGTGCCTAGAGCCACCTTTTAACTGGCTGTGAGGACATTGCCTTGCTTTGAAGATTTCGTAGACACATATTCTTACAGTTCACTTATTTTCTTCCTATCTTGAACATCTAATAGCTGCTATATTTCAGCTGTGCTGACCTCTTAATGCCTTCTGTTTATTCTCCAAGTGAGTTGCATTCAGAAACCCAAACATTTGTCCATCCCCCTGCAGGGAAATGTTTGAAAGAGGGCGTTCCAAACCTCTGTCTGAAAACAGAGTCACCTACAGGGAGGGTGTCGTAGTATTGAATGCAGGAGGGAGAGCCGGCCTCCGGGTTCCCCCTGAGTCAGCTCTGCACAGTGAGGTTTTGCTGTTTTTATTGGCGAGAATTCTCAGACACACTCCTTTAGGTGTACACACAAAAAGAACGCTTACTTAAATGTGCTGTTTCGTTCCCGGCTGTCATGGCTTACCTGGACTCTCTTCCCCTGAGAAGCGTGCCTGGGTGAGGGTCGACTGTACTGTCACGTATAAGAGACGTGTGACACCTGAGGTGTGCATCTCTCTCACTGCTGGTACAGTGCTGTCTCTGAGGACCAGGAAGGTGGAGTGTGCACGGGAACCCCTCAGAAGTGAGAACCAGTTCTGGAAAGATGACAGTCGCGGGTTTGTAGCAAAGATCTTGGGGCAACCTTCCAAATAACCATTTGGGATAGAAGACCTTTGTATGCAGAGCTGCAGACCAGGGGCCACCAAAAAGTGAAAACTTCAACACCCAAAACTTTACCAAGCGTGCCTAGCTCTGGTCAGCTGCAATCACTCTGAACTTTCCATCCCTTCCATCTTTAAGCTATGTTGACATTAACATTTCTTCCAGCATCCAAAATTTGATTCTCAGAGTTTAGAATCTGGTATGCACTGTTTAGTAAAGTTTGATAAATAGAACTGTGCACATACAATGTAGAGAGATTAGATATATATATATATTCACATTCAAGAGGAATCTTTGCTGCAAAGGAACCTTACTTAAGGTGCATCCTTTTGTGCTTTGGATAATTTTTATTTGATTTTCCAAAGTTTATTTTGCATTTGACTTTTGGCAAACACAGCTGCTCATGTGAGGTACAGGAGGAAGGATATTTTCAGACTCCTGATCCCTGGATATCTGTCCCTAAGTTCCCTCTGAAGGGTCTTCTTAAAACCATTACAGTGTCTCGTTTGACCCTGTCCACCTAGCGAAAGTCACTGAATCCCAGACAGATTCCTTGCTACCTTCAACTTGGGGTAGATCTTTTGGCCTTTGATTGAACCAGCTAGCATCCATTGTTATTGTCAGTGGATGGCAAAAAAGCAAAGAAAATGATTCTGATACAAGGATTTGGATCCCAGATGAGCAGAAATAGCAAAGATAATCTCAGCCCTCTGGTGATGAATGGATACTCAGGGTCCTTGGATTTATATTTGGAAAGAGAAGAGGTGACAAAGAATGATGTTTCAAAACTAACCTACTAACAAACTAACCTGAAATTGTTCATTCACATCACTGAATGAGGAAAAGGGTATGTTAGTCTTGTCAGAGGATGAGCATATTCAGAATCTGTGCATCTTTCCTGCTGGTAAGGTTAGTCCATAGGAGCAGATGCTTTCATTTCATTTCCATTGACATTGTATGCCAGTTTTTTCTGAGATGTGTTCGAGAGGGTCAAAGTTACAGTGTAGTGGATGTAAGGACACTCCCTAGATGTTAAATAATAATTTGCTGTGCTTCTCAGGGTAACAAATATTCATATTGTTCCTGTGGCCTCAGTTGAGACACAAAGTGTAGTAGCAAACAGGACTAGAGCCTGAAAGGAAGCGAAGTCCCACTCTTGGCCCAGCTGCTCGGTATAGGTATGGCCTTGCATCATTCACTTAACTTCTCGGGGCCCCAGTTTACCAATCTGTAGAATGGGCTTGAGCTTACTGCCTGACTTCTCCCAGCTCTACTAGTAGGCCCTGTTGAAAAGTCAGTTTTAAATGCATCTCTAGAATTGAATAATGTTACATAAATGCAGCACATTATTTCAGACAGAGAGATATCATACCTCCAATAAACAGCAACTCATAGCCATTTCTGGTATTTTTTGGATGTAGAACTACGTATTGCGAGGATGGGGAGGGGGTATTCTCTTTATTATCAGCTGAATCCCCATTGCCTTTGCCTTCCTGAAATTAGATGTTCTCTCTACTACCTGATCTGAATGATCACCTGTGCTTGCTTTTATCTGCACTCATAATTGAATTCTGGTGTTGTATAAATGAAGTTGGCCTCAGTGCATATGGCAGAGATATGTGTGCTGGAATGCTGCATGCCCACACACACTGCACATGCCATTGCAGATGGAAAGGAAGTGGAAACAATATACTGTGGGCCACACTGTTCTTACTTGATTAATTGAAGGTCAGTTCAAAGATGTGTCCTTTTTTCCAGCAGCTAAAGCACATTTTGGGGAGAGCTCATTGTATTGTATTTTGTTTATATAACACCAGTTTGCAAATACATGTTAAGCAATACATAACTAAGCTGAGCACGTGTTTTTTGTTTTGTTTTTAAACTTGTTTTGTTTTCTGGAAAAATGGCAGCAGCTTCCTCAGAGGGGAATGGTAAGTTAGAATGTGTTTAGCCCAAGAAATGCCAGTTCCTTGACCAAGATTATAAACAATAAAAGAGTTGTGATGCAGCAAATATTAGAGTGCCTCGTGTAAAGCCACTCCACCCCATGAGCGTGATTTTCAGTGTATTGAAAAAGGGCAGGGAAGAGTTGAGAAGACATCTTTATGCTTGTCAAGCGTATTCAGAATGACATGTGTGACTTTGCTTCTTCCCATCTCCCTAGCTGCTCACTCGCCACTCTCTCATTCCCTCCACCCCCCCACCTTTTTTCACTTTCATTTGTATTCCCTTTGCTCTTGCACTTGTGCAGTTCAAGTGCTCTCTCTCCCTCTGCCCCCCTCCCCCGTCTCTTCTCTCTCCCGCTTCCTGTTCCCTCTTTCTCTTCTTCTCCCTGTCTTTCCCCCTCCCCCACCCCCATTCACTTCATCTCTCTGTCTCCCATCCCCTCCCCCTCTTCTCTCTACCATTCCCTCCTCTACCCTTCCCTGTTCTCTTACTGCCCTCCCTCCTCCTTTGGTGCCTCTCTCTCTCTCTCTTTCTTTCTGTCTCACTCTCGTTCTCCCTCTCGCTCTCTCATTCTCAGACTGGCTTCTGGACACTCACCTTTCCCTCTACCATCTAATGTTGGGTTGACTGGTCTCTACTTCCCTCACCCCCTCAGTGGGGATGAGCACTTCAGATGGCAGAGCTCTGCCCTTGTTCCGAAGCCTCCCCCTGTGCTGTCTCAACACAGCACACCACCTACCGTGTGCTGTGTCCTCCTCCAACTCCTTTTCCCTTAAGAGTCTCTGTTTTTTTTTAAGTTCACACATAAATTGTCTATTTGGTCATAAACTATTGGTGATAAAGTGTGGGGAAATGAAATGATTTTGAAGGTATAGGAATTTCTAGATTTCTGTTTCGGAAATAAAAAGTTTCAGCTAACACTAAAAAGATGCATAAATAGATCAATAGATAAATACATATATACATACATACATACATAAAAGCATTTCCAGCATTAGGGAAATGCATTGAGTTAACTAATCCTAGCAATATGTGAAGAAAAGAATAAAATTAGAACCTGTAGCGTGTAGGAGCCTTTGGCCTAAGGTGTATTTAAAGGTCACAGCGCAGAAGAGAGATTTCCCACCCTTTGGGCTGTGGGGTGATCCTGAACCACCTTGGATATTCCTAGAGTACATTTTTTAGAAACTTTTTTTAGGGGAAGCACATACATGGCCCTTTAGTTCAGTTCTCCCTCCTCTTTGTAACCACAGATCTTCTGGAGGTGATAATGTGGTGGGTGGAAGGAAAGAAGAAAATTGGGGTCTTTGGGTACATGACAGATTGTCTGCCTCCCACCCAGGCGCCAGGAGGGAGGTGGGGGGGGGGGGAAGGCATGAGATCTAAGAGTTCACTTGGGTGGCCAGATCTGAAGACCACCAGGGTCTGAGGGTCACACACTCTGGAAGGCTGGTCCCTGAGATGACCTTGCCCCAGGGATGCACTGCTTGGTCTGGGTGTAAGTCCTTTTGATCCAATTAACCTCCATCCTAACCTCCCACCCCCTCTTCATGCTGTGCTCAACCGGCTTCCAGAGCCGTTGGGTTTCTATTGTGTTGGCAGAGGAATGGGGGTGAAAGAGCTGTGACTAACATGTGCTGCCTTGTGTCTTGGACCCCTGCTTTCACTGACTGACTTCTCCTTGTTTCTTTTCTCTTGTCTTTCCACACAGGCCATGCAAGTAAAGGTACAGGTCCAATGCATGACGTGTCTTTTCTGTCCTCGTATTAGAGGTGCCAGGCTCTGGCCACCCTCTGTACTGTGATCACCGTGGGGGTGGTACAGAATGGATTTTCCCACCTGGAGGTCCCCCAGGCCTGCTTCAGGGAAGACAACTGCCTGTCAAAGAGTGAATGTAGGCCCTACCCACCCTTGGAATGGGGAAGCCGGGGAAGCCAGCCAAGCCTCGCCCTATCCGAGGTCTCCTTGCTATCTCTGCTCCCTTCCCCAGCTGCCCACTCCGCAGCCAGCACACTGACAGATAGGGACGCTGACTGAGGCTGAGAGCTCGGCAGACTCACTCCTCTTATCTGCTGTTAGTGATCCCAGCCCTTCCACACTCTACATGTCTGCCTCTTGTGCAAGGCTCCTAGGAGTCAAAGAGAGTTTTCCAAGGACTAAAGTCAAGGATTTGGAATCAGCAGCAAGGATTGGAAATAGCCATGAGTTTTTGCATAAAACGTGCACACAGTGGAATAAACCCTGGGACAGTTTCCTAGTAACCTATACAGGTTATTGCTTGGAAATATTTCTCTATGTCTCCATTGATGTGTGTCTGCTGCCACTTGTCCCAAGCCCTCTGCACGCAGGTCTGTAGCAGAGACAGGGAGATGTGCAGGAACCAGGTCATGTGCAGCTCTTAGTTAGAAAAGGAAAATGGAGTCATGGCCAGGTAGATGTCGGTCTGGATGTTGGCCCAGACTCTTTAACTGCTGTGTGACCTTGGAAAAATCACTTAACTGCTCTGAACATCATGTTCCCCTTTATAAACTGACTGGGTATCTCAGCCTTGTTGGGAGGATTAGAAATGCTTTAAGTAGCAGGCGCGTCGAAGCCACATCATTTATGCGGCATTTGTAGTTAGAACGACATGAGATTGGCCAAATAAAAGAGTGAGCAAGAAATTATTTAAATTGTGTATCAAATCCACAGAGTTCTCTTTCGCATATTTCCTTGATTATATACTGCATGTTACTCTTTACCTCTTAACATTTATATGTAATGTATATGTAACTATACCTCATAATTTATATTCACAGAACTGGGTTCTATCCTCTGTGGACAATCTGAGGATAGAACCTCACAAATTACCCTTACAATTTTCAAGGGTAATTTAGACTTTAAATGAGTTCTGCATTAGGCACAACCTTTAGAATTCTCTGCCTGATAGAACATCTGAGGAACCCAGCAAGCACTCAGTAAATAGAGCTCTTGAGGTCTTTGTGTGAATCAGCTCTCCACTGTGTGTCTAGGACATAAGACACTTTGTATCTTGCCTGTCTGCCTCAAATCCCCCTCCCTCCTCATGTTTCTCACTGCCGCCTCCCACTGCTGTCCTGGATCTGACCTGTTGTTTTGGAGCACCAGGCACAAGTAGAATTGTCTGGCAGTATTTGGTCAGACTGGGTTTTGCTGGCCAGGGATTTCACTGCGGTTTCTGTGGTGCAACCACCCGAAGGTTTAGCCACCACAAGCTGGGTAAAAGAAGTCACCACTATTTTAAGAGTGTCCATTAATAATTATGAACTTCCTTCACACTTTGGGAAGTAATTTAAAGAGATCAGCCCCAAGGCGGTGTTAATTCTGACCCTACTTAATCTTCTCTCAGCAAGCCAATCCTTCATAAAACAAATTCTGTTCCAGCCCAGGGCCCCAGGTCTTACAAGCCAGTTCCAGAGGAGCATCTGGCCTCTTCCCCGCTCCCAGAGCCTTACGTGTTTGGGTTGCTGTGAACCACAGCGCGACCACCTGGATACTGCAAACACTCGAATGCACCTCACAAAGCAAAAGCTTTAATGAGCCCCGATTCTCCCCTGTCATGGTCCCTGACTTCATTCTTGGCCTCTGGCCACCCAGCCCTTCCTCACTTCCAGCAAGAGCCCACTCAGCTGAGGCAGAGTCCAGCAAACGACGTACCACGTGGGCAGCTTTGCTCTTCTGGAACCTGACTCAGGAAAATCGGGTCACCACAGAGCTTTGTTTTGTTGAGCCCACCCATACCCACCTCGTGTTGTGGGTGCAGAGGGTCCTCAGTTGGTTGCCTGGGGCTGCCATAGCCTAGTGCATTGGCGTCTTCTCTCAGACCTCCCACTTCATTGGATGAACTCTCCCAGAAAGGGGTGAGAAAGTGTAACCAAAAGAGGGCAGACTCCCCCAGACTTGGGGCGTTCCCTCCTCACTTGTCTGCACTGTTTCTCCTGACTCTGCCCCAGCCAGATCCCAAAGCAGCCCTACCTACTTGGAGGTTCCCCTTTTCCTGCAGGAACGTGTGCTGCCTTGAGCAGAGGCTGAGTGGGATGCCGGTGCTCCAAAAGGCTCGCTCCCGCCCTGGCCACGAGCACTTGCTCTAGGGTAGATGCTCTTTCACTTGTTTGCTGCTGCCCAGCATCAGGATTCTCAGTTCTTTTCTGCAGTCATTTTGTCAGTTATCGAATCATTCTTTTAGTAGAAACACCAGTTTGTTCATTCTGCCCAGACGTCAGCGAACAGAGACCGTGGGTGTCCGTGGTGTGTGTCTGGTCACGTGGTTCCGTGAGCATGCGCACAAGGAGAGGGCGCAGGGTCAGGGCCGGTCTTGAAGGGCCACCTGGTGGGCTTTGTTTCATATGCTCCTTTACTGTGCTCTGAAATGTTTAATAGAAAGGCCCACCCTGTACT
The DNA here is from genome assembly GCF_949987535.1 of Balaenoptera acutorostrata. Classification (NCBI taxonomy): domain Eukaryota; kingdom Metazoa; phylum Chordata; class Mammalia; order Artiodactyla; family Balaenopteridae; genus Balaenoptera; species Balaenoptera acutorostrata. The sequence goes on from NC_080066.1 coordinate 103,340,075, forward strand.
GATGGGGCCACAGGAGGCAGGCTGCCTCCAAGGTGAGGCGGTGCCTTCCAGAGTCACTGAGCCCGTTTGTTTCAACCTCACCTCCTAGTCTGGAGGACAGGACCAGGAGCGGAAGAAGACGAAGCGGAGGGGAGACTTGTATTCCATCCAGACCTCCCTCATCGTGGCTGCGCTCAAGAAAATGCTGCCCATTGGTTTGAATATGTGCACCCCAGGCGATCAGGAGCTCATCTCCCTCGCAAAATCACGGTACAGCTATGTAAGTCGCCCATCTGCTTTGGCGGAGCATGTAATACAGTTGGTGGTGATCAGTGCTCAGCCCCTAAAGGGTTTGTCCTTCTTCCCCGGGGACCAATGGACACAGAGGTGCCAAGGTGCACAGAGGCGACACGCCATCATCTTTTTTTTTTTTTTTAATTTACCATTTATGTATATATCTTTTAAAATTTATTTTATTGTATTTTATTTTTGGCTGTGTTGGGTCTTTGTTGCTGCACACGGGCTTTCTCTAGTTGTGGCCAGTGGGGGCTACTCTTCGTTTCGGTGCATGGGCTTCTCATTGTGGTGGCTTCTCTTGTTGTGGAGCATGGGATCTAGGCGTGCGGGCTTCAGTAGTTGTGGCACGCGGGCTCAGTAGTTGTGGCTCGTGGGCTCTAGAGCACAGACTCAGTAGTTGTGGAGCATGGGCTTAGTTGCTTTGCAGCATGTGGGATCTTCCTAGACCAGGGCTCAAACCCGTGTCCCCTGCATTGGCAGGCAGATTCTTAACCACTGCGCCACCAGGGAAGTCCCAACACCTCATCGTCTTTACAGTTGACTTGGGAGTCAGCGCATGCCCTTTGGGACGAGTCTCTGTCATTTCTATTCTTTTGTCCTCGTAATAAAGATCACAGCAAAACTGTCCATTGGCCCTCAGTGCATCCCTGCACCCTGCTTTATATTTCCATATTGACCTGTAGGAATAAAATTCAACATCTCTTTCCACAGAAGGACACAGACGAAGAGGTGAAGGAACATCTGTGGAATAACTTGCACTTGCAGGAAAAGGTGATGCAGCAGGAAGACAATGAGAACTCACGCAGGCTTCCTCCTGGCTGCAGGGTGCTACACACCCACTTAGTTGACTCATTTTTTTTAAATGTGTTCTAAAAACATTCTCAGAGTACTTGTGCTTAATTGGTAGGACTAACTCTCTGCCCTTAATTTTTCACTTTTTGGCCCTTAATTTTTGTTCTTTCCTTTGCTGTTGCAGAGAGGCCCAGTAAAACATGTCTTCCCACCTCCCACTGTGTGAACATCAAGCCATAGCAGGGAGGGTAAGGTTAGGTCTCATAATTTACTGACTGTAAGGTTTGTTAAAGAAGGGAACAGACACCTGGGGGAAGTTTTAGCACTTCCAGCTCTAGAGATTTGTAAACAAAGTAACTTTGTACCTGAGTTAATATAACCCAAAAAAACAAACAAACAAAATCAAGACAAATTTTGATTTTAAGGCTATTTAAGATTTTTCCAAGCCTGCACATCTGAACAACTCTTTCCTCACATACATTATATTATGCTGTAAGATGGAAGATTAAAATGACACAACTAGCCTCTCCTTTCCATCCCAAATATGTAGGAATGGTGGGTAAAACATACTACAAAAAAGGCAGTAAAAAGAAATTCCAAGTGTCAGAAAAAAGAAGGTGCTCTAAATCATAGTAATGAAGAGAAGATGATGCAGTTGGGAAAACTCGTAGAGCTCTCCTGACCAGATACATATATTATAGGGGCTGGGGTTTTTAGTAACCTGGAACAGGAGTGTGGGGCCTAACTTCCCACGCTGTGCATGAATGTAGAGCAAGAAACGTACATAAAATTGGCCTTGAACCAGTGAAACCCATGAATCTTCTGTAAAAACAGCCATGAAACCACTTAGAGAGTGTCTACCTGCTAGAATATGGGCTGAGATGCCAGTCAACAAAACTCCTGAATACAAGCTCATATTTTTAAAAAATACAGTGTGAAAGGAAATCCACCACCATTAGAGAGTCAGAAAATGCAACAAAATGAAGAATTCAAGCCTAAGGAACTACAGAAAGGAATTTTTATAGTATGGTTGAAATATTTAAAGAGATAAAGGCAGCAATGTAAACTATAAAGCAAGACTTGGACATTATTTTTTAAAAAGGAGAGGGGAGGTGGCACTGAAAAAGACCTCACAGTGACTTTTAAAAATTAAAAATAATCATTGAAATTAAATATTCAAGTTATAGGTTAAAAAATATAGTAGATACAGCTGAAAAGAGAATTTATGAATTGGAAGATTGATTTAAGGAAATCGTAAGTCAGCACAGAGAGAAAGGGGTGGAAAATATGACAGAAGGGTTAAGAGACATATAGGCTAGAAGGAGAAGTTCCTACAAAGCATCTACATTGTTCCAGAAAAAGATAGTAGAGAAAATGAGAGAGGAATTAATAGAAAAGACTCTTGAATACTGTGGAACCATGCTAGGAGTAAAAGGCCTTTTCAGTTCAAGAGGTATAAGAGATTGCTCGTTTCATGTATGTGCTTCAATTTGCAGTCTGATGACCCAGCTGTAAAGTGGCAACTGAACCTATACAAGGATGTTTTGAAGAGTGAAGAACCTTCCAACCCAGAAAAGACAGTGGAGCGTGTGCAGAGAATTTCAGCAGCTGTCTTCCACCTGGAGCAGGTAAGTAGCATCTACCTTGAGGATTGAGGGAGGAAGACTACCCTGCAGAATATAAGACTCCTTCACACTCAGTTCTTAGTTAAGAGCACCCTTGTAAGACAGAAAGCAAGGAGCAAGGATCATCCTGGCCTACCCCCAAAGTGTCATCTCGGTGCCTTGTTGTAGCAAGACTCCTCAATGCTTAACATTCCCAGTGTTTTACAAATTTTTCCCATTAGTTCAAATGACCCATCCAAACTCCCTACTCATTTGTAAAGCAATAAGGCACCAAAAGCAGTTGGGAAAAGAAAGAAAACCTAAGACTCCCACAGACTGAATCTTTTAGTGCTGGGTACCTTTTGCTGACTACAGCTGAGAAATCAAAATTCTTCTAGGGTTGAGAAGTCTGGGCTGCACGTGACTATCTTCTGCCACCCAGATCAGCCGGGTGTGCACCTACCCATGTGATTTCTTCTCAGGTGGAACAGCCTTTGAGGTCCAAGAAGGCGGTCTGGCACAAACTGCTATCAAAGCAGCGGAAACGGGCAGTGGTGGCCTGTTTCAGGATGGCCCCTCTCTACAACCTGCCCAGGCAAGTGTTCTGTCATTTTCTCCTGGCATGTGAGTCAGAGATGAGAATTAAGGTATCTTCCCAGAGCTGTGCTCTCTTCTGGCCCTGACCCTCATGATCCCAGAGGTAGAGGTTGGAGTCCTTCACCCTCAGAGCCATTACAGTCTGCATGTAGTATAATGGCCTGCTAAGGTAAGCATAAAAACTGAAACTAGATGAGATTCCTTCGTGCCCCCAAGCCTGCCTCAGCTCACCATTTTACACTGTAAAGTCAGCCATGTAAGCAGATGGAAGCTCTCTAGTTTTACCTTGGTGGGATTCTTTGTGCAGCTGTAAAGGCACCCTGGAAAAAGGGAACTGTTTTCTAAAATACTTTACCCCAAATTCCATCCACAGATCAAACAATATTTCCATGTTCAAGTACTTGGTTGACACCAAAATTATTATGTTTCCTTAGCAAGTACTGAAATGTAACCTGAGAATCCTTCAGCATGATGTACTTGCCTTCAAGATGAAGAAAGGGCACTGGTTAGGGATGGCCCAAGAGGCCAGCCATGGGCATGAGGCCTTTACCTGGATGTTTAGTCTATAATCTGAAGTCAAATATATGTGAAGGTTTTTCTGGATTGTGTGTGAACACATGCTGTGTCAACATAGGGCAGAGCATCGGTATAGACTGGACCAGTGTCGACCACTGAGGCTGACTCAGTGTCATTGGTGATATGGCAACATTCCCATCCTCAAACTAATTGCACAGTCAGTAAGGTTGAGCCTATGATCATAAACAAAGCTGGTAGTTGAATAGCCACTGCTTCATCAACTTTCAAATCAATAGGAATATCCTCACCTGGTCAGGAAAAATAAACTGACTTAGCCAAGTAAATTCTGAATCCCATGTAAATAAATGTGTTTCTTTGGAATATCGGATGAAAGAGTATTCCTATGCTTGACATTTTGCTTTCATCAAATTGTGCATCTTGGCCATCATTTGTTGAGAGTGTCCTATATCCCTGTCCTGAGCCATCTGGCCAATTGAACTCTCCTAGTTAGGGTCTTCGAAGATGATGGAGACTCATGGCCTCTGAGACACACACCTGCTCCTACAGGTCTCCTGAGAAAATAAACTAGTGTCTCTGGAAAGGTTGAGGCATCACAAATCAAGTAGAATTCATTAATAAAAAGCTGAAAAATTAAGTCAGGCAGTCATGGGCATGAAGCCTGCTGAAGTCCTGGCAGACAAATGAAATTTATAGCCCAGTAGAAAACGCAAAAATGCCTAGGATTTTTGTCTGTTTTCTAGAAGTGGTAAAACATCAGAAGGCATTCGCTTTCCCCTCTGGTAGAGAGCCATACCCGATGTGCTAATGTGACCTCCAGAAGGGCCCAGCTTTAAGCACATGTCTCCAGGGCCAGCTAGGCGGCAATTACATCTCTCAGAAACAAGCAGTTTTTTCTAAATCCACTGAAAATGTTAGTACCATCCTTTAATATTTTGGTTGCTCCTTCAACAACTCTGTTCCTGTACGGATAATAGTAAGTTCAGGAATTCATTGTGTCCTTGATGAAACGTGGCCACCCCAGCCCCTAACCCAGCTGTTCTAGAGGGTTGCCCTGGATTTCTCCCTAGCATGGAGGATTGTATGTAGATTTCATAACAACAATAAAAACTAACTACCTAAGAAGCTAGTGGTGGAGACCACTCCTTTTCTCCATCTTATGAGGATCTAAACTACATGGAGTCTTCCAAACTAAAGGGCTAAAGGGATTTATTTTATCATATGGAAACTGTTTCTCTGATGTGAGTTTTTAAAAGAAAACCTGTATGCTTTTCCCCAGACACAAAATTAACAATTTCTTCCTGAGCACCTTTCAACGGGTTTGGCTGGAAAAGGTTAATGAAAAAACTCAGTATGACAGGCTTATACCCATTTTAATGGTAATGTAACCTGTGGAGAGACCCGCTCATTCTCTGCACACCCCTCCTTTCTTGACCATGATTTAACATGACCATGAAAACACAAATTTGTACAATTTTTAAAAAAACTCTGATTGGTCAGATTTTGAAGAAAGATGGTAAGGGCTGTGTTCTACTGGAAACCATGACCAGGTCTTGATGACTCTGGTCTTGACCTTCCTTTTCTCTCCTTCCCTCCTCACATTTGGGTAACCACTTACTGGCTCGTCAGTGGCTAATATTCCCAGACGTCAATTCTTGTCCTATAGGGAGTGAGTGGCTTGTGCCAGTTTATTCAGTGCTCCCACATACCAGGGCCCCAGCTAGAACATGTGAAGCATGCAGAAGTTGTGCAGCATGCCCAAGCTTTGCTTCCTGAGTGGAAGCTGGAGCCCTTGCAGCTGTGGTTCCTCAGAGGCCCTGTAATGAAGCCACGCTTTGCTGCTTTCAGCGTATCTGAGATTAACCCCCTCACCATCAGCATGATTTTGATTGGATCGCCTGTACAGGTGATCGGCCAAAATGAATAACCAAATTGCCATATTTAGCAGATAGTTCAGGACTGTTCCTTGGCCTAATGAATTCTCATTATAGGGAAAACATGATAAAGACCCAAGGAGACCAGAGTAGGGTTATGGTGACCTCCAGGTCTTGAACCAGATATTCAGGATCCGCCACGTTAGAGGGTTCTGGCTTCTTTGAAATAAATGCTTACGGTGTGCTCTTGGCTACCCTGACCAATCAGAAGATAAGAATTGTACAAAACTGCTTACTAACCGTTAACCGCCCAAACTAAAACAAGGTGTCCCGTGGACCCCTCTTGACCTCACTCTCACCCCTTCCGCTCAGGCACCGCTCTATTAACCTCTTCCTCCATGGCTATCAGAGATTTTGGATAGAAACAGAGGAGTATTCCTTTGAAGAGAAACTAGTACAGGATTTGGCTGTAAGTACTGACTCAACTGGGAGCAGATATGGGTGCGAATGAATTTGATTTTTGTATTCATGTGTGTGCGTTATAACCGTTAAAGATGCGCAAAGAATTGGGTGTCTAAATCTGAAAGGAGCTAACTGTATAAATTATCAGAGGAAACCCTGCTAATAATGGTCATAAGAGCCAGAGGATGAATTTCACTCGGAGGGGCTGGTCCTGTGATCATCCTCCTCCTCCTCATTAACAGCTAATGTTGCTTGGGATGCGCAGCCGTGCCTTGGAAAGTCCACGCTAAGTTAAGTTTTGAGCACCCTTGGTTGCAGGAGGCCAGCCACTCCAGCCAAAGCCCTGCATGTCTGGTCAGTAGCTCCACTTTGGGGAAGGCATATCTAAATGCCCTTCCTGCCTCTCTCAGTTCTGTATTTGGCCCTTCTGAAGATTTGCCACGCCTCGTCTCTAACAGGCTTCATGCTCTAAAACTACTTGAAACAACACGCAAGGGGAAAAGCTTATTGCAGCAGCAACACTGAGCTTCATCCTGGTTCAGAAAGAAAATACACCCTTCTCTCCTTTGGCCAAGCCCTAGTTCTTTTCCTCTTTCTCCTTATTTCTCCCATCTATCTTCTTCTCTCATCCCTACTCCTCTCCATTAGTCTTGCCCTGTGTTTCTCGTATTTAACACTTTCCATGTTACATTCTCTTTCTCTTTCCCCATCTCCTTCTGTTTCTTATCCTCTTCCTGGCTCTTTTCCTTTAATCCTTCCTCCTGCATTTTCTTTCCATTTCTCTTTATGCCCTTCAGTCTTTTCATATATTCCTGTCGGTGAGAAAGACAGTCACTTGGTTTTCCCAGGTTCTTGATTAGTGTGAAGTTGACAATGAGCGTCATTTCAACCCTCTCCCTTCTTCTGAACCATTCACACAACCTGCGTAGTTCTCACCAATTTACTGAATATGGTCCACCCTGCTGGTTCTGCCACTGCTGGAAAATCCACTTATACGTCTGGCATCAGCTGCTATTTCCCTTTCTGTAAAAGGAGATAGAGAAAAGGCTTGCTCAGAGGAGAAACTGCAAGGCCCACAGCTCCAGGATGGCATCTCTCAGGAACAGCAAGATTTTCAGGGTCAGGGGTGAGGGCGGGAAAGAGAACTGTTTCAGTGGGTTGAGTCTAGAATAGTAATAGACCCCAAAACAGCCCCAGTGCTTTATAACTCTTGCCCCACACTTGTTCCCAGCCCAGCTCTCCAAGACATATGTCAGGTGTTGACGGAGAGATGCAGCCTCTCGGGGGACTCTCCAGGGCTTCCCTCCTGACCGCGGGTGCCCAGAGCTTGCATGAGAGTTCTGCTGACTGGGGTCTGTAGCGCCTCCCCTGCGGTCAGGCTTTTGCTTTTCCTTTCATTTCGTTTTAACCCCCAAATTGCAATGTTTCTTTAATTGGCTGAAAAATACGTATATTTCATTCCCCAACCTTGCACCCTTAGGGCTTCTGTCCTGAAATAAACGTATGACGTCGTGGTTTCTCTTTGTGCTTTGAGTTGACGCGCTCTGTGCCTGGTGCTTTACCTTTGTTCGCATGCGGTGGTTTGCCATGTGCTGAAATCCACGCCTAAAACCTGTCTGCCTTGGTTTGTGTAGAAATCTCCCAAGGTGGAAGAGGAGGAGGAGGAGGAGACAGAAAAGCAGCCAGACCCACTTCATCAGATCATCCTCCACTTTAGCCGCAACGCTCTCACAGAGAGGAGGTCAGCACTGCCGGAGCGCCCCGCTCGTCCCAGGCACAGGCACAGCCGTGTCGACCCCAAACCGTCCTCCCGCAGCTTGCAGTGTGCACAGAGGGGATGCCAGATTTGAGCAGCCCTCCTTGCTGCTCTGTTCTTGGCCATCCAGAAACGTCTAGGGGAACTACCTAAGCCCTTTCATCATAACGCCTGACACTGAGTCTGAAGATGAAGCAGCCTGAAACTGTAACTTCATCCCTGAATTCCGTGTCAAGCCAATGCTGATTCAGATTTTCACAGTGGTTTCTAAGAATCGGGGTGAGGGAGGGAGTTTCTAATTAACTCACTACTACGTTGAAGATTTATATGGCACTTGGTCTTTTCTGCTGGGTCCAAAGGTAGCCTGCTAAATATTTCCTCCATTCTTTCCAGCAAACTGGAAGACGACCCTTTGTACACCTCCTATGCCAGCATGATGGCCAAGGTACACGTGGGTTTTCTGCCTGTTGTCTCAGTCTTTCTATTTCCCTTAGACCTCTGCAGGCACATGAAAATTGTCACAGTGAGCGGCAGGCCTGGGACTGGGTCATGGCCTGGGCTCCAGGCCTTGCACAATTCACGTGCTATACTGGCAGCATTAATAAACCACTCTCCCATCATCCTATGGAAACCTTGAAGCTTTGCAGAAACAGTGGGGTCTGGTGGCTGGGTTCACATGACACTTCTTTTTTTTTTTTTTTTTTTTTTATTCCCAGTGTTTTTATTTTTATTTTTTTATTTATTTACTTTTTTTAATGTCTGAAACAGTTATATTAACATATTTCCATACAAATAGCCCAATGAAAGTTTAGTATTAGTTGTTTTGTTTGTTTGTTTGTTTATACTGCAGGTTCTTATTAGTCATCAATTTTATACACATCAGTGTATACATGTCAATCCCAATCGCCCAATTCAGCACACCATCATCCCCAACCCACTGCAGTTTTCCCCCCTTGGTGTCCATATGTCCGTTCTCTACATCTGTGTCTCAACTTCTGCCCTGCAAACCGGCTCATCTGTACCATTTTTCTAGGTTCCACATACATGTGTTAATATACGATATTTGTTTTTCTCTTTCTGACTTACTTCACTCTGTATGACAGTCTTTAGATCCATCCACGTCTCAACAAATGACTCAATTTCGTTCCTTTTTATGGCTGAGTAATATTCCATTGTATATATGTACCACCTCTTCTTTATCCATTGGTCTGTTGATGGGCATTTAGGTTGCTTCCATGACCTGGCTATTGTAAATAGTGCTGCAATGAACATTCGGGTGCATGTGTCCTTTTGAATTACGGTTTTCTCTGGGTATATGCCCAGTAGTGGGATTGCTGGGTCATATGGTAATTCTATTTTTAGTTTTTTAAGGAACCTCCATATTGTTCTCCATAGTGGCTGTATCAATTTACATTCCCACCAACAGTGCAAGAGGGTTCCCTTTTCTCCACACCCTCTCCAGCATTTGTTGTTTGTAGATTTTCTGATGATGCCCATTCTAACTGGTGTGCGGTTATACCTCATTGTAGTTTTGATTTGCATTTCTCTAATAATTAGTGATGTTGAGCATCTTTTCATGTGCTTCGTGGCCGTCTGTATGTCTTCTTTGGAGAAGTGCCTATTTAGGTCTTCTGCCCATTTTTGGATTGGGGTGTTTGTTTCTTTAATATTGAGCTGAATGAGCTGTTTATATATTTTGGAGATTAATCCTTTGTCCGTTGATTCGTTTGCAAATATTTTCTCCCATTCTGAGGGTTGTCTTTTCGTCTTGTTTATGGTTTCCTTTGCTGTGCAAAAGCTTTGAAGTTTCATTAGGTCCCATTTGTTTATTTTTTATTTTATTTCCATTACTCTAGGAGGTGGATCAAAAAAGATCTTGCTGTGATTTATGTCAAAGAGTGTTCTTCCTATGTTTTCCTCTAAGAGTTTTATAGTGTCCAGTCTTACATTTAGGTCTCTAATCCATTTTGAGTTTATTTTTGTGTATGGTGTTAGGGAGTATTCTAATTTCATTCTTTTACATGTAGCTGTCCAGTTTTCCCAGCACCACTTATTGAAGAGACTGTCTTTTCTCCATTGTCTATCTTTGCCTCCTTTGTCATAGATTAGTTGACCATAGGTGCGTGGGTTTATCTCTGGGCTTTCTATCTTGTTCCATTGATCTATGTTTCTGTTTTTGTGCCAGTACCATATTGTCTTGATTACTGTAGCTTTGTAGTATAGTCTGAAGTCAGGGAGTCTGATTCCTCCAGCTCCATTTTTTTCCCTCAAGACTGCTTTGGCTATTCGGGATCTTTTGTGTCTCCATACAAATTTTAAGATGATTTGTTCTAGCTCCGTAAAAAATGCCATTGGTAATTTGATAGGGATTGCATTGAATCTGTAGATTGCTTTGGGTAGTATAGTCATTTTCACAATGTTGATTCTTCCAATCCAAGAACATGGTATATCTCTCCATCTGTTGGTATCATCTTTAATTTGTTTCATCAGTGTCTTATAGTTTTCTGCATACAGGTCTTTTGTCTCCCTAGGTAGGTTTATTCTTAGGTATTTTATTCTTTTTGTTGCAATGGTAAATGGGAGTGTTTCCATAATTTCTCTTTCAGATTTTTCATCATTAGTGTATAGGAATGCAAGAGATTTCTGTGCATTAATTTTTTATCCTGCAACTTTACCATATTCATTAATTAGCTCTAGCAGTTTTCTGGTGGCAGTTTTTAGGATTCTCTATGTATAGTATCATGTCATCTGCAAACAGTGACAGTTTTACTTCTTCTTTTCCAATTTGTATTCCTTTTATTTCTTTTTCTTCTCTGATTGCCGTGGCTAGGACTTCCAGAACTATGTTGAATAATGGTGGTGAGAGTGGACATCCTTGTCTCGTTCCTGATCTTAGAGGAAATGGTTTCAGTTTTTCACCATTGAGAATGATGTTTGCTGTGGGTTTGTCATATATGGCCTTTATTATGTTGAGGTAGGTTCCCTCTATGCCCACTTTCTGGAGACTTTTTATCATAAATGGGTGTTGAATTTTGTCAAAAGCTTTTTCTGCATCTATTGAGATGATCATATGGTTTTTATTCTTCAGTTTGTTAATATGGTGTATCACATTGATTGATTTGCATATATTGAAGAATCCTTGAATCCCTGGGATAAATCCCACTTGATCGTGGTGTATGATCCTTTTAATGTGTTGTTGGATTCTGTTTGCTAGTATTTTGTTGAGGATTTTTGCATCTATATTCATCAGTGATATTGGTCTGTAATTTTCTTTTTTTGTAGTGTCTTTGTCTGGTTTTGGTATCAGGGTGATGGTGGCCTCATAGAAAGAGTTTGGGAGTGTTCCTTCCTCTGCAATTTTTGGAAGAGTTTGAGAAGGATAGGTATTAGGTATTAGCTCTTCTCTAAATGTTTGATAGAATTTACCTGTGAAGCCATCTGGTCCTGGACTTTTGTTTGTTGGAAGATTTTTAATCACAGTTTCAATTTCATTACTTGTGATTGGTCTGTTCATATTTTCTGTTTCTTCCTGGTTCAGTCTTGGAAGGTTATACCTTTCTAAGAATTTGTCCATTTCTTCCAGGTTGTCCATTTTATTGGCATAAAGTTGCTTGTAGTAGTCTCTTAGGATGCTTTGTATTTCTCGCATGACACTTCTAAGCCAGCTAATCAGGGCTTAGGCATCCAGATCATCCTCGCATTTTTACTCAGTGCTCAGAACACGTCCAGCAGTTCGGACACATCTGTAGGTGAAGGAAGTTTGGTACATTTGGAAACAGGCTTAGAGACTAGAGGAAGTTCCTAGTGTTCTGGAAGAGATGGAGTGACCAGAGATGATGTTTCTATGTCACATAGAGGGACGGTGGCCTCTGGAATGGCAAGTGGTTAAGCAAACTGCTGCTTCCGAAATGGGAGACCTTCATGTCGGGCAGCAAGGGGGGTAGGTTGGGGTACAGGAGCGCCCATTCCTCTACCAGCTGCACCATGGGGTCACTTTGGGATTCACAGCCTGGGTTTCCCTAATCTTTGGTCCAAGCCCCTGGTTCTTGTTGAGAAAGGCCAGCTCCCTGTGCTCTTGTCTGTCAATTTACACCAGAACTTGACTAAGTAGAAGAGTTCAGGTCTGTGGTTAAACCAGATGGGTCCCCATTGACTATGAGATCTCAGTGTTCCCATTTCTCATTTCTCAACCCCTTGGTAACTGCAAAGGTGGCCTTTATAGTTGAATGTTGCCTGCAGTGGTCCAAATGTTCTTGGTTTTACAGAGTGCTGAGGTCCTGAGGTACCTGTGAATTACATCCTGTCCCCTGCCCTCACACAGTAGAGTCTTGTTTACAAGGCTCACCTTTTTGTTTTGTTTCGTTTAGTTTTGTTTTGTTAACACCTCTATTGGAGTATAATTGCTCTACAATGGTGTGTTAGCTTCTGCTGTATAACAAGGTGAATCAGCCATACATATACATACAAGGCTCACCTTTTTGTTTTGTTTTGTTTCGTTAGCATCTTTATTGGAGTATAATTGCTCTACAATGGTGTGTTAGTTTCTGCTGTATAACAAAGTGAATCAGCCGTACGTATACATACAAGGCTCACCTTTAATTTGATTGTCTGTCTCCTCCTCTCCCTGCTGCATGGAATTCAGAGTTGTCAGAGTGGGGAAGACGAAGAAGAGGAGGAAGACAAAGAAAAAACATTTGAAGTAAGTTCTCACTAAGATTGAAGCCAGCAGGAGGGCCTTCAGGGGTGGGTGCTGACATTAGCCACACGGCTCACCCACCACATGTGTCTGGTGGCAAATACATTAGATGTGGTTGCTGTCTGTCTCTTGGCTTAATGAGAGGTAGCAGGCAGCCAGTCAGTCAGCAAACAGCCCCACAGGTTTGCTCTTCTGGGAAATCTCCAACATCTACCCAAGTGTGGTTGTAGCAGGGGCCATAGAAGGGCACATTCAAACATTCAAAAGTGAAAATTCACAGCAGTAGAGACACTGGATGGTTTTTTGCACCGTTATTCTGTAAACGTACTTAATAACAATCCTAATTTTGAGGCAGTGCAGGACCCTGAATCTCTCAAGATAGAATGACATGAGTTTACTTGTACTGTTTTATAGACAAAGTATACAATAGTAAAAGTAAATGAAGACAATTACAGTTCTGGAAAGCCTTGACATTCTAGCATCTCGTATCTGGTAGAGTCTCAGTTAAGTGTGGTCTGAGCATTCTGAATAAGTGGGTGTTTCCTGCACTCCGACAGATAAACTCCAGCTGAGCCCTCAGCAGGTCTTCCTGTATGACTGAACATTGAAAACAAGCACATCTTAATCTGGGGTCACTACCTATAATTATAGTATCACAGGGGAACAGACTGTGTTACCTATCAGTACAAAAAGTAGAAAATGTGGCATCAAAAGGTGAGTAAATTATGGGTGGTCAGTTTTGGAAAGCTGGACAGCATCTAAAAATAAACTTCCAAGGTCTGTTTTGTTCAAAATTATGTTTGTTGCCTTCTTAGGCAAGTAAAGATTCTCTCTCCCGACTCACCTGACCACGGTGAATTCTCTGGGGGTAAACAAATCTTTTCCTGCTTTTTTTTTTTTTCTAGGAGAAAGAAATGGAAAAGCAGAAAACCCTCTATCAGCAAGCTCGACTGCATGAGCGTGGAGCTGCAGAGATGGTCCTTCAGATGATAAGCGCCAGCAAAGGTGACTTCTGAGATTTCTACATGGGCCCCTTAACTACCACAGAGATGTTACACCATGACGTGACGTCATTATTAACGGGTCCTGGTAAAGCCCAGTAGATGTGATTTTTTACCCTCTGTTTCCTTGGTGATTCACCTGAATCTTTACCACGGCAGGTGAGATGAGCCCCATGGTGGTGGAGACTCTGAAGCTGGGGATCGCCATTCTGAATGGGGGCAACGCTGGCGTGCAGCAGGTAATGGGGGCTCGCAGGAGGTGGTGCAGACTTCCTGGGGTATTTCCATTTGACAGCTGTCACACTTCAGGGAAGAGATGTTGACTCTGCTACAGAGGTGGCCACCCAGAATCACCTTTGCTGGTGTTTTGTCCTTAGTGACCAGTTATACCGGAGTAACCGGGAACACAGATAAAACCAGGACTAGGAGTCTTTAGACAAACGTATGCTTAGTAAAGAGGGCTTACCTAGGGTTCAAAAAGAAAAACATTACATTTTTTTCATCATTCGATGATTTTCTACAAAAATATGCTCTAGAGGAAGTTTTCTAAGCCTTAGGTTTTTATTTCGACTCTTTCGCGTATTAACTGCCTTACTGTGAGCAAGGGGCCTGATCAGTTAAGTGAGGTTCATAACAACACACACCTATTGTTTGTTCATTCATTCATTTATTCATTTATTTAACAGCGGTTTAGTGATTGCTGACTATGCACTAGGGCCAGGCTCTCTTCTGTGGGTAGAGGGTGTAGCAGTGAATAATGCAAATAAAAACCCCTGCCATCATGCATTAAATGAGAGAACACACAGAGACATACAAAGTGGAGTGTCTGGCACATGGAATTCATTCAGCAATCTGAATTGGAACTGGCTACAGAAGATAGAAATGCATGGGTGTCTCCTGAGTGCTCCAGGCTCTGGCTAAAAATAAAAGCATCTGTGTGCACAGGAAAATGAAATTTCAAAGACTTTTGGCATTCATAAGGATTATATCCCAGGGCCTTTGAGAATTTCCAAATCCATGACTACCATTATTGCATATAATTTTTCCCAGGCTTTAACTCATCACAAACAAATTTCTCATTAAGAACTACCATTTTCAAAGGCACCCCTCACTTGCTGTTCTCTTCCATCACCACCCTGTCAGTTGACTTTCTTACAGAGCCCTTTAAAAAAAAAAAACAAAACAAAGAAACAAAATTCTTATTATGTCAGACAAAGTTCCTGGCTTGCCAGTAACAGAGAACAGAGGAAACTAAGTCTTACTGTGAGAGAGATACTGAGCTCTCAACTAGGCTCATTAGGTAAGCTCCTTGCTCCGGTGCGTTAAAATCATTGCGTGAGCTGTTCAGATTGTACCTCAGCAACCGTAAACATTACTACATCCCAGTCCTGGCACCTGTTCCCAAACAGCAGAGGCCTCAAACAGTAAATCTATGAATGTCAAAGATCCACTATAGTGTCAATACCAGTGGACCTTTGTAAAATAAAACATCTGCCCTAAGATATTCTGGTTCCATAAGTGGAGGGTAGCGCTCAGGCACAAGGAAGGTTTAAGTCCGCAGGTGGAGTATCTCGCTGCTTACCCGGGGTTACAGACCACCGTCCTGGATGTGACTCGGAGTGCCTACATGGCTGCCATCTGTTCATCACAATCAGGAGGGTCAGTACGTGTGCCCGAGTTGTCATTGTTCTTCCTCTTTAAATGTGTCTCCCTTGCAGAAAATGCTAGATTACCTGAAGGAGAAAAAGGATGCTGGGTTCTTTCAAAGCCTTTCTGGTCTTATGCAGTGTTGCAGGTAAATATGGGAAAACCACCCATAGCATTTTCTCAAAGTTCTTCGCTATTCGGGGAAAGGGGGAGGGGGTGGGGGAGGGCCACAGAATAAACTGGCTTATCATGGAATTATTGAGAAAGGAGTAGCTACTTCCGATAGCTAAGAGGATGGGTATTGTTCCTCCAGCCCTCAGGATTACCTTCAAATAGCATTCAGAGGGGAAAATGTAATCTGCGCGCGCGCGCGCACACACACACACACACACACACACACACACACCCCCACCCCCCACCCCCCACCCCCACCTACCTACCTACCTACCTACCTACCAACACCTGTTTGGTGTTTGAATCGCCCCTACCTCCTTTTTTCTTATGTTGTTTTATTTGGAGCTGAGTGTGAGTTTCTCTTAAACATGTATGCTCATAAAAGTCAAACTAGAAAAGAATGGAAAAGAGGAGGAATCCCTCAGTATGACTCAAGGCTATGTGTTCGTTAGACCCATTAGGCACTTTGTTAATCCTTCACAATTCTTTGAGCCTGAATAGATATTTTGTGGGTACATATTTTGACACATCCATTTTGACAGAGGCACGTCCTGACGTGGGAACATTTTGACATTGTCTGAAAAACAAAGCATTAAACTTTCCATTTATATTACCCAGTTGTGTAAGCCTCCCCTCATGGCTGAACCCTCTGACAGATGAACAATAGGTAACCAAAAGTCGTAAGGTTACCATACTTGCTCATTTCAGAAACAAGCCAGCAATCTTTCTAAGAAAAGTGTCAGCTTATTCTCCGAGATTCATATGTATTTTGAATCGTCTGCAACTCATTCTGAAAGAAGTCAAAGTTATAATTATCTAGCTCGTTTGCCTCCAATTAATAATTCTTAAACTTGGAACGTTAGTCCAATTGAAAATTTGGAGGATGGATGTTCTTTTTTTGGTGGACTTCATAATATTGCTAGTCATACTGGATTGGGCAAATATTGTACCCTGGGGTTGTACAGAGCATATTTGAGCTGCAGTACAATCCCTTGTCCTCAGCTCCATTTTTCCCCCACCAACAGCCAATTCGTTTATTACCTCCCTCAGGAAAAGAAAATGTAATATTGCCAGACCTGACTCACTGAGGGTGAAATAGTACATGTGGACTCAAAGATGGCAAAAATCAAGGCAGTTCAGTCCCATATTGCTCATGATATTCTCAATTAAATTTCTAAGAGTTCTCTTGGTAGACTGTAGAACTTAATATTGCTAAGCTAATTTATAATGATGGCTTAGAGGGACAGGTGACATACCCTTAGAGGCCAACTGAGTTCTCACAGAAGTTTTAAGGTATTTTAATGGTTTTTTGCTGATTATAAAAATAATATGTATTTGTAAAATAGTTAAGCATTGAAGAAATCAGAACATTTGAAATGGGTATTTCGGGATGGAGTAAGGGTCAGAAATGCCCACTGCCCAGATTGTCTCCTGAATCAGCAGTGACGCTTCAAAGCAGCTATGTCCAAATGTCCTGTTTCCGTATTCTCCTCCCAAAATCAAAGGATAATTTTGTATTATCAAACAGACCTTTTTTATAGCAGGGTCTGGGGAAAACCAACATAATGGCGGTAGGAATTTTCACTTTCTCTTTAAAATTCATCTAACTTACAGAACATATGTGACTCCCTAAAAGGGGAAAAGGGGTGCTGGATTTTTCCCCAAAGTCTTTCCAATCCAACAGTCATTTCCTTTGCCCAGTGGTAAAAGGAAGAAGAGGTTTTGCAGAATCTTACTGGACTCAGCCATAAGCTTCTCTAAGGTCTATATTCTTGTGAGACTTTGTGGTCTTATGTTCTATAAAATCTTTCATATTGGCTAAGGAGTTAGACCCTATTAGAGAAATAGAGTGAGCCCCAGTTGGAAATCACATGAGCATTATTCTCATTATAGCTTTGCGGTTGTCCTAGAGGTTCCTGGCTAAGCAGGCTTTGTTGGTGGCTGTGGCTGGGAAGGTTGTAGAAGGTGAGGACAAAAATGAAAGCCAACTTGTCACAGGTTCAGGAACACCTAGGGACACCCTTGCCTCTAGAAAGCGTGATCTTGGCTACTTTTGGCTCCTGAATGATAGAATAAAAGGGTGTGGCCCTTCAAAATCTGAAACTTTGTAGCTCTCTCCATCAGTATTCATCCTAAGCACTAAAAGCCACAATTCCTTGTGATTCTCAGAGAAAGTAGGTACATGTGGAAGGTGAACATGAATTAGTGCAGTTTAAAGTAAACTTTCCCTTAAGAAATCTTAGAAACAGGTTATTCCTTCTCGATTTGGAAAGCCTTTCTAAATCTTCATCCCTAAGAAGGGACTCAAAGTGGACAAACAGTGACAATCTCCATACATGTTTCTGACCCCTGTCCTTGCACATGGCAAGGGCTGTGAGCTCCAGGCATCCTTGGACAACACTGCTTAGCACAAACCCGGGGAATCATGAGACTCTCAACCACACCACAATACGTTGGTGCATTTATGATAATGCAAAAGGACAGGGTATTCTTAGTTGATGGGTTCATTGACGTTAAAAACCCATTTTCCCAGTGTGCGTAGCCCTGAACCTTCTTTTCTTTCGTCTGTTACAAGTGTCCTTGATTTGAATGCATTTGAGAGGCAGAATAAAGCTGCAGGCCTGGGGATGGTCACTGAGGAAGGAACACGTAAGTAACTGAAGAAGGTGAAGGCTGCTCTGTTTCCAGTTAAAATCCTAGTTAACTATTTCTGGTTAGAGCCCCTGTTCACTGCTGCTTAATCTCCAAGGACTTGCTCCATTTCAGCAAGACGTTTCCATCCGTAGTTTTGATAAAGCATATCCAGGCTGATGTGTTCACAGAACCAGTATTAGCTGAAGAGAGTCTGTCTTGATGTCTGTGGTTTTCTTACTCTGTGTTCTTCTGTTTTTCTCTTATGTCTAGTCATTGTTCGTGAGCGTGGTAAGTCCGAGTTTCCGGCCTGAGTTCGTACCGCGTGTGTGAGTCCTAAGGGATCTTATTTAATTGGCTCAGCACAGACACATTTTCGGCTTGGTGGTTGCATGTTGAGTTTAACTCAGCAGTTTGTTGTTTAATTAAAGAAGCGTCTTACATCTTCCAAAGCATGTGTTACGGACTGTGAATCATTACTGCCTAGTTGTTTTCCTTCCAAATGCATCCCAGGGCTAACAATTCTGGCTTTGTTGGGTGTTGCCTCAGTTCCAGTTTTAATTGGGTCTGTCACCATTCATCCACAGTTCCCTTTCCACACTGTTCTGACACAGCTCCTTTAGCATTTTTGCAGTCATGTGTGGTGGAAGGTATTCTATGTTGAAAAGCCAAACAGATGCTTACCAGTATTCTGTGTTTTCAAGGTGAAAAAGTACTCCAGAATGACGAGTTTACACGAGATCTCTTTAGATTCCTACAGTTACTTTGTGAAGGACATAACAGTGGTAAGTGGAACAGATTTGATTTGTCAAGGGACAACAACATTCAGGTACAAAATTTTGATTCATTTCAGGTTGCCACATTTCATACAGCCAGTTGCTAATTTAAGGACAACAGTTAATCCATTCCTTAATAAGAAACCCTATGTAACATGGCCTTTAACTTCATGGCTGATGTTATTTAGTGCCACCCAGGCTAAGCTGCTTCCAGAATCTTCAGATGTTGAAGCTAAACACCCACCCCTTGCTGTCAAGTCCCTTGGGGCTCGTTAAGTCCAGTTTCTGGTGCCGCTGGGATGGGAGGGCTCAGGGCAGCGCTCTGTCCTTCAGGACCTAAGCAGTGTGCCCTTGTAAGGCTTTTCACATGGTGAGTCTCTTCTGAGCTCAGCCGAGAAGCTGAGCTCCGCAGGGACGGACTCTGACCCAACCCTGGTGTTCTCAGATTTCCAGAACTTCCTGCGGACTCAGATGGGCAACACCACCACCGTGAATGTCATCATCAGTACCGTGGACTACCTCCTGCGTCTGCAGGTGGGTGGGCGTTGGGTGGTAGCACACCTCACATGCACTTCTGGAAGCTAAAGACAGTCACACAGCCTCAGGGACGGCCCAGGATACAGTCCAGCCCCAGCAAGGAAGGTCTTGTAATCTTATGTCCACACACTTATGGGGAGTCAAATACCTAAATGTGAGTTTGAAGACTGAAGTTGCGGGAGTGGTTAACTACCAAATCTTCTGTTATAAACTGCTGATTCACTTTAGTTTTGCCTGTGTAAGCTTAGCCACAGTGCTCCAGGCAACCTGTGCATGGGAACAGACTTTCACTAGGAAAAAGAGTTACAGAAAGCGGGAATAAGATGGGTTCACAAGTTCTTAGTGTTGAGACATTACCTGGTTGAATTGTTTGAAGGAAAATCCAAATAATGTCAAGAAAATCTGCACAAACATAAAAAAGGATGCTCTTTCCTCTTTGCTGATTCCTCAGCCTGGTTCTGCCACTCAGCAGTTCGTGACCTGGAGCAGTCTATTTAACCTCCTTGTGTTCCAATTTCCTCATCTATAAAACGAGTAGTCCTGTCTCATTGAAAATGGGTAGTCCTGTCTCATTGGGTGGTGGTAAAGACGGAGGGGTTTAATACGTGTAACGTGCTCAGAACAACGCCCGGCACTTACGGTGTCAGCTATTACGTTGCTGCTGCTATCATGATTATTTGGATGATCAATATTATCTTTAACGTCCAGTTTTCATTGTGAATAAATTGTCCTATAACATGGTCACCCAGGTCCAGCTGAACGCTGCCCTCTCTTCTATCTGTTCTTTCCTGCGGGGGGGGCGGAATATCTGTACTTAAAAGGTGCTCGGGATCAGGTACCTCTGTGCTTCTTCACAGAGTCCCAGGCTCCTGTCATAACAAAGTGGTCACAGAAATGTAGGACGCTCTTGTACTCTTCCTGAACATTGGGTTTAGCTTCACGGACTGAGATGTGAGAAATACTAAACTCTCCTTTTTTGTTCTTAGGAATCAATCAGTGACTTCTACTGGTATTATTCAGGGAAGGACGTCATTGATGAATCTGGAAAGCACAATTTTTCCAAAGCCCTGGCGGTCACCAAGCAGATTTTCAATTCTCTTACGGAATACATCCAGGTATGTGCTATAGAGTGCACGCCTGAAAACAAAGAGAACATTTTTAACATTCCCATATTCTAATTCTCTACAGAATACTTGGCTGCATATGTGGACTGTGCATCCAGCTATAGCACTGACAATATTCCTTACCTGTAAATAGAAACCAGTAGTACCTACACTCTACAAGAAGCTGTAGTTTATGGACCCCACTGTGACCTGTAAATAGCAGTGTCACACTTTATTTGCATCTATCTAGTTAACATTTTGCTTTCCCTCCTAGACTGAAATCTTTTTGTCAACAGAAAATTTCTTATTCGTTTTAAAATTCTTCATTTCTAGCATGTGTGGTACATCAGAGGTGTCCAGTAAGCATGGAGAGTGGAGTGGAGAAGTGATTGATAGAATGAAGGAATAAAGGGACAAGTGGTATTATCTTGAGCCTTGAGATTAAAAACAGAATTCATGAGAGCCTACTAATTTGTCAGAAATTCACTCTATGGAAAAGGTAACTTCAGAAGCACATAAGCTAAGTGCAATGGCGGTCAAATCCACAGGTGAATTTCAGGTTGAACATCTCACAGCAGTCTTTCTCTGTTCGCAACATTCTCTATTCATTGCCTACAGTGGTCTAGCTACTGTGAAGAGGAGTGTAGAGGACGTCCTCAGGCAGAATTTGCTGTGAAATCAGTAGCCATATCATGGTGCTCTGTGGTGTAATATAAGATTTTTGAAGATCTATATGTTGAGCCAACTGGCACACTCAGATCATATTTGCTTACTAAAATAAACACAAGACTAAGACTTGAAAAGAAGGATTTTTAAGGAAGATATTGATCCATGCTTTACTCAAGGATGGTAAGAACATAGGGAGATAAACCTAGGAACAGGTGACTGATCTGAAGTTTCACAGCATGTGAAATACGTATGAAGATCATTGAACTGATCTGACAAGCATCTGATTTGCTCTCTGCAGAGCCCATCCTAATCTCCAGAACTTCCTATGGAGCACTTAACCCAAATGTAAAAGAAAAGCATATTTTGGGTGAACGTGAGTTTCTTTCAACAATCAGTTTTGTTTCAAAAAAGAATCTAGGGGCTTCCCTGGTGGCGCAGTGGTTGAGAATCTGCCTGCCAATGCAGGGGACGCGGGTTCGATCCCTGGTCTGGGAAGATCCCACATGCCACGGAGCAACTGGGCCCGTGAGCCACAACTACTGAGCCTGCGCGTCTGGAGCCTGTGCTCCACAACAAGAGAGGCCGCGACAATGAGAGGCCCGCGCACAGCGATGAAGAGTGGCCCCCGCTCGCCGCAACTAGAGAAAGCCCTCGCATAGAAACGAAGACCCAACACAGCCAAAAATAAATAAATAAATTAAAAAAAAAAAAAGAATCTAGAGACTTCTAGGGGTCAGACACCAAATGTACATGAACAGTGATTTTTAAACAAGCTTACTTGATTTAGGGATGCAGGCAAAATTTCTCCTTCTCACCTCTTCCCTGGGAATTCTGCCAAGCCTTTTCTAGAACTTGATACTAGAACACTAGTATCAGTGTTCCTTTTGAAAGTTTATTGAAGCGTGATTTGGAGAGTGATTGAAGTGTAGAAAAATATAGGAAAAAGCTATAAGGAGGAGTTAAGGATAAGGAACATAGGCAGAATGTGACAGAAAACTCTAAATGTATAAAATGTATATATACAAGACAGCCTCACTGAAGAGGTAGGGACTAAGGTGCTGGCCTAAGAAACTTTGGAAATGAGTACAGTCGAAAGACCAAAGGCAAAAGGAACTATACATAATCACTTTAGTTGATGAAGTTTTTCCCATGTGGATATGTGTTAATAATTCTGAAACCATTATACATATATAATGGAAGTGAACCAGGTTTCTCACTGTTGGAGTGAGAGGTTACAGATGAGCAAGCAGAGGAGATAGAAGATCCCTGTGGGAATGAATGAGAGTCAGAGACATTTGTATGCTAAACTCATGTTCAGCTTAACATAGATACAAATGGTTACATATGGAAATATTTATGGATATGTGTATACACATGGATTAGGACAACACACATATTTCTGCTGCTCTGTCAGCCAGGAGGACCTAAAAAAATGATACCCCAGTAGCAACAAGCACAACTAGAGCCCAGATCTTGGTTTCTAATACCATTCTCCATTGAAAGGAAATAGGGCTCCTTAGAGAAATGGCTGATTCTAGAACTAGGGCTGGAAACATACAGGATGAGCTTGGAGAATCCTATAGTGCAAGAAAATGCTAAAAACAAATGATGGGGGTATGTCAAAGGGATACAGGAGCCAACTGAAAGAGCTCCCAATGGCCAAAACTGGAAAAATTAGAGCTACAAAAGAAAGTAAATAAAGTAGTATTGAATTATAACCCAAAGCATATAATGAATGTGTGGAGTCCATAGTGATGTAAATAAATGATTAAATAAATAAGAAAGACAACTCTCCATTCAGAAGAATTCCAAATAACTTATTTTTAAAAAGAAAAGAAACAGTGGTTCAATAATGATCTTCCCAAATAGGAAAGGTTATTAACATGGAAAATTCAGACTGGTCATCAAGTCATCCGTCTAGGTCTGGCTTTCAGAAAAGATAGAGATGATGTACCTGACGTTTAGGTTAATGATAAGAAAATCCTAAAAATAGTTGAACATTAGGAATATAATTCAGATTTTTTCACTTGAGTAGATAGCCATGTGGTCATCACATTTAATGTGCAGCTTTGCCTGCAAACAATGCGTGTACAAGGGCCTGGTTTTCAAATTGTGCTCCTTGGAACCCTGGAGTTCCTCAGAACCCCTATTAGGCCAAGGTGTGGGCCAGAGTCGGCAGGAGTACCCTTCAGTCCTGTTTCAGCCAGAGCATTTACCTCTTAAATAATGTTCTTTAGCATAAGAACGGAAGCTAAAAGAAAATCTCTGAAAATCACCGCACTGTGACATTCCTAGTGATTTTTACTAGAAATAGGATCTTAGGATTGGGGGGGACACGATGGAGTGGGGAGAAAAGTAATATCCTGGGAAAATATTGAGCTGCAAAATATGTGACTTTTGGAAAGAGCTCTCTACATATATGAGCTGATGTCAAATGCCCTTACTAGGGCAAGTTTCAGAGCAGCTTGTGATGCTCCAGTGAAATAAGAATGTCCTCCTCTCCGTAGGGCCCCTGCATTGGGAACCAGCAGAGCCTCGCGCACAGTAGGCTATGGGATGCAGTGGTCGGCTTCCTCCATGTATTTGCTAACATGCAGATGAAACTCTCTCAGGTACTGTGGCCCGTTCCCCATTCCTGATGTGTCATTGGTGTGAAACGCTAAGTCAGTCCCCACCCCCTGGTCTTCCCATTGTGGATGTGGCTACTTGACGAAATGATTGGAAAAGCCATGCAGATCAGGTGTCATTTTTAAAATGAGGGCTTAAATGGGAGAGAGGAATGAATACCTCCTGCTGGTGGTGGGGGGGTGGGCAGGGGTGTCCCAGACAGGCTTTTGCATGAATGCAGCTTTCTCCCTTGTGTCCCCCCAACCTACCCTTTTCATAATAGCCTCAACACTTGCTTTTTATGGTGCTAATCCCTTTTGCTTCCTTGTCACTGTTTTGCAATTTATGCACATGATCTACCCCCCTGTCTGCTCTGTCAAATGTCTGCATGTCTCTGTAATTCACGTCTCCCTTCTCTGTCACCTTTGCTTCCCCTCTTCCCCATCTCTGCCTTTCCTTCTCATTCCCCATCTCTCTGGCAAGATGAATCGGAATCGCTCAGAGCATTTATTATGAACAAATAAATGTAGTGTCTGTAGTAGTCGATGGCCTCTCTCCATGGCAACGCATGAGGGAGAACTTCAGGATATGTTTCAGGCTGATCAGAGTAACATTGGCAGCATTAATTTAAATAATGTGTATCTAAAATTGTCAAGGCTGTCACACCTGCCTCTCTCTTCTGGAATGTGCTATTTACCCCTTTCATTTTTCCCCTTTTGACTCTGGCCTTATGGGAGGAGAGAGTTCTTGGGAGGGCTGCCAATTTGTCAGCCCAGTGGGGCAGTGCGGTGTAGAGGCTCCAGAGACAGGATCCTGACCCTGCCACCTCCTCACTGGTGTCTTCTGGGAAGTTACTTCCCTTTTCTGGTTTTTGCTTTCATCATCTATAAAATATTGGGAGTTAAAATAGACGACCTTTGAGGGCTCTTCTAGCTCTGACAGTCTACACTTCCGTGATGTTTTGTGGATAGCTATGACACACTCCAAAGGTGCTAGAAAATCCCTCTGAAGTCTGAAGGGCCAAAGAACTGTGTCTTTGTGAGAGAGAGTCTGTAAAAGAAGTGTGGCCCAGAATGCATTTTTTAACCTCACCCTCAGATTCCCCACCTCAGATCTTCCAAGGATTGTTTTCCTTCTGTGACATAGGTATCAAGCCCAGAGCTCACTTGGCAATGCCTTGTCTGCAGTGCTGAAATTAAAACCAAACAGACTGGTATCAAAACCATCCGGAGGAATAGCCTCGATGATATATTAATGACAATTTAAAGGCCACTGGCACCCAGATCACCACCAATTAGAATCAGGAGAACCTAAATTAAGAAAGAAAGGAGAACTCAATTGGTGATTAGAACCTTGATCCTTTAATTGGATTGCAGTAGCATTCCCCAAAAGCTCACTGGTAATTCTTCAGTATGAAGAATGGAGAGAGTATGAAAAATGGCAACCTAAGCTACTAGAGATACCTAACGGCTCTTTGGTGGATTGGGTTGTTCAGCAGTTTTGGACAACAATCGGTATATCTGCCACGTTGCGTTAATAAAAGGAAAACTGTAAAGGAAGTCTTTTGTATGAACCCTGCTGCAGCGAGCCTCCTGATGCTACAAAGAGAGGATGCTAAGACATCCGCATTCACCATGAGAAGGGAGCTCATTCTGGAGATGGATGCAGGCTTCACCTGACCTTCCCAGAGCAGGCTCTCCTTGCTCACTGCCCTGTACTTTGCTGAGGGATCAGATAGCTCAGGGGTATCTCCTGTTTCTGTTCTAGGATTCCAGTCAGATCGAGCTGCTGAAGGAACTCTTGGATCTCCTTCAGGACATGGTGGTGATGCTTCTGTCCCTCCTGGAAGGTTGGGCTGTTTGGTATAACTAGGCAATCACACGACTGTAATTGGTCCAAGCACTAACCATACTAATCACTCAGATTATCCTTCTGGCAGGTCATTGATGCCATATGACTTTGGTTAGAAAGCCAAATTTTCAGAAACAAAAAAATGAGTGAGGGGCACATGGTCTGATGGACAAAGCCTGAAACCAACTCATTTTATCTCAGTAGGAAAGCCAGAATGAACTGGGGAAAACCTCCAAGCTTTGCTCTTCCCTATCCTCTCCCTCTCCCCATTGCTTTTCGATACATCTGGCTGCCAGTGTGTATGCCAGCCATCTAGTTGGGCACCCTCCTAGGTCTAAGGGGATTAGAGGGGCACCACTTATCCCTATGTGTCCCTGATAATCTGATAATGAAACCACTCTCCAGGCCCCAGGCCAGACAAAAGGCACTGGCGTGGCCATCTCCTCCTTCCCTGTGTTTCTTTCCCCCTTGGCTCCTGGTGGTGTAGTCTTTATGGCTTGCTGCTCCCTCCTACCCATTTCCAAATCATCACGGTCAGAAAAGAGCTGACCGATTTGGCATATAAGTCTTCTAAAAAATATCTGCCTGACCAGTTACATGATGACATGGGTTTATTTATGTATCTGTATGTCTTTTTGAACCTGCCTCACAGGGAATGTGGTAAATGGAACTATTGGCAAGCAGATGGTTGACACACTGGTAGAGTCCTCTACCAATGTAGAAATGATCTTGAAATTCTTTGACATGTTCTTGAAACTTAAAGACTTAACCAGCTCAGACACCTTCAAAGAATATGACCCCGATGGGAAAGGGATCATCTCCAAAAAGGAATTCCAGAAGGCCATGGAAGGGCAAAAACAGTACACGCAGTTGGAGATTGACTTTCTCCTTTCGTGCGCAGAAGCGGATGAGAATGACATGTTTAATTACGTTGACTTTGTAGACCGGTTCCACGAGCCGGCCAAGGACATAGGGTTTAACGTGGCGGTGTTATTGACAAACCTCTCCGAACATATGCCAAATGATTCTCGCCTTAAGTGTCTGTTGGACCCAGCGGAAAGCGTCCTCACTTACTTTGAACCGTACCTAGGACGCATTGAGATCATGGGAGAGGCCAAGAAAATTGAGCGCGTTTATTTTGAGATCAGTGAGTCCAGTCGAACTCAGTGGGAGAAGCCCCAGGTGAAGGAGTCTAAGCGGCAGTTCATCTTTGATGTCGTCAACGAAGGCGGAGAGCAAGAGAAGATGGAGCTGTTCGTGAACTTCTGCGAAGACACCATCTTTGAGATGCAGTTAGCGTCACAGATCTCAGAATCGGACTCAGCCGACAGGCCAGAAGAGGAGGAGGAAGAAAATGAAGACTCTTCCTATATGTTAGAAGTTGAGGGTGAAGAGGAGGACGACAAGTCTTTTGAGTGTGCCTCTGCGTTTGCCATGGCCTGTGCCTCAGTGAAGAGAAACGTGGCCAACTTTCTGAAGAGGGCCACCCTGAAGAACCTCAAGAAGCAGTGTAGGAAGGTAAAGAAGATGACTCTGAAGGAGCTGGTGAAGGTGTTCTTCTCTTTCTTCTGGACATTGTTCATGGGGCTCTTCCACTTGCTCTTCGCCATATTGGGAGGAATCTTTCAGATTCTCTGGAGCACAGTGTTTGGAGGGGGCCTCATAGAAGGCGCAAAGAACATCAGAGTCACAAAGATCCTGGGTGACATGCCTGACCCAACCCAATTTGGTATCCATGATGATGCGATGGAGGCTGAGAGGGCAGAAGTGCCCGAGCCAGGTATCGCCACAGAACTCGTGCACTTCGTAAAGGGGGAGAGGGGAGATGCGGAGATTATGTCAGATCTCTTTGGACTCCAGTCAAAGAAAGAAGGTGGCTTAAAGCATGGGCCTGAAGTGGGTTTGGGTGACCTCTCTGAGATTATTGGCAAGGATGAGCCCCCCACGTTAGAGAGTACTGTACGGGAGAAAAGGAAAGCACAGGTAAGCATGATTTGTTTCTATCATCTTTCTTTATCCCCAGAAAAAGACTTGCCACTCTACCTTGCCATCAGTACTGACACCAGTTTCTAGGAGGCAATGTTGTGTTAGACACCAGCTCGTCTGTGGTTACCCTGGTCTGATAATTCCAGCTCTGCCATGTCTGGGGAGCTGAGACTTAGATGGTTGTCTCAATATCTAATTGCTGAATGGTCTTCCAGTTTACATTGTGGAGTTCAAACAGGATGGTCCATGACCCTCAACTTGCTTCCACACCTTTATTAGGTTAGTTCTCAAGGCGCACAGGTTCATTCAGTAACTGAAAGCATAGAAAACCAGGTATAGCATACGAGGAGACCTTTCTGGTGAGATAAACTTCTGCAGTATCCTAAAAGGTCCAGATGTTATTAGCATAGTGCCCAGTGAGTTTTATCATGCTTGGGACGTTTTCATCCTTGTGATGCAGCCACTATCCAGTTTGGACTTGGGGTCAGTCGACTAGATTAAGATAGCAGTAATTCAGGGCCCTTTGGCCATGGAAAGTTCTGGGTATTGCAGCATCCAACTCGCAGCATCATTCTAGCGATAAAGAGAGTACGGAGAGAAATGTAAAGAGATCAGAGCCCAAAGTCAACTTTTATTCATTTTTTTTAAATAAATAAATAAATAAATTTATTTATTTATTTATTTATGGCTGAGTTGGGTCTTTGTTGCTGCTCACGGGCTTCCTCTAGTTGTGGTGAGTGGGGGCTACTCTTCATTGCGGTGCGCAGGCTTCTCATTGCGGTGGCTTCTCTTGTTGAGGAGCACGGCCTCTAGGTGTGCGGGCTTCAGTAGTTGTGGCTCATGGGCTCTGGAGCGCAGGCTCAGTAGTTGTGGCACACAGGTTTAGTTGGTCCGCGGCATGTGGGATCTTCCCGGACCAGGGCTCAAACCCGTGTCCCCTGCATTGGCAGGCAGATTCTTAACCACTGCGCCACTGGGGAAGCCCCTTTATTCATTTTTTACATGAATGTTTATTGAATAGTTAATAGGCACTTGTCACTGTTTTAGGCTCTGGGAATACAGTGGTGAATGAGAAATGCATCGTTCCTATAATTTAGTGGAAAAGATAGACATTGGACAGGTCCGTACAAGCATGAAGAACATTAGGAAGGAAGTCTATCAGGTGCTATGGAAATGTATAGGAGAGATGGCTCACCTGGGTTAGAGAGTCAGGGAGAGAAGTATCAGAATCATAAGCATTCTGACAGTATTAGTTTATTTATTGTTTTGCTCCCTGATGTAACCCAGGGCCTAGAACAGAGTTTGATACATAAAAGGGACTCATTCAAGGCCTGCTACATGCCAGGCTGTGTTCCTAGGATATGAGAATACATTGATTAACAAAAGAGGCAACACTTTTGTTTTAAAGGAGCTTAATTTCTAGTGGAAGAAGACAACAAATAATTATCTTTTTTTTTTTTTTTTTTTTAAAGATTTGGTGAGGGAGTAAGCAGGTATTTCAGTGGAGCAAAGTTAAGATTCTTTTTTTTTTTTTTTTTTTTTTAAATTTATTTCTTTATTTCTTTTTGGGTGTGTTGGGTCTTCGTTTCTGTGCGAGGGCTTTCTCCAGTTGCGGCAAGCGGGGGCCACTCTTCATCGCGGTGCGCGGGCCTCTCACCATCGCGGCCTCTCTTGTTGCGGAGCACAGGCTCCAGACGCGCAGGCTCAGTAATTGTGGCTCACGGGCCCAGTTGCTCCGCGGCATGTGGGATCTTCCCAGACCAGGGCTCGAACCCATGTCCCCTGCATTGGTAGGCAGACTCTCAACCACTGCGCCACCAGGGAAGCCCATAATTATCATTTTTGACATATGCTAAAATAAATGAACAAGGTCGTGTGTTACAGAATGAATGTGGGCCCTACTGTAAGTAGGACACTCAAGGAGCATCTGCAAAGGTATCACCTGAACCAAGTCCTGAAGAACGGCAGGCACATCGAAAGCCAGGGCAGTCATATTCCAGGCAAATGATACGGCATGTGCCAAGGTCCTGGTGCAGGGAAGGATTTGGAATGTCCCAGGAACGGAATGAAGGTCTGAATGTTTGTGCTGGAAATGAGTCAAGTGATGCAAGGTGAAAATGGAGAGAAAGGCCATGATCATGTAGGCCTTATAGGCTTTGGTGTAGGGAGCTTGAATTTTATTCTAAGTGCAATGGTCATCCATCAGAGGGACTGGGGTGATGGAAGAGAATTGAAGATACTGTCTGATGGAAGCAGGTTCTGGATTGGACCTGTGTTCCATCTCTCCCTGACCCCGTGAAGCAGTAGGACCACTGCCACGGGGCTCTGACAATGTCCTAGCAAAAGTTTTTTCTTTGGGTTGAATAATAACAGGGCGGTTATGTTTTCAAGCTTGAAATCTTTGTCTTATCACTCTAGAGCAGCTTAATATATAGCAGGACACCTATGTTCTGTGATGCTGAGAAAAGCAGAAGCATAAAGAGAGAAAGCCATTGGGACTTGTGACCATGGAGAGTAAAATGGCCAGGGATATGGCTCATCACCATGAACTCGTTTATCTGAGGCAAGTTTGACTGATTGTTATTTTTGTCTAGGCAGCAGAGACGAGAGCAGCTCATGAAGCAGAAAGAAAAGTGGAGTCTGAGAAGGCAGAGTAAGTTCTTGGTAGCATGGACTGCTCTAATTGCTGTGCTTGATAGTTCTTGCTGTTAACTACTATTTTGTTGTTATGGTAAATAGAAAGCTTGATTTCTATTAATATAAGAAACAGATATTGTGCAAGCCCTGGACAAAGAAAAGCCATTTCTTTTTTTCCGTTTTTATGGCTGAGTAATATTCCATTGTATATATGTGTGTGTGTGTGTTTGTGTGTGTATCTCTTCTTTATCCATGCAGCTATTGATGGACACTTCAGTTGCTTCCATATCCTGGCTACTATAAATAATGCTGCTGTGAACACTGGGGTGCATGTATCTTTTGGAATTACTGTTTTCGTTTTCTTTGGATATATACCCAGGAGTGAAATTGCTGGATCATATAGTAGATCTATTTTTAGTTTTTTGAGGAATCTCCATACTGTTTTCCATAGTGGCTGCACCAATTTACGTTCCCACCAACAGTGCACAAGGGTTTCCTTTTCTCCAGATCCTGGCCAGGACTTGTTATTTGTTGTCTTTTTGATGATAGCCATTCTGGCAGGTGTGAGGTTTTGTGGTTTTGATTTGCATTTCCCTGATGACTAGTGATGGTGAGCATCTTTTCCTGTGTGGATACATTTCTTTTTACCCCAGCTATACAATAAACACAATCTAATAATTTTGTTCACTTTAGACTCCAAATAGTAGATCAGAGTTTCACCATCTGACCGAGCAAATTATCAAACACTCACACTTAGCAACTTCATATAATGTTGATGATGGTGATATCTAGTAATTACTGAATAACTATTACATACCAGGCCTTTTGCTAAGCTCTTTTATACAATATCTCATTTAATTCCTACGACAAACTTAGAAGAATAGGTACTATTGGTAATGCCCATGAAAGCCTAGAAAATAAAGGACAGCATTTCTGAAGGGGAAAAAGGTTGGTAAGGCAAAGTTCAGAAGAACTTGTATATAACTGATGTACGCCTGTGACTGTGAGTCATCAAAGCAGGCACCGCTCCTCAATACAAAGTTGACATCCAAGCACTATGGGTAATAAAGACCTGAGGTTCCCACCCTCAAGGAATAATACGTCTCCCACCCCTCTCAGCCAAGATTTCTCTTTAGCTTCCCTGCCAGGGCCAGGCCTCCCTCTCCCCTCCATGATGAGTGGGCTTCTCGTTCCTGCAGCATGGAAGATGGGGAGAAAGAGAACACAGCCAAAGAAGAAGAGCAGGCCGAGGCCGGGTGGGCAGACGTGACCAAAAGGAAGAAGCGATGGTGTGGCCAGAAAATTGAGAAGCCCGAAGCCTTCATGGCCAGTTTCTTTAAAGGGCTGGAAATCTATCAGACCAAGTTGCTGGTGAGTGCTCCGGCCCTGGCCCCGCTCGGGTGCAGGCGCTGGCCTGGGCAGACCTCAGAGAAGTGGCCAGTGACTTTGTTTCACATTTGGTTAGTCGTTCTTCCTCGTCTTTCTCATTCCTCTTCCCTCCCTCTTCTCGATTATCTGTCTGTCCCTTCTGTGTTGGAGGGAAAGGAAAAGGGAAAAGGCAAGTGCTCCAGCTCCTCTGCCCCGCCCTTTCTCTAGGAGAGCTGCTCCTTTATGTGTGCTAGGTGGGGACTTGGCCCATCCTGGTCCAAAACTTCAGAAGTAGTGCGATCATTCAGATGCAGAAAGAACATTCCTGTGTTGTGTTCGGTTCTCACACGAGTCCTCAAAAGCTCTGTTACTCCACACACCCTCAGCCCTCAGCCCAGCTTGTGATATCCTTTCTCTGGCAAATTGCCCACTGCAGCACAGTTGCTGAAGGCCAGGACTACACCTCCCAGCACCATTGGGGGGAGCCCCCTCCACGGAGAGGGTGAGAGCTTCCCCAAGCAGCTACCATTCCGGTCCTCAAGTGTCGATTTTTCCAGGGAAGATGGCAGTGGGTATGGGAATGGTTCCCCCTAAAAGGGGAGAGGCAGAAGCGCTGGGTCTGTGACTTACAAAGAGACGGAGACTCTCAGCCTCAGTCTGGCTGCAGCCAGGGTGGGAGCTTCAGGGGTCTTTGGTGGGCCTAGATCACTCATAATTTCCAAACTGACTGCTTACTTGCTGTGTGGAGGGTACACACACATGCGCGTGGACACGCGCACATGTACCTTCACAACAGCATGAGTCCTGTGCTGGCGGCGTGTTTAGGCATTTGTTTCCCTGAGGTTTAAACCAGAGCAGGGTTCCCTTGAGCATCATTCTAAGCAATTTTTTAAAAAACCATCATTTTTGGTTCCCCCCAATAAGTCAAAAGAAGGCCAGGCTAGTCCTCGATGAGTGGTTACCAAAGAGTAGGACTAGTCCTGTGTAAACTTCTAATCAGAGAAGATCATCGGTATGAAAGAGGGAAGGTCCTTCTCCCTGCCAAAGCTCTTCTACTTCTGCCTGTCCTTTTCTTTTCAGCACTACCTGGCCAGGAATTTCTACAACCTGAGGTTCCTTGCTCTGTTTGTAGCCTTCGCTATCAACTTCATCCTGCTCTTTTACAAGGTGATGCTTCATTCAGGGGGTATTTGGTGAATAGATTATATACTTTTTAAAAAGTAATTGAGGTTATGCTCTTAATTCAAGCAAAAACTCTATAATCTAAGGAGATTTCTAAGACACTGGCTTCTAAAAAAAAGGACACTGTCTTTAGCAATGGGGAGAATGGAGAGACTGGTGGTAAGGGAAGCCAGTTAGGGCACCATTTCAATCATTCAGGCTTGTTTGAGTTATTACTTAATTCTTCAGACATTTGTTGGGTGTCTACAATGGGCTAGACCCTATATTAGGAGCTGTAAGGTATTTCAAACTGAATAATAAATACAGTTCTTTCCCTGGGGAATAAGGTAACAAAGAACCATGATAGTTGGCCCATATGTTAGAACTATTATGAAGGAAGAATTAATAGGAGTTGGTTTCTGGATGTGGAAGACAGGGACTCATCAAGACAAATGAAGATTTTGAATGTTGGTAAGTGGGTTTTGTACACTGTAGATGCATAATGAATGTTAGTAGAATGAATTAATGAATGCTGTAGGTCCTGGATTCTTTTTTTGACATAGTCTTTAACTGGCTATTCTGTCTCTTGCCTCTGTCCCTTCCTATTGAAAACCACAAATCTAATTTTTATAAAACATGCTCTGGGCTTCCCTGGTGGCGCAGTGGTTGGGAGTCTGCCTGCCAATGCAGGGGACACGGGTTCGAGCCCTGGTCCGGGAAGATCCCACATGCCACGGAGCAACTAAGCCTGTGCGCCACAACTACTGAGCCTGTGCGTCTGGAGCCTGTGTTCCGCAACAGGAGAGGCCACGATAGTGAGAGGCCCGCGCACTGCGATGAAGAGTAGCCCCCGCTCACTGCAACTGGAGAAAGCCCGCGCACAGCAACGAAGACCCAACGCAGCCAAAAATAAATAAATTTTAAAAAAAACATGCTCTTATCCACATCAATATTGCACTTGATAAACTAATGGCTTGCTGTTGCCCATAGCAGAAAAATGGAAGTCTATAGAGGGGCGTGGCGAAGCCTAGCTTTAAGCACATGGAGAGGTTGAGGTGACTCAGCCACGCATGTGGAGACAGCCAGCAGGCAGCTGGACACGCACGGTAACAGCCTCAAAGGCGCAGCTTTGGGAGTCACTGTGTAAGGATGGCAGTGAGGCCACGGGTGTTAATGGCATCTAAGAAAGAAGGGAAATGTCTGCACTTGTGCATATGCGAGTTTGTCCTAGCCTTCTCCCAGGCTGTAGCGTATTTTTTTTTAAATTTATTTGTTTTATTTATTTATTTTTGGCTGCGTTGGGTCTTCCTTGCTGCGTGCGGGCTTTCCCTAGTTGCGGCGAGCGGGGGCTACTCTTCATTGTGGTGCGCGGGCTTCTCATTGCTGTGGCTTCTCTTGCTGCGGAGCACGGGCTCTAAGTGCACGGGCTTCAGTAGTTGTGGCACGTGGGCTCAGTAGTTGTGGCTCACGGGCTCTAGAGCGCAGGCTCAGTAGTTGTGGCGCACGGGCTTAGTTGCTCCGCGGCGTGTTGGATCTTCCCGGACTAGGGCTCAAACCCGTGTCCCCTGCCTTGGCAGGTGGGTTCTTAACCACTGCGCCACTGGGGAAGCCCCAGGCCGTAGCATTTTAAAGATTACCTCCTGCAGCTGAAGGATTGTAGAACATGTAGTAAAACTCTCCTAACTTTTAAATTTTTGGCTTGTTTTCAAGAGAGAGGTTTTGTCTCTTAAGACTTTTGTTTGCAATTATGAGAGGTGCTGGAGATTCCCAGGAACAAGGTACCTAAAAACCTCATGCCCTCATCGAGAAATGTGGAATCACTACTGTTTGCACAGCAAATGCCAGCGGTATAAAATGCGTGGGGAGAGCCCAGTGGCGGAGGTCTTTCCGGTGTTTCTAAGAGAGTGTGTGTCTTGGGCCAGGTCACCGAGGAACCTTTAGAAGAAGAGACAGAAGACATCGCACACCTGTGGAATTCCTTTAATGATGCGGAAGAGGAAGAAGCAGCGGTGTTCTTTGTCCTGCAGGAGAGCACTGGATACATGGCGCCAACATTGCGAGCCCTGGCCATCATCCACACCATCATTTCTTTAGTCTGCGTGGTGGGCTATTACTGCCTGAAGGTAAGTTGCCAGCCACTCTGAATCTAATCTGACTCCTTGGGGAAGAAGCATCATTTTTGAACCCAGCCAGCCCTTTGTTCTCTACGACTTTACTAATAGCCTAAGGTTGGTGAGGCCACAGCCTGGGCACCGCCCAGGAGCGGGTTAAAACTGCAGACTCTTGCCCCCTACCCAAGCCTTTTAAATCAGAATCTGCAGTGAACATGACCCTCAGGTGATCTGGATTCACACTCTGGTTTGAGAAGCCTTGGTCCAGGAGTCTCGCTTCAGCCACCCCTTGTTACATTGCATAGAATCAAAATCATCGGGCTAAGTCACGCGTGGAGCTGGTAATGAGGGGCTCTTCTCACCTTTGAATTTATGTTGAAATGTTTATAAAAATGCTTTTCACCTTTCAGAAATTATTAGGTTTTAGCTGTTTGAGATGAGTTACTGTTTCCGTTGTCCTATTACTGCATTAACAAATCACCCCCCAGAATTCAATGGCTTAAAATGATAACCCATTTCATCTCTGATTCTGTGTCTGCCTGGGCGCATTAGAGCGGTTCCTCTGCTCCCTGTGGAAGTGGCCACCTCAGCAACCAGCTGGGAGCTCAGATGGGCTACACTGTCCAAGATGGCCCATGCACGTTGGCAAGGGAACAGCTGGAAGGCTGGGCTCAGTTGGGGTAGCTGGGCCTCTCTCCCCCTCCTTGTAGACTCAGGGCATCTCCCTTTCCATGTGGTCTCTTCACATGCTCTGTCCAGCTGGGTAGCCGGACTTCGTGCATATGATGGCTTGGGTGTCCAAAAAGAGCACAGATGGAAGCTGTTAGCCCTTCTTAAGGCTTAGGCCCAGGACTGGCAAGGTGCCATTTCTACCACATTCTGTTGATTCAAGCAAGTCACAGGGCCAGCCAAGATTCACTGTTGCACAGAGGGTGAAGGGGGTGCTACACAAGGGCATGAATAACAGGAGACATGGTTCTCTGGGGCCATCTTCAGACACTGCTATAGCTAGCTTTGTCAATCTTCAGTCATTCTGTTTTGGGTGTTCCAAGTCCAGTTCTGTTTCTACTGCACCACAACTGTTTTTTCTCATTACATTTTTTCTTACTTCTCTTAAGTAGGAAGTTTCCTTGCCTCTACACCAAGCCACCTTTTCCCTGAGAAGAGTCCAGGAAATCTTTTTCCTATCCTTGTGGCTCTCACTTCCCCCAGTGGACTGCAGTAGCACTTAGCAAGTCCAGCTGCTCTGCTGGGGAGACCATGTGTCCTAAACTGCTCTGAGGCCTCCACTGTAACGATGAAAGAATGGATTCTGGAGCCTGGCCTCCGGGGTTGGACCCACAGCTCTGCCACTTAACCTCGCCATTCCTCTGTTTCCTCATCTGCGAAAAAGATGACTATGATAATAATAACACCAACCGCTAAAGTTGCTAAAGGGAGGATTAAGTGAATTAACATGTGTAAAATACTCAGAGCCAGACGTAGTAAACACTAGAGCATGTTCGCTACTATTCCTTAGTTCACCATCTAGAGCTCAGCTTGTCAGCTAGGGTACAGGTAACCTAGAGAAAACAAAAAGAAACACTATCTAGGGAATAAAAATGTGGAAGTTGTACTTACAAGGGAATACAAATTCATAAAAGATTGACGGAGAATGCTTCAAATCGCAGTGATCAGTACTGATCTAAAACTTGATATTATTATTGTAATTCAGAGTCACCTCGACACACAGCAGACACTAGTCAGGGTGGCTTTCCCTGCTTCCCCTCCCACATGATCCATGAACCAACACCAGGCACTGATTCTGCAGTGTGCAATGTCCATTAGTAGCCTTTGCCACCTTCCTGTCATGATTCTTTTATTTCCTCAGTGTTGTTGCCTTGTTTAAAAAAAAGGGTAAGCAGGAACTATATTCAATATCCTGTGATAAACCATAATGGAAAAGAATATGAAAAAGAAGGTATATATATATGTATAACTGAGTCACTTTGCTATATACCAGAAACTAACACATTATAAATCAACTATACTTCAGTAAAATAAATTTTAAAAATAAAAAATAAATAATTAAGGGAGGAAGAAAAAGGGTAAGCAGTAACTCTTTACGAACAATTATCTAAATTTTGCCTTTTTTATCTTGGAAATAAAGGAGCAGCGTGGGTTGGATGGATATCATGAGATTTGAGAAAAGTTATTAGAAGAAACAGTTTGGAGACCAAGGTCTCAGGGATGTTGCCAAGTACCCAGTAGCTTCCCGGGTGGATGAGAAGCCCTAGCTCTGTCTGAGTTAAGCTTTTCTGGCTAGTGGAGCTCTGGCTCTTCTGCCTTCTCATTTCCTGGGATTCCAGTCGTATCCTCTGAGCTTGCTCATTCTGTCCCTTATCTGAAGTGTGTGTGTCTGGCGATGGTTGGAGCAAGTGGATTATTTTCCCAGCATTTTCTGTGTATGTACTGCTTTTGTGATAGGTCTTTATAACCATGCCACCATGTGTAGGCTAGAAGCAGTCATAACTATAAGAGAATGGGAAGCGATGGTAGGGAACAAATAAGTGTGCCTGGCAGGAGCTCTTCTCAGAAGGAATGTCAGGAAGAAAACTTCAATAGCAAAAGACTATGCACAGAGCCCAGTGAATCCTCTCGTTGTAACCATTAAGCCATATTTCATTAATCAGAATTCAAAGACATGAGATGAATATGACCTTAGCCATTGAAGGGGGTTGGAACTTTTCATTGTTATTTCTGCAGCTGTCCAATATATTCTAGAATAGTTTATTATGCTTTCTAAGTCTTGGTTTACCTCCAGCCTAAGTGTTTTAGGAGACCTAAGTCATTCGGCCCTGTGATTCATCTAAATGTGGTCTTCTCACCAGGACGGGTCAAGAAGTCCAGTTTGTAATACTATCAGCTGTTTAAAGGATGACCCAAATCATATCAGCCTTGGAGAGGGAGGTGCCTGAGCCAGAGGACTGAGAAGTGATTTCTTTGGCTTTGGACCCACAACTAGGCACCCTAAGAATCCCACTACAAAGAGTTTGCTGCCCTGAAGTTGGAAGGCCAATTTGTGAGCTACGCATGGGAGAGGATGCTTTCATTAGAAAGCCTTCTCTGAGTAACCAGTGTCTTCCCATTCCTAGGTTCCTTTGGTGGTATTCAAAAGAGAAAAAGAAATTGCCAGGAAGCTGGAGTTTGATGGCCTGTATATCACCGAACAGCCTTCTGAAGATGACATCAAGGGGCAGTGGGATCGCTTGGTAATCAACACACCGTAAGTTTCCCCCCACCCCAAAAAGAAAACGGAGTTTCTAGTGTAAATAGGATAATACCTTCTTCAGCAGCCCTGGAGACTGATTAATATAAGCCTTCCTTTGGTTTCTGGGACTTGTTTTCTCCCCTGCCTTTTCACAAAGTAACCGATTGTGCCTCCAACAGTTATATGTATCCCTATGCATTTCATGGGGGGACAGAGGATATTATCAGAAAGTGCTGAGCATATTTAATTAAGACCAGATGGTCCAGCACAATACTACTGAATCTAGTTTTCCATGTCCGAGTCATACAGTGTTTCCCTGGCCCGGGGTGTCAGTGATCAAGCTGATCAGCTTCTCCAGAGTCCCCAGATAGCACAGCAGCCCTGTGACAGCACCACCTCTGAAGTCTTCTCCCTAAACAAGTAGCCTGGTTGGTACTAGAACTCCTCCCAATATAATTTGATAGGCAGTTCCACGGGCAGTTAAAATAGGCCCATCTGAGTGGGGATGTTAGGACCCGTGGGGTGAAGCCTGCCTTCTTGGTAGGCACGTGTACAATTGCTAACGTGCTGGAGACAAGCATTGGTTCTAGAGGCAAAGAGGTAGAATACTGAGTCAGCTTTATAACTTAGACACCCGTGACCTAGGGCAAGAGAATCAGGTTTGAGAAACCTCAGTTTCCTCTTCATTAATAGAGGGATGAGAATACCACCGCCTACAGTCCTGGGAGGACTCATGAATGGATTGTCACGTGCTTGGTACAGTGCCTGGCACGTGGCTGTTCGTTAGTCCCCTCCCCTGTTAAAGAAAAACGGCCATCAGCAATAAGTCAGACAAATACCATATGATATCACTTATATGTGGAATCTAAAAAATACAACATAGAGAATATAACAAAAAAGAAGCAGACTCACTGATACAGAGAACAAACCAGTGGTTACCAGCGGGGAGAGGGAAGGGAGAAGGGGCGATATAGGGACGGGGAGTAAGAGGTATAAACGATTAGGTATAAAATAAGCTACAAGGATATACTGTACAACACAGGGATTATAGCCAAATGATTAAGATTGTAAATTTTAAGTTATGTATATTTTACCACAATAAAAATTTAGAAAAAAAAATGACCACCATTAGCAAAGGTGATGCTCTAACGCCAGTGTATTCACAATAGGGAAATGAGAGTTGCAAGATAAATTAATGTGATGAAAGAAAAGTCAAGAAATAGGGCTGAATATGTAAACAAAGATGACTGTTGAAACTCTTGGCTGTGCCAATAAAATATGCACATCTAGAAACAACCACCCTGACCCCTGGAGGAAGAAAATGCCATTTATTCAAAGATGGTTAGGCAAATCGAGAGAGGCAGCTCTACACAGGCACCGCTGAGCTTTTTTTAATAGTCCCTAGAAAGGGAAGACTCCTCTCTTAGGGGAAAAAAGGTGTGAGCAGGCAAATCAAAAGCTTGCTTCGGCCTGCAGGTCACTGCCAATCTCCTCACTTAAGGAAAACTAAGGGAAACTACTAAGACTTATTTCTGACCCTTTGTTATTATGGTATAGAAATTTTGAATATTAAATAATCTCATTCCTTGGTAAGCTTTCTGTAATTATCAGTAACGCTTGTGTCTGTGGCACGTTATAGCCTAAAAGTCCCAGTAAAAACGCAGTTCAGTTTCTAGAAATTAATCCTAAGGAGATACTGAGACAAGAACACCAAACTGTTTTAACAAGGACAGTTGCTGACATTTATTTGAAGTGGCTGAAATGCCCATGAATAGGGAAACGCATGTATAAGTAAAACAACTGTTTTAAAACATTTAGATCAATGAACTTTGATTATTTCTTCACGATAATGGCATCATTGTACATGTAGTGCTTTGTAACCTGCTTTTTTTTGAGTTAACTATATGTCATGGAGAGCTTTCTTTTTTAATTTTATTTTTGTATTGTTAAATACACATATAGAAGAAAATATAAAAATGTGTAAGTATATTTTAAAGTACAGTAATAAAATGAACTACAAAGCTTTAAAACTGGAACATCGCTGAAGACTTTGAGGTCCCAGACGTTATCCTCTCAGGCCCCTATCCTCCCCAGGCCCCAGCTAACCACCCTCCTGACTTTAGTGCTCTCCATTCTTTTGCCTTAGTTTATAGTGTTACCACTTAGGTATGTGTCCCTAGATACATGGTTTCATCTTAACTAGTTTTGAGCTTTATATACATGGAGTTATACCATATGCATTGTACTGTCATTTGAATCTTTTGTTCAGCACCCTCTTCAAGAACTCATCTGTTGAATACGTTGATATGTGTGGCCCGAATTGGTCATTTTCAAAACTGTAGCATTTTCCATTAGGAGTATATTATTGTGCATTTATCCATTTTCCTGACAGTGGCTATTTCAACTGTTTCCCACTAGTGTCTGTTGGAAACAGTGCTGTAAGAAATATTTTTATACCTGGTGCACAAGTAAAAGAGTTTCTCTGGAGTAGATAGCAGGAGACGAATTTGCTGAATAGGATATGCAAATGTTTGTCCCCATTTACATTAAACCAGCACCCTGTGAGAATTCCTGCTTCTCTGTCTCCTTGTCAGCACTTGTTATCCTCAGATAACTTTGCTCATCTGGTAGGCTTGTAATAGCATCTCATTGTGCATTCTGCTGGTTTCTAAGAGGTTGAGCAGCTTACGTTGTTTTTCTTGACCATTCACATATAGATCTGTCACTTATTTATGCATTTCCCTGCTGAAGGTTCTTGGCCTACCCCACACTTAAAGGAATATTACCAAGTGGAATTATGTCTTCTACCTTGAAGGAGCTTACATACCTGGTCAGGAGACAAGAATATTCAGATCAAAGTAAGATTACATCTGTGAAAGGGTCTTCACCAGAGCCTTTAGTCACTGGCCCTTCAGGATCACTTGTGGAATTTTCCACTTACGCCAAAATATGGCCAACCCTGAGCTGTATCTTACAGACCATTTTTTCTAAAAGATTTAAGAGAAAGGTGATACCAGTGTGGACAGAGGAAGACTGGCTTGTTTTTATTTGTTTTATTTTGGATTCTAAATACCATACATGAAAAAAAATCAAGTAGCAGAAAAATGGACAAAGAAGGAAGTCAAAATAATTACTTCCATCCCCCATAGATAAAATCTATTAGCAGTTTGCTTTGTTTTTAAGTGGCATTTGGATGTTTAAGACCAAGACTGCTGGGGACTTCCCTGGCAGTCCAGTGGTTATGACTTCGCCTTCCAGTACAGGGGGTGTGTGTTCGATCCCTGGTCGGGGGAACTAAGATCCCACATGCCTCGCGGCCAAAAAAGCAAAACAGAAGCGATATTGTAACAAATTCAATAAAGCTTTAAAAACGGTCCACATCCCAAAAGAATCTTAAAAAAAAAAAAAAAAAAGACCAAGACTGCCTTAAAGATCCAAAAAAAATTTTTTGTTTTGTTTAAAGATTGCCACCCTGTTGTAAGAGAGGTGCCAATTGCTCAGGGTTATTCTTCTGAGAGGTCCACGAACAGAGGGAGGCCCCCCCCTTCCTCATCACCAACTTGGGTGGCCTCTATGGCATAGGGGACTGTTGTGTTCCAGAGCTAACAAGAACGATTTACAAAGGAAGGAAAACAGAAGTAAGAATGTTTGCACCAAGGGCCAGAGGTTCCTTGGCTGCAAACTAGACTCCCAAGGAACCTCTCAGGAAGGACTGATCATTCTGGAGGGGAGCAAAATATTTTAAATGGTTTCTACCAACATACCTGAAAGTAACAGTTATTTCTCGACTTTAACAATAAGAAGCTATTTGCAGTGGAGCTGGTACTAGCTACTTGCCAGAAGAAAGCTGTTCCCTCTGTGGGGTTAAGGTTGGGATGGCATAGGAACTACCTCCAAAGGAGAGAGGGATCTCATTCCTGGGGTAAAGCGCACCCACCCCACAGGAGTTATGCAGGAATGGAGAACAGAGTAGAAGAGCACTCCCTTAAGAAAACCCCCATGTAAATTAACTAACAGTGATTTCCAGACTGGAAACTTCATAGTTAGGGACCTTGTCTACACCTCCCACCACCGTGTCCCCAGCACCTACCCCAGTTACTGCCATAAAGTGGGCACTCAGTGAAGGAAGGTTGAATGCATGTGTTTCCTGCAGGGTTTGGTTTCTAGTTACACTGAGCTCAAGACACATATCCCTGCCTCTAGCTAGTCTGTCATCACAATTCCTGGCTCTTAACCATAATTTTGAAGTAGAAAATGCAAAGGAGCTTTCCAAGTGTTTCAGAACTCACCACAAAGCAGTGAAACCAGAAATCAGACCTGCGGTGACTCTGAACTTCAATCAGGTCTTGAATTCTTCAATGAGCAGGACAAAACCCCAAAAGATCACAGGTCCAGACACTCAAACTGCAAAGTTTCTTGATGTGCTTGCCTTGATGTTGTTAAGAATCTCCCTGTTTCATTTTCTTCTTCAGATCTTTTCCTAATAACTACTGGGACAAGTTTGTAAAGAGAAAGGTATGCCTTGTTGGGGGGCGGGGCATGGGGAGTAAATTCCATGACCTCCGAAGAAATGTAGATTGTTTTTTTTTAAGTTCTCCATATACGAACATGAATAAATGTAATGGTGCTTTTATGATGCTATCTCGAGAAGAGTAAGTCACAGAAGGGGTTTTACATGGACGTATGTAGGTTTGGGGCTTAGTTCCTATACTCATCTGCCTTAATCAGCTTAACAAAATCACTGTTTTCTACATACTAGGTTTTTTCTCTCCTCCTAAATGATAGCTAGAAAAGCAGTTTTCACTTAATTGTCTTTATCACTTCTCTTTTCTCTGGAGGTTATTTTTTTTCTCTTTATTTTCCTTTTGCATTTTGACTCATGTCTTTATCAACCCCTTGGAAGAGCCCAGAGCGTAACACAGCTCTGACGGCACTGGGGCTGCAGAAAACATTGGTGGTGACGCACGGCCCGAGCTCACCCTGTCATCCTCTCTGCTTTAGGTGATCAACAAGTATGGAGATCTCTACGGAGCAGAACGCATCGCTGAACTCCTGGGGTTGGACAAAAATGCCCTCGACTTTAGCCCCGTAGAAGAGACCAAAGCAGAGGCAGCCTCCCTGGTGTCATGGTACAGAGCTTAGGAGTTAAATCCCGAAGTCTGGCTGACTAGACCCTTTATCTTCCCAGTTCTCTTCCCTGTGCTACAGGGAAAGCTCACAATCATGTCTTCGCTGTCTTAGACTCTGGTCTCGCCTAAGTGTTTCTTCTAGGTTCTAAAATATGGGAGGGGGAGAGCAATGCTTTAAAAAAATTCTAAAGACTTATCAGCCTTTATGCCTGATAGAGCTGAAAGAGAAAGACTAATTAAAATTTCAGGGTGTGTGATTCAGCCATTCTCATTCTCATGGTGAACACATACAACTTGATAAAGCTCAGAGCTGTATTTAGGTTATTAAACCCGAGAGAGAAAAAAATTCATTTTTTCCCCTTACTAAACACTTAACTAAATCTTGACATTTTTAAGTTTTGAAATGATTTGTTCCCCTTTAGGCTAAGTTCCATCGACATGAAGTACCATATCTGGAAGCTGGGAGTTGTTTTTACTGACAATGTAAGTATGGCATCTGGGAAAGCAAAATTCTGTGCCCCAAGTCCAGGGATGTCATTAGATGCCACAGAGAAACAAGCTATGGAGGCGGCTCAGGAAGATGCAGGGAGTGCTTGTCAAAGACAGAGGGCCCTAGGGTGCTGGGGGGACACTCCTCTCTTGTGCAGTAGTATAAGGCAGATGGGGCTTGACTTGGGCAATTCTTGAGCCAGCTCAAAGCACCTCAGCCCCCCGAATGCCTGAAAAGCTGCTCAATTTCT
Source organism: Balaenoptera acutorostrata (assembly GCF_949987535.1). Classification (NCBI taxonomy): domain Eukaryota; kingdom Metazoa; phylum Chordata; class Mammalia; order Artiodactyla; family Balaenopteridae; genus Balaenoptera; species Balaenoptera acutorostrata. Next base: position 103,384,044 of record NC_080066.1, read on the forward strand.
TCCATTTCCCCAGTCCTTTCTCTACCTCGCCTGGTACACGACCATGTCAGTCCTGGGCCACTACAACAACTTCTTCTTCGCTGCTCATCTGCTGGATATCGCGATGGGCTTCAAGACTCTGAGGACTATTCTGTCATCTGTCACTCACAATGGCAAACAGGTATGGGGTTTATACTGCTGCAGAACGGGAGGGACCTAGATATGGTTAGGAAAAAAACATAACCAGTGGGCTTCGCTGGTGGCGCAGTCGTTGAGAACCCTCCTGCCAATGCAGGGGACACGGGTTCAAGCCCTGGCTGGGGAGGATCCCACATGCCACGGAGCAACTAAGCCTGTGTGCCACAACTACTGAGCCTATGCTCTGGAGCCCGCGAGCCACAGCTGCTGGGTCCACGTGCCACAACTCCTGAGGCCCGTGCACCTAGAGCCCGTGCTCTGCAACGAGAAGCCACCACTATGAGAAGCCCGCGCATCACAACGAAGAGTAGCCCCTGCTTGCATCAGCTAGAGAAAGCCTGCACGCAGCCATGAAGACCCAATGCATCAAAAAAAAAAAAAAAAAAAGAACCAATGACTTAGATATATTTAGATCTATACATATACACACATATATACAGCTATATGTGTATATAGGTAGATATATATAGCTATATATGTTATATACATGCATATGTGCATTTCTATATATACCTATATAGTCATTGCTTATATACCTATATAGTCATTGCTCTACATCCAGTCTCATCAATATCCAGTCTGTCTTCTACAGAATTGTCAGGGTCATTCCCGTGATTAAAGTCCTCTAATGGTTCCTCCCGTGAACAAATTCAAACTCCCTAGCATTTTATTCCTCATTAAGTACAAATCCATGAATGAGACATGTTCCCTCATATCTCTAAATATTTATAGGAGAAGGGAGAAAAGAAAGGAGTTGTTAATATGTACCCAGCTTGGTACAGCCATTATGGGAGACAGTATGGCGGTTCCTCAAAAAACTAAGTATAGAACTGCCATATGATCCAGCAGTTGCACTTCTGGGTATATATATCTGAAGGAGATGAAATCAGTATCTCAAAGAGATATCTATATTCCCATGTTCATAGCAGCATTATTCCCAATAGCCAAGATATGGAAACAACCTGTGTCCATCAATGGATGAATGGATAAACAAAATTTGTTATGAACATACAGTAGAATATCATTCAGCCATTAAAAAAAGGAAATTCTGCCTTTTGCAACAACATAAATGAGCCTAGAGGGCATTCTGGTAAGAGAAATAAGCCAGACACAGAAAGACAAATACTGTATGGTGTCACTTATATGTGGAATCATAAAAAAGGCAAACTTCTAGAACCAGAGAGTAGAGCAGTAGTTACCAGGGGCTGGGTGTGTTGGGGGAAATGGGGAGCATTGGTCAAAGAGTACAAACTTTCAGTTATTAAATAAATTAGTTCCGGGGATCTAATGTAAAGCATGGTGGTTATAGTTAAAAATGCTGTATTGTATACTTGAAATTTGCTAAGAGAGGAGATCTTAAGTGTTCTCAGCACACATACACACACACACGCGCGCGCGCGTGCGCACACGCGCGGTAACTGTGTGAGGTGATGGATATGTTAATTAACTTGATTATGGTGATCATTTTATAATGTATGCATATATTAAATCATCACATTGCACAGCTTAAAAAATAAAAATTCCAACCAGAAAAAAGTCAGATTAACCTTTAATTGTTCTAAAATGAAACGGTGCTAGATCATCAGGTATTACGATGGTTTATTTCTTCTAGGCTTCTGGTAGCGGCACCAGTTTCTTGGTTGACACTAAAAAGAATGGAGGAAAGCTAGAGATAGAAATTTGCTGCCACAAACAAGAAGCTAAAGTTTGGGGAGGTAATAAGAGAACCTGTGATATAGATGTTTGCTTAGAGAGTGGTAAATACTTCCTTATAGGTTCCTGGGAGAAAGGGCATTGTGTATTATTTTTCCGTGTGTGTCTTGGGAAGTTTTATCCTATAAAGGTGCCGTTTCCCAAAACGGGATTTATGGAATGCCAGTTGTTCTTTTAGAATTCTTTTCTTCCCCTTTACTCAGATATAGAAAGTTCAGATTTTATTGATTTGGTTTAATGGTGTTATACAAAACTGTACCTTAAATGAAAAGTTTAAACAATGAATTTCTTTTAATTAAAAAAAATTTTATTGGAGTATGGTTGATGTACAATGTTGTGTTAGTTTCAGGTGTACAGCAAATTGAATCAGTTATACATATACATATATCCACTCTTTTTCTAGATTCTTTTCCCATATAGGCCATTAGAGAGTATTGAGTAGAGCTCCCTGTGCCATACAGTAGGTTCTTATTAGTTATCTGTTTTATATATAGGAGTGTATATATGTCAATCCCAATATCCCAATTTATCCCTCACCCCCTTATCCCCTGGTAAGCATAAGCTTGTTTTCTACATCTGTGACTCTACTTCTGTTTTGTAAATAAGTTCATTTGTACCCATTTTTTTAGATTCCACATATAAGCGATATCATACGATATTCGTCTTTCTGTGTCTGACTTACTTCATTTAGTATGACAGTCTCTAGGTCCATCCATGTTGCTGCAAATGGCATTATTTTGTTCTTTTTTATGGCCGAGTAATATTCCATTGTATATATGTACCACATCTTCTTTATCCATTCCTCTGTTAATGGACATTTAGGTTGCTTCCATGTCCTGGCTATTGTAAATAGTGCTGCATATTGGGGTGCATGTATCTTTTCGAATTATGGTTTTCTCAGGGTATATGCCTAGGAGTGGGATTGCTGGGTCATATGGTAGTTCTATTTTTAGTTTTTTAAGGAACCTCCATACTGTTCTCCATAGTGGCTCTATCAATTTACACTCCCACCAACAGTGTAGGAGGGTTCCCTTTTCTCCACGCCCTCTCCAGCATTTATTAAACAATGAATGTCTTATACGAGCTTGCCGACTAGACTCTGGCAAGATTGTTAAAAAAAATATGCCCAGTTTGTGCCATGTGCTGGGTATTGCAGTAGGCTCACAACCACCCTATAAGGTAAGTGTTACACTCACTTGAGAGAGAAGAGCACTGAGGCTCAGAGAGGCTAAGTATTTCACCCAAGAGCACACAGCTGCCAAGTGGCAGAACTTAGATTCAAGCCCATTTGTTCCTTGGTGCAAAGCCCACATTCTTTTTTATTTTTAAATTTTATTTATTATTTTTATTTTTGGCTGTGTTGGGTCTTCGTTTCTGTGCGAGGGCTTTCTCTAGTTGCGGCAAGTGGGGGCCACTCTTCATCGTGGTGTGCGGGCCTCTCACTATCGTGGCCTTATTGCGGAGCACAGGCTCAGTAGTTGTGGCTCATGGGCCCAGTTGCTCCACGGCATGTGGGATGTTCCCAGACCAGGGCTCGAACCCGTGTCCCCTGCATTGGCAGGCAGATTCTCAACCGCTGCGCCACCAGGGAAGCCCCAAAGCCCACATTCTTTCTCTTTTTCTAAACCGGCTGCTTTCCATGAGGTCTGCTATCCAAGGTTCAAATCACTAAATTCATTGTTCAAGAAGCCGCTGAATATGTCTGTTCTGGTACTTATCATGCCCACTCCCTTTTGTGTAGCAGCTTGAGGGCAAAGATTTTATGCTGTTTGTTGATCTTCACAGTTCCAGCCCAGCACCTAGTCCCTGGTATAGGCCCGATGAGCAGGTCCTGTGTAGTCCTCATTTATTGTGCCTCTGAAAGCCGAGAAACAAACAGGCCCTGTGACCCTGGCAAAGGTCCAAGGCAGGTGTCTTCGTTATGAAAAATGTCACTTTGCTCAACCGTCATAATTCTTATAGTAACTTCAAAGCTGTGACAATTATCCAGTTCATGGTTAGTTATGAAATATTGTGATGTAGGGATACCCATGAGCCCAAGGAATCTGTAGTTTCTATTTTTTTTAGTTTTTAAAAAATTTTATTGAAGTATAGTTGATTTACAATGTTGTGTTGATTTCTTCTGTACTGAAAAGTGACTCAGTTATACATATATGTATATATATATATATTTTAAAAATTTTATTGAAGTATAGCTGATTTACAATGTTATATTAATTTCTTGTAGTTTCTTTAGAAGCAGCATTAGAACTTATGGTTACCAAAGGGGGGTAGGGAGGGATAATTTAGGAGTTTGGGATTAACATATACCCACTACTATATATAAAATAGGTAAATGACAAGGACCTACTGTATATAGCACAGGGAATTATACTCAATATTTTTTTTTTATACTCAATATTTTTTTTTTTTTTTTGATTTATGGAAGCTGCCTTTTTTTTTTTTTTTTTTTTAATGAGGATCTTGAATCAGATGCGTATGATTGATTGATTGATTGATTGATTGATTTTGGCTGTGTTGGGTCTTCGTTTCTGTGCGAGGGCTTTCTCCAGTTGTGGCAAGCGGGGGCCACTCTTCATCGCGATGCGCGGGCCTCTCACCGCCGCGGCCTCTCTCGCCGCGGAGCACAGGCTCCAGACGCGCAGGCTCAGCAGTTGTGGCTCACGGGCCCAGCCGCTTCGCGGCATGTGGGATCCTCCCAGGCCAGGGCTCGAACCCGTGTCCCCTGCATTAGCAGGCAGACCCTCAACCACTGCGCCACCAGGGAAGCCCCAATATTTTTTAACAACCTAAATGGGGAAAGAATTTGAAAAAGAATAGATACATGTATATGTATAACTGAATCACTATGCTGTACACCTGAAACTAACACAGTATTGTAAATCAACTCTACTTCAATTAAATCAATAAAAGCAGCATTAGAGTGAAGCCTTGGGTCACTGCTATCTCTGTGAAAAAACAAAGTAACCATCCTCAGAGCGCCATCACTGTTCTCATCCTTAAATCCCTGTGTAGTTTATATGCGCCCCGTGCAGTACCGCAGCTGTTGGGCTGCCATAACAAAATACTGAAGACTGGGGGCTTAGACAACAGACATTGATTTCCTCTCAGTTCTGGAGGCTGGAAGTCCAATATCAAGGTGTGGGTAGCTTGGTTCCCTCTGAGGCCTCTCTCCTTGGCGTGCAGCTGGCTGACTCTTGATGCTTTTTCACTTGATTATCCTTTGATGCATACGGCTACCTGGTATCTCTCCTTCTGAGTCCTACCTCCTCCTCTTGTAAGAACACCAGTCAGATTGAAGCAGGGCCCACCCTCACGGCCTCATTTTAATTAAATCACCTCTTTAAAGGCCCTATCTCCAAATGCAGTCACCTTCAGAGGTGCTGGGGGTTAGGGCTTCAACATATGAATTCCAGGGGAACACAATTTGTTCCATAACAGTCCATCATTACTCTTTTCTCCCAATAAGCCTGTTTCTCTCTGTGATCTTGCTTTCCTTCGGCACCTGCTGTATGACAGCCTTCGTTCCAGACCCCTCATCTTTCCCCTTTCCTCTGTTTTCTTGGAGTCTCCCGCCAACCTTTCAAGGTGGAGAAGACCCACCTCCTCTTCCCTCTCTCTCTCTCTTTCCGCTCCCAGTTGGTCCTGACTGTCGGTCTCCTGGCCGTGGTGGTTTACCTCTATACCGTGGTGGCGTTCAACTTCTTCCGCAAGTTCTACAACAAAAGTGAAGACGACGATGAGCCCGACATGAAGTGTGATGACATGATGACGGTGAGAATTCCCTGTAGGGCCACCTGGTCACCTGGCCTGGCTGGGACAGAAGGGCTGTGGGTAGAGTGGAGACAGAGCAGGACAGAGATGAGAGTAGAACACCGATGTCTCATCCGAAAGGGAGGTGGGTCCTGGAAAGACAGAAGTGATGGAATAGACCACTTGTCGGGGCCCAGGTGGAAAGAGAAGCACACAGCTAAGCGGATCACCATCCATCCACATATGTGTGTGGTGAAGACGTGAGTTACCTGTGTCTGTGTCTCATGGAAGTCAAGCTCTGATTCTTTGCCTCTGAGAGCTCAGAGCAAAGTCCCATGAATCTGGTGCTCCGTCTATTTCAGCAAGCCAGTGGGGCTTGTTTCAGAAGAGCCATGTCGTCTGAAAAATGTCACAGCAGCAGGACTGGGTCAGGGCGGGGCTGGGGCTCCTGCCCGGCCAGCCCCTGCGGGCATAGAAGGGCACAGCGCAGGGTGAGGCAGCACAGCTGCAGTAGCATCTCTGGACGTTTATCATGACCAGATTTCAGGAAAAGAATGTGTGTATCAGAGACAGGTGACAGTACACTGCCCCCCTGCCCCCGCCTGTGATCGTTTCTCCAGAAAATAGGTACGCTTTTTGGCTAAAAACTCTCCGTGTGCTTTCTTGGGGCAGGCAGCCCATGAGACAGCAACACTACAGGCACAAGAGCAACCGTATGACCAGCGTGGGCTCCGTGCTGCCGCTGGCTTTTGATTTACCAGCCATAAGACTGCCTCCACACTCCCATCCCAAAGCCATCACAGCCAGTCAGGAGGAGAGACAGAGGGCAGCCTGCTCTGTGAGCCCTGGCCCAGGTGCCTACCTGGAGCACACGGGCACTTGGGAGGAGATTCTGCAGGGAGCCCTGCCCTCCCAGGTGCGCAGAGGATGCCAAGTAGGGGAGGCCTTTTCCCGGAGGCTGTAGCCCGGCCCCAGGTCCAGGCTGGCACTTTAAAATTAAGTGAGAGAAAACTCGTATCTGGCATATGCCATCCTCATCAGGGCAGAAAGTTCTTTTAACTTATACACACCTAGAGTGAATTCTCATGTGTGTGTCAAAGAGTTCAAAACTGTTTTTAAGAAAAGAGCAAAAAGTACCTTTTAAAGGCTACGTGGAACAGCAATCTTTCCATCTTTATAGACACCAACCTAACCAGAGGGTGTAGAGGACAGAGTCAGCAGCATGAATGTGTTATTGTGAAGAGTACCCTTCTCCTGCCTCAGGGCTGTCATGTTTTGACCTTATTACATGAATGATCTGACCATCGCTGTAAAAACAAAACTCTGCGGCTTTTACCTGAATCGCCATCATTTTTCTTCCCTAGTGTTACCTGTTCCACATGTACGTGGGAGTGAGAGCTGGAGGTGGCATTGGCGATGAAATTGAAGACCCCGCTGGGGACCCGTACGAAATGTACCGCATCGTCTTTGACATTACATTCTTCTTCTTCGTCATTGTCATCCTGCTGGCCATCATCCAAGGTATGCTTGCCGGTTATGTCGTCTGCGTGGGGCTCAGTCAATCTGATTCCCTTTGCCTTTCTGCATCTGACTTAATTGTTTTATGTAAAGAGGTTTATGCATTCGCTTACTTGTTAATTCAACAGACATCTCTTGAACGTCTACCATATATAAAGGCAAACATACACCCAGGCACTGATACAGGAAACTTGAGCATCCTTACGGAGGACTCCCCCTCCCCCAGTCCTTCATTACCCACTCTGAATTGATCATTTCTGTCTCATTCTGCTTCCTAAATATCTCCTTTGGCTAGTGCTGCCCCACACCCTCATGATTCCTGCCCTGATCATTTTCCTCCCAGGCAGTGGGGTGGGAAGGAGCAGAAAGAGGAGCTATGAGAGTGTGACGTGTTTTTTCCTTCTTTGCGGGGAGAGGTACTGGTATTTTGGTCAGTAGCTTGTCAGGAATTAGAGCAAGAGGGTGATGAATTCAGTTTGAGTCATGCCGAGTTGAGGTACCTATGAGACATCGTGCAGGCGTTGAGGGCTAATAAGCAGTTAACTGTAATCGGTCTTTCGAGAGACAAGTCAGGAATGGAATAAGATAGAAATATTATATTCAATAAGGACACACAAGACAAATATTAATGAATACAAAAATAAAAGAAATGGGATCCACTGGTGGTGGTGGTCAAGGATGTAGACGTAGAGATTTCCCAGAAGGAAAAGCAAAGACACTGAGGGAGGAGCCCTGATGGATACATATCAATGCCTCAGGGACTAAAAGAGGAAGAGCCGATAAGGAAGACAGAAAGGGAACAGCCAAGCAAAACAGTAGGACAAGGAAGGAAGGACAAGAAGAGAGAGAGTCCAGGAGGAGTGAATAGTTAGCGTCAAATATTGCCAAGAGGCAGAGTAAGAGGAACCATGAGAAATCGTTAGCCAGGACTCAGCATTTGAAAACACAAGTGTTTTTTCTAATTTTGATTTAATTGTATCATTCAGCTTTATAATTCACTTTTTTTTTTAACAAAACATAATGGCCTCTGCCATTCCATCTATCATTCCTCTGCCCTGACTAAACAGATTATTTGAAGTGTTTTGTTTGTCTTTGTATTTAAAATTCCAGGTCTTATTATTGATGCTTTTGGGGAGCTGAGAGACCAGCAGGAACAAGTACGAGAGGATATGGAGGTACCGTTCTACTAATCCCAACTTGATTTCCATTATCTCACAGCACATGGATTTTTTAAACAGTAGGTTCTACTCTTATTTAGGGCCAGCCCTAGGCAAAATTACCAACCATGATTGTTTTCCAAACCTGTCCTCTTCTCTGGGCCCATCTACCAGCTCTGGGCATTTCTTCTGCTCCACCCTCTGTGCTCTGTACCCTACCCCACCCCCCCTCCACCTGCTGCCTCCAGCATGCCCCAGGCTTAGGAAGGAGCAAGTACCCTCCACTAGGTAGAAGCTAGGTATGTGACACTCTGGAGAAGATGACTAACAGCCTAAAGCAGGAAAGAGAGAAATATTTTACAGTGCCTCTCAATTCAAGCAGACATCCTCACCCTTTTGCTACCTGCCTGTAATGTAACGCCTACTCATGCCTTTTCTCCCTGTTATTCTTCTTAGACCAAATGTTTCATCTGTGGGATCGGCAATGACTACTTTGACACAACCCCTCATGGTTTTGAAACACACACCTTACAAGAGCACAACTTAGCCAACTACTTGTGAGTATCCTTGGTCAGCAAAGGTGATGGGGCAGGGGGAGGAACAGTGAGTAAAATACAGTTACGTCACGTAGTTCACGCTCTGCCAATGCCTTTTCCTGAAATTAGAGGCAATTAGGAAAGAACCTGCAGGAGTCCCCATGAGCCCGTGTCTTTGTCCATATGCCCTGCCCATCCCCTGTTCTGATAGATGTGCGCTGCAGACTGTTTCTGCTCCAAGCAAATGTCAGCCCCTCAACCTGGAATTGGATCCCATCCCTTCTCAATCAAGGTCATATTAACTCCAGCAAGTTTTCTTTCTGCTGAACTTTTCCTATCACCATATAATATTTTTTAATGCTAAGCAAAGAAAAAAGGCTATGGCCCTACTTTTCTTTCCAGCTGTTGCCCTGCTTTTTCCTTCCCTTCCAGCAAAACTGGAAAAGCGTGCATGTTCAGGGTCTCCAATCTCTCTCATCCCACTCTACTTTGAACCCCCCTCAGGAAGTCAGGCCTTCCTCCCCACCAATTCTTATTTGCTCTTGTCAAGGCGGCCGGTGACCTGCACGCTGCTGGATTCCAGGGCAACTGAGTGAGAGTAAATATTTTTACTTTTCCATAACATATCTTTGAGACACACAAAATTTCAATTCTGTGTTCTTATAAGATGATAAATTGGCCTACTAAGAATTATGTGGTAAGAGTTTTGGTTACCATTTTATTGTTTACCTTAGGATTTTTTTAAAAAACAATACAATGGTAGCCAAAATTCTTCCTCACAAGTGATCTTAGCTCAAGGTTTGATGACAGTAAAAAGGACCTCTCCTCACAAAAAGGCTAATTTTGAGATAAATGTATATTATTATTAGAAGATGATGGTGTATGCTGTCATGCCACGGTTTCCCCTATTCTGAAAGGTATAGGAGTCGTCAGCATGATGCTGAACAGTGTATTTAATCCTCTCTCCAGTTCACTTGACTGAGTAAATGAACTTTGGTTGTCTAACCAAAGTATCTAATATTGTCTTTTTCTCAGTTGTTAAACCTTTTTTCCTCGTTCCAGGTTCTTCCTGATGTATTTGATTAATAAAGATGAAACAGAGCACACAGGTCAGGTGAGAACTACCTTAATTAAGATAGAGCTTCCCCTTTCTTCGTCAAGCCTCAGGAGAGCATAGGATATCTGAAATAGAAAGATGACCCCATTGGTCTCTTCTGTGCGTTTTCCCACCGCTTCCTGCATTGTTCCACCGTCTCTCTGTGACTTAAGAAGCCAAAATTCTCAGGCAACTCCCATCTATTCCAGAAGGCCCCCTGGTTATCCTTCCCAGCAAACAGTGACATTTTCTAAACCCTGATGGTTGCTGCTTCAGGGCAGAATAGCTGGAGGTGGGGAGAACGTTACAGAGAAAAAGACAATGCAAAGCTGAGTGGGTGGTTCCAACAAAAAGCAGAAGCGTCAGAGTAAAATGGTGCGAGAGACAGCCTAAGAAAGCCAGCGACCTCCTGTGTGGGTGACACAGGGATGCGGAGGTGTGGGTGTGACGGTGCGCGTGAGAGTATGTGTCAGAGGGATTCTGTGACTAAGTGTGAAAAAGAAGTGTAAAGACAGAGGACAGGGGAGGAAAAGGTAGCTTACCAAATATTTCAAACATCATGGGATTCGTAGGAAGACTCCACGGCTCAGACCCTTGGTACCCAGATCTGGCCTTGGCTCTCTGGGCACCTGCCTAAGCGGGCACTCAGTGCTCCCTCGTCGTATATTCTGCCTTCTACCAGTTACAAATGGCATGGAGTCAACCCATTGCTAAATCTTTTAAGTTTTAGTGGCGATCATCGAGTTGGTTTCACTGTGGGGTTTTTTTGTTTGTTTTGGTTGGGGGGGGGGGGTGGTCAGAAGAAGGGAGAAATGACTTCTTGCTCCCAAAACAGCCTGAGCTGGGAACAGTGCAAGAAAGAATGTACCAGTTGGGCCTCATATTTATCCACATCAGTATTCCCAAAGGGAGACATAGAGAGGGAAAATAAATTGGGTTCCAGCTTACTGTGGTTTATAAAGAAGTCTCCTTTGTTCCCGTTATTTCAGGAATCTTATGTCTGGAAGATGTACCAAGAAAGGTGTTGGGATTTCTTCCCTGCTGGTGACTGCTTCCGGAAACAGTACGAAGATCAGCTTGGATAAATGGGAATGGAAGAAGCCTCCACCATTCTGGACGGTCAATAAAATCCTTCTCTTACAGTTCTGCAACACATTTGAAAAGTGACATTTCCTAAATGCCTCCCTTACGAGGAAGTGTTTGTTTGTTACCCATCTATCTGTGATATTTTGGAATTGATTTGGCTTTTTGTACCTAATGGATGTACACTGTGCGAGATGATAACCTGTCAAAATGTTAAAAGAAAAAAGGGGACGGCGCAGCTTCAAGGAAGCTCTAGTTGATAAGCCTTCAAGTTTCTCAGTTCTAACTAGTTCGTTCGGATGGCACCACTGAGGGAAGGGCTGGAGAAGTAGGAAGTTTTGGATGCATAATACCTGGAATTTTAAACAAACACTTGAATTCCACGTGCTGGTACCCTACTAGTGACTCATGGTCTGAGCTACCAAAAAAATCATTTTAACTGCAGTCTAATTTTTCCCACGGTACTTGCTAGTGAATGTATCCAGAATCAGCTTGAAAAGCTTTAAGCAGTTAAAGAAATAGAAAAAAAACAAACAAAAAAACAAACCGCCACTTTGTCGACACTGAAATATCGAGTAAGTAAGTGCCTTAAAAACCTCTTTAGATATAGCTATGCAAGTTTTTTACGTTTATGTTCGAGATGGACAGTTCCATTAATTAGTTGTGTTGATCTTCTTACTTTATGAAACTGCACTCAAAGGTTATTCATATGATTTTTTTTTTCAGTAACAGCTTGTCAACTGCTGTTATTAGAGAAAAAAAGTACTGTACTGAAAATTCAGAAAAAAATCTCAATCTTATGCCAAATTGCGTAACGCTGTATGGTTTCCCTTGTAAGTAGTGGAGCTGCTCTGTTTAGGTGAATCTCCTTAAATAAAATGAAGTGCCCACTGCAATAAAGTCATAATCACCAATTCATGGTTTGGCCTCTTGTAACGCAGCCTTTGTGGATGATTTACAACCACCCTGTGAGGCTGTGAAAAGGGACAGGAGACTAACAAACGGCCCACGGCTCCCGCACAAGAACGAAAGGAAAAAAAAATCCACAGACCAGCGTTTGTTTATTTTGGCCAAATGCATGCCTGGTTGCTTAGCTCTCTTCATCAGCAGCACCTGCTATGCTGTAAAAATTGAGAAGAAGAAACTGGACACAAGGGCCGTAACATCTCCTGCCCTTAAGAAATCTATTCAATTACTAAGCCAGAGGACAAATGCAGCGAGCCTCTTACTGTTTCATTTCGGATTTGTTGAACATGGGGGAGGTAGGCGTCTACTGCTAAGCGTGACAGCCACACGGGCTCGGGCTGTACTTGTAAACCAGCTGTTCTGGAAGGACAGCCTTGGGCCCGCCTTCCCTTACAAGGCAACCAAAATTGGCTTCAGGCACTTTTCATTTTCTTTCTCTTTTTTTTTTCTTTCTTTCATCGTGTTTAGGAAATCATGCTGTCCAACCAATCTTCAAGCTCTTCCTCAGTAACATTTCTGGATATACTTGGTTGCTCAGATGCCACGTTCTTTTCTTCCAACGCAGACGGTTTTGCAGGATCTAAAAAAAATAAAAGCAACGTTAACAACTTCACGTTAGTGTCAGAATCGAGGGTTAACGCTTCCCCAGGGTTTGATCCATGCTGGAAATCAGCCAAATTATTACTTTGCTCACGATAAGGGGAAACGTTCTATTATTTTCCTACTCCCTAAGAAGATCCAATAATACCTAAACAAATTCATAAATGGAGTAGAGATTTGCTCTTCTATTTATTTGGATGCTGAATTTCACAGTTCACTAGTTTTTTAAAAAGACTAACAAGCTTAGTTTCCTGGAAACTAAAGCCATTAACGGGGCCTGAATGCAGTGTATGGACGGGGCAGTCACTAGGCCTCTCCCTGTCAGATGGCCCACCATCTAACGGAACATGCACAAATGAGGAAGTCTTCTTTTCTTAAAACAATAAAAAACAAGATCGAAATAGCAAGCAAGAAGCACAAAGAACTGGTCAACAGGCCTGTTCAGACAGTCGATTAAAAGGTCTGCTGCTGCACAGCTGAGGCCGTGAGTATCGAAATGCCTTTTACAGCACGAGTTAAATTTGCAGCCCCGGGTTTACGATTGCAATCAGGCAGGTAGCAGCTTTGGAAGCCCAGTATATCGAGTGAGAGCAACGTTGTCAGAAAGGTCAGCTCAGGGGGAAGCAGAGATGTGAGCACAGAAATAGATGTCAGTGGACAAGGCCAGATCGATGTCAGACACTGATGAAGATGTGTAGGGATGTGACAGAGGTGAAGCTATTCTCAGGAAAACACCAGAATCGAGAAGATGGATGGGGAATAAAATGAAAACCATACCTGTTTCTTCTTGGGCCACCTCCTCATCTTTCTCAGATTCCAGGTCCTGAGCTGTCTGGTCTGCTAAGATGTCACCTCTCTCTTTTACAGACGCATCTAAATTAAGCAGCAGATCTAGTTCTTCTTCCAAATCGTCTGCTGCCGACTGCAGTGGGGAAGCGGGGTTCTGAGAACCCTTGGAAGGGCCCAGTCCTAGGTTGTCTTTACCCAGGTACATGGGGCAGCCAGCGGCAGCAGATTTCAGCTCAGAGATGGACCCCTTTCCTCCAGGCCCCAAGGGCCCCTTTAACTGCATCCCTAGTCCCCTGCCATCATTATTTCTCTTTGGTTTCACCTGAGGAAGCTCTAAAGGAAGGGCAGTCTGAAAGAGAAGCACAATATCTGAGTTAATGTGAGTCCTGCCGTATTTGCTTAAGCAGAAATTAAAGCAAAGGAAGCCATCAGACTTTGTGGAGTAGGAAACTCAATTCAGACAGGAAGGTCACAAAGTGTCTCATCCAGGTCCTGCCAGCACCCCTCTTACTGCTGCAGGGGTAAGTGTGGGAGACCTCCCTACCGTGCCCACGTCAGCCATGTGCCAACCTGCTCAGAGCTGAAATCAAAAGGGCTGTGCATTCCTGTCACCAGCCTGAGAATGGACAGTCCTGTAGGTCTATGTGAATGTATACTTAAGCCTGCGACGAGGCAAACATTTGTAAAAGTCACCGAGAAGTAATTAGCAAGTCGGATCTGTTCACTGTACTAAAATGCACAAATATAGGAGATGAAGGAACAAATTCACCAAGAAGAAAAGAATGACCGTTAGTAACATTATTTGAGTAAAAACTGCCAGACAGGAAAGAAAACATTCCATTTGATTACATTTGTAAAAACTCCCCAAACAGGTGAAACTAATCTTGAGTATGAGAAGTCAGGATAGTGGTTTTAGGGAAGTATTGCCTCGGGGGGTGGGGGGAGGTTCTGGGTGGTGGCGGCGTTCTGATTCTTGATCTGGATGCTGATTCCATGGTTGTAAAGACTTACACATGCACTTCTCTATATGCTCTAATAAAGTTAAACCCTCCCCCCAGGTGACTGTAATGTAGAGGAAGGCTGAGAACCACAGTTCTGTAGGGAGGCCTGTGGTGACCAGCCTGGCATCAGTGGGTAGGTTCAGAAGGAGCATCAGCTGCTATTGGAGGTGTTGTCCTCTTATTTGTACATTTAAGCATCCTGAGCAGATCCAGTTTGCTAATAACACCTTAGGGCTTTTAAGACCGTATGGCTTTACACGTGAACTTAAATATTCATCCAGCGTTGCCAGTGCGCAGGGCGAAGATGGGATGTGGTCCCCTATTCTAATCCTGGAATCATTCAGCTGGTCTGCACTGGCTGTCTGGCATTGTTTTTGTTTGTCTGTTAACTCCCCAGGTGAGTCTAACATGCAAACACAGTTGAGAATAACTGCTCTACCTCATGGGAGGGGTGGGTATTTGAAAACCTGGCTAGATAGTTAAAAGTTACTATTTACAAAAGTACCATTATTTTATATCTTTCCTCTGAGGCCTGCCTCTGACAACATCATCCTTCACTTTCAAATGCTCACAACACTTCCCGTTTCTCTCCTCAATCCTGGGGCCCCCATCACCTTCATGTCAGTGTTTCCCTGATGTGTTCTGTTAACCACTCCTCATTGTGTGGGATCAAACCAAGTATGTCAGGACTTTGACCATCTCTGCACAGCCAGAGGAAGAGGAGCGCCCACCCAATCACTAAGACAAGCCCCAATACCCCCAAACGCTCCTAAAGAAGTCCCAGGGTGATAAATGCTATCCTCTCTACTTCTCTGCCCCTAAGTGTCCTCCAGCCCTGAATTCTACTTGCTGCCCTAAGTTTGACGTAAGTGCCACAGAGACAACTGGGTGGATACCCACTGATGCCTGCCTATGCTCAGGCTTAGTTAGTATCACATTCAGCTGCAGAACAACACTGATCATTTTAGTTGCTGGCATTCTATTTACAACTAGTACTGCCCAGGGTTTCACTTTTTAACAAAATCCAATCTAGCCACAATTAAATTTCAAAGTTCCTTCTGGTATAGCCCTTGGGCCCCTCCTCTCTCAGCCGATTCAATGGCTCCTCTCTTAGCTACCTTACACTGATATCTCCCAAATTTATATTTCCAACCCTTGATTCTGAACTATAAATTTCTATATCCAATGGACTAATATTTTCACTTTGACATCTCAGAAATACAAACCCATAATGTCCAAGCCTCACCCTTCCTGATACTAGCCACCACTGAGTCGCACAGGCTGGAAAACCTAGAAAATTCTTTCCCTGCTCCCTCTCCATTTCCAGTATTTCACCAAGTCCTGTTAATTTTACTTCTGTAATACACCTCTTGGTAAAGTCCAGTTCCCTGCCATCTCTACCCTCATTAGCCTGGTCCAAGCTACAGTATTACTCACCTGAACTGTGCAGCGGCCTCCTAATTTGCCTCCCCTCATCCACTCTACTTTTGCATGGGTGTGCATGCACAGATTTACCCTAAACACAGACACCCCAATACAGTCCTCTCTCCATTCTGCAGCCAGAATGTTCTTTGTTACTGTTATTATTATTAGCACAGTTGTTTATGCAGATCTGATTGGGTCACTCTTCTTTAAATCCCAACTCAAATGTTCGTATACTTTGGATCTCGGCTTATCTGTCACTTCCTTCAGGAAAGCCATTCCTAATCACACCAAAGTCGATGAGGTTCACTATTACATATTCTCACAGCATACTGTACTTCCCCTTCACAGGACTTATAATTTGATAACTTGATTAATACCCATCTTTCCCAATAGATTAAGCTCCATGAGGGCAGGAACCGTGCCTGTCTGTTCACCACTGTAACCTTAGTGCCTAACACAAAGCCTGGCACATACACATTTTGAGTACAATACAAGCCAGACTCTACACTTTTACATTTCATTCAATTCTATTACATTTGATCCTTTAAAATGTTTCAAATATAAAAAAAAAAGAAAAAAAACCTTTAGAAAGTATTTCATTCTCCCTCGAAACTTTACGAAATTCTACCTGATACAAAACGCTCAGCTTGATGAAAGGAAAAGCTGAGTGTGAAACATCCTGCAGGGGGATATTTTTCATTCTTCTTCTTCTCCTGCCCTAATTCATACCAGCCTCAGGATGCTGTCAGGGTTTTTACCTGGACCAATTCAGCAGCAACATTGAGTCGGAGTGAGAGAGGCAGTTCTTGAAGGGCTCGAACCAATGACTCACAATCCACATAAAATGCTGAATTCTATATAAAAAAAAAAAAGATAGATTAGTGATCAAGATGATTACATATGACCTTTCAGAAATAAAACAGCACAGGACGATAGGTAGTAACTATAAAGAAATCATCTATTACTTTTAGCTGGGAGTAATCAGATCATAAATCACACTTGATATGGTTCTAATTTCTACCATCTCTGCATTAAGATAAGCAAAACCAAAACCGCCTTCTTGAGCCACAGCTCAGGCTGCCAGAGCAGCAGCAGGGTGGTGATCCCCTCACATCAAGACTGCATGGAGGGACTTCCCTGGTGGCGCAGTGGCTAAGAATCCGCCTGCCAATGCAGGGGACACGGGTTCGAGCCCTGGTCCAGGAAGATCCCGCATGCCGCGGAGCAACTAAGCCTGTGCACCACAAGTACTGAGCCCATGCTCCGCAACAAAAGAAACCACCGCAATGAGAAGCCCGCGCATCACGACGAAGAGTAGCCCCCACTCGCCGCAACTAGAGAAAGCCCACGCACAGCAACGAAGACCGAACAAAACCAAGATAAGTAAATTTATTAAAAAAAAAAAAAACAACTGCATGGAAATCTGGAACCTGTGGATGCTCTTGGAATTACTGAAAAAAATTCAAAGCACTTAATGAAAGCTAACTGGACATCTCCCCCAGACTCAGATGGCTGGCCTTCAGGAGAGCAGGGAAGAGCTATCTCACCGGTCAGATGGGGATGACAGTCACGGCCAAAGAAGCCCATGAGGTATATGCTTTTCTCTCTTCCAACCAGAAAGCAGAGGATGGAAACTTACCCTCCAGCTGGCAGCACTTTGTGTGAGGCCAACACTAAAAGTCCCTTGAACTCCCTTCCCATGCATAGACGCAAAATCCCGTCCAGGCAATGCCCTCACAAATTGACCGTATCTGAGAAAACGTTCCAGGTTATCGCATGACCCCTAACAGCTGCTTGTAGGTGCCCTGGCCACCCAAGAGAGGGAACAACTACAAGGTGGCTGCCACATTAGAGGCAGACACCGTGGACCACCTTGTCTACCAAGGGCTATCACAGACCCAGGCAGAACCATGACTTATGCTGCAATCACTGATTTCAAGTTAGAGAAGAACACCCAGGGGTCATGGAGTCTAATCTCGATTCCACTGTAAGGATGTCTTGGGTAGATGGGTTTATAATGACTGGAGGTGGGGAGTCACTCCTGGTGCTCTCAAGTAGAGCGCCAACACTAAATCCAGACCCACTCAAACCCCTGAGCCTCCCAACAGCAGTACACAGGGATCAAAAGAAGCAATATAGCTTTTCAACTGCCCTTCTGAAAGTTTCCGGAGACGGCTAGCTCTAAGGTAAGCAAGGTTGGCAGCAGCAGATGTGGCCCCTCACCCTGGAAAAAAAGGAACTTACATCTAAAAACATAGAGCATTTAGGGAGCAGGACGGAGGATAACAAAGCAGGAGAGTGGGAAATGCACTACATGCGCAGGCCTTGCCTCGGTCCTGCACTCCGCACATCAAGTGCTTGATCAAGACCGGCATGGCCAGTCTTTGTTTCAAAGTTTGGAGAAGACCTCTCAAACCACTAGAAAAGTGTGATCCTGAATGCTTAACCCACGAGTAAGTTGCTGCATTACAAGCTGGAAATCTCACCCTTCCCACTGCCAAGGTGTCTGCAAAGTCACCCGGGTAGACCCCCTGCTTTCAGCCTATAAAAGAGCGAGAACTTTCCATCCACGATGCCTGCCAACCATTCACCTGCTGCTGTCTCAGCTCTCTAGAGAAGGACGGCTGAGACGTGCTGGGGTCCAGCTAGAAGTGCCCAAACTTCCTCCCCCCTTTTGCATCATGTGACACGGCTACAAGGTATATCGTTAACAATGAAAAATCTGTGAGATCCAGGGAATGGCCAGGCTGTGCTTATGTGCTGAGTCCCAAGTGATGGCCCTTCAGCTGCTGGAGTGTCTCTGTTCCCCACGTCTCCAATTCCCACCCACCGTCCAAGGCCCAGGTGACAGGGCACCGCCTCCATAAGGACCTCAGGACACTTCAGCCCAGCACAGTGATTTCTCCTCGTCTCCCTGCAGCAGTCCTAGAGCCTAGAACCGACCATCAAACACCACCGTGTAAGAAGACTTCCCCTTCTTTGTCACCAGTTTGTCCCCTAAAGGGCTAAAGCTGAAGGCCTTAGATATAAAGGGAGCTGAAGTGAATTGCTTGTAATAGTAAAGTGTGAATTTGAAAATAGATTTAATTGGAATAACCACCATGAATTAGCTCTTTTGCTCCATGTTGTAAGTAACTGGTGGGTCATCTCTGCCCGGAGAGCCCCATCCCCACCTCCACCTGGCCAACCCTGACAGTCACTCACAGTTGGAGCACGCAGCCTGGCCACCGCAGTGCCTCCTCTCCTGCAGACTCGGAGGCTGGGAGCAGGAGGCCAGCCTTGACTGTTAGAACAAAGTCCCTCCACCCCACTTCTCCGCCATCAGCGTGTGCACAGACTCGGTGGTGAGAATCTATTCCGGAAGGTTCCTCCCTGTCCAGGAACCCAATCAGACTCCGAGTCTCAGTGTCTGTGTAAAGGTACACCATTTGGTGAGGAACGAACCTACTAGAAACTCCACTTACAGCCTCTGATCAGACCATTGCACCTTCCTCAAGAGCTACAGCACTCACTGCCCACATTCATTCGGGGACTCAGGGACCATGGGGACACTTTACAGTGGAAGTGCCCAGATCAAGTGACACTTTAGAGAAAGCTGGGGCGCTTTCCATGGACAGAGCATCAGGCCTCATTCAGAACTGCGCTCTCAGGGGTGGGCCTGAGTGTCTGTTCCCTTAAGAGCCACGCACTCAGGGACCACGGCGTGCCACCCAGTGCTCAGTGGTTGCTTGAGGAAGCTCTGCTGACTAAATAAGTCACTAGTCAACACAACTGAAAAATGGAATGAAAAAAAAGCTTCAGATGATTTTCAAAAAATAATGGACCTATTTTTTTCACCCTCAGTTCTCCTCCCACCCATTCCCTCCTCACATGTCCCCACACTGTCCAAAGGACAGGGCCGAAAACCCCACTCATGGATCAAAGGGACCAACTCCCCTGCGGTAATGGGGCCAACACGGCCGAAGCAGGGACCCTGACGGCCAGGCCACGTCCCCCTCACCCTGCATGTGAGCCACAGAGACACGAAGGCAAGTCACACAGACAGCACTGGGCCCTCTCCCATCAGGGTGCCCTTTGGGGCCTCCACCAGGACCCACTGGCAAACTCCTGACTGCCTCATGTCACTGGCTGTGCTGGGGACAGGGGAGCACATGAGGAACAAATGATAGATAGATAGACAGATAGACAGACAGACAGGTAGATAGACAGACAGATAGATTCTTCTCTTCTTTTTCTCTCTCAAGTAAGCAGAAATAAAGAGAACCGAGTGAGGAGAGATGTGGGACACAAAACAGTGCTGATGGCGAAGTGATGAATTCAGTTTGGGATGTGTCCTACTAATACCTCAACTCAAGATGCACACAATCAAGCTTGCCTTCTCCTGCTCCATCAGTCATCACTGCTCACCTCATCAGCGTGCTGGGAAGCTTAGCGCCCCTGCGCGTCTTTCTTGTCCTCATGTCTCACGTCTGGCCCGTGACGCAATCTACCACGTCCTCCGCTACAGTCCCATCTGCCAGTGAACCGTCTTCCCTCTCACGGCCCATGCTGCCGGCCCACGTCCCCTCCCGTTCACCCAATGTAATATCCTCCTACCTGCTTGCCCAGCCTCCAGCCTCTGACCTCTTCAGTCCCTCCTTCCCAATATTGCGGAGGTCCAGTCTAGCCATTTCAATTTTCTTGCTAAACAAAACTTTTGTTAACAAGTAACAGTAGTAATAAGAGCTAATTTTTAGTGTTTCCTCTGTGTCAGGAACTGCACAGAAGGACTTTTATTTATAATCTAATATAATCCTCATGACAACTCTGAGTTACATTTTACTATTAGTTCCATTTTACAGATGAGAACTTGGATTTACGCTCAGGTTTGCGTCTCTGAAGTCTATGCTCTGACCCACAGGCTAAACTGCCCCTAGATAAAAATGAAGACCAAAGCACTGGTACTAAGTGGCCCAGACCCACCCTGGAAGCCGCCTCTTCTGAGAATCCACACTCCAGCTCCACTCCAGCTATGCCCCCGACTCTGAGCACAGCCCTGGTCTTTCAGATCTCCTCATCATTCTCCTGTTGTTCCCCAGGCAGAACCTACCAGAACCCTACTCATCCACCAAGGCCCATTCAAATGATCTTTATCCCATGCTCCTACTCTCAATCACTTCCAGCCCAAAGCAGCTTTCTTCCACAGTATTATGTTCATTCATTTATTATACCACGTATTTTATGTTGCATTCTTTTTCATTTATCATGTAAATATTTACCAATCGTCTACTATGTGTCAGCCACTGTGCTAAGCTAAGGGGCCTAGGGCGATGAACAAGCATAGTCTCTGTCTCATTCATCTTCCAATAAGCTACATCTAATAAAATATCTAATAAAGAACATGTGTTTTGATAAATGAAGAACCTTAGAATTATCTGAAACTCTCAGGATAACAAAATGTTCTCTGATAGCCAACATGGTTCAAAGGAGTTGAAATGTGAGTTGTTTGGCTTTCACTGAATTCCTGCATGATCTGCGTTCGTCTGTTTACAACTTGTCCTAGAATTCTAAACCATACTCAGGTACATACCCAAACAGACCCAAGCAAAAGCAAATATTTTTAATTCCCAAATTTTTCTATATTATAAAACATACTCTTTGTACAGTGACAGGAAGTCATTTTACAAGTCACTTCCCTCCCCTCTGTCTTTAAGTCAATGTCCATCCCAAACAACTGAACGTGACGCCAGCCCACCTGGGGGTGTGAGCCACCTACTGTGTGTGTACTGAGCTGACAGCGGAATGGGGAGGAAGGTCCCGCCCTTTACCCGTCAGGTCTGCTGCTCGCTCTCCTGTCTGAAGCTGTGGGCAGGCTTGTCTGATCACTGTATCAGATAGTATGCTCCAGCCCCGGAGTCGGAAGCATATGCCACGCCAGCACTTACTTAATGAGTAAGTGCATTTTAAAAAGGGAGAGAATACCTGTCGTCTCTCGTACGGAAAGATTCAGTGAAATCCTGCCTGGAGAATCATCAAAACTCCTTGGGAAGAAAATATGGCAGGAATACAAAGCAAATAAAGTGTGTGGGTGTTATGGATTCACTGAAAGACTTCTATGCTACTTGTTCTTATTTTACAGCTTTATTCTCCTAATTATAGAAGAAGAGTTATTTAAAACTATAAAGTTAAGGATTTTCTTACCTAACACCAAAAACAATGTGGGAGAAAAAAATTAATTCTCAAGCCTAAGATGAATTTTCACAGAAAGGGAAAAGAAGGAAGGCCAAATGGCAAAGTAATCCACTCAAAATCGTGACTATAATCTTTCAGCCCTGCAATCCAGTCTATATGAACTATAGTCATATATGAGCTATATAAGTAGTTCACATAGATGGCCAGGTATAAAGATCAACTCCAGCTCCAAGAGCCTGTATAATTTAAGCTCCCTGAAATCTTTCTGAGCAATTTAGGTAACTGAGGCTGAACTCTACATGAATTACTAGACTCTTCTCTATGTGAAGTCTCCATTTCAACAACAATGTGAAAGGTGCTGGTCTTCAGCCCTGAGAAGAGCCAATCCACATTCCAGACAGAGCTTCACCTTACCTGTTTGGGGCACGAAGCTTCACTATCCCACTCTTTCTCCTCGGCAAACCGGAACTGTGAGAAGGAGTCCCCTGGGAATAGAAAAACCATACAATTTTATGTCAAAGCTAAAGGAGAACACTCAGTTCTCTCAATTTCCCTTTGGGAGTAAAAGTGCTGTTTCTGAAGAGCTGACCATCCCAAACTCAGTGATATCATTCAAAAGAAGGTCCTGGCTTCCGCATCTTTCCACATCACCTGTGCCTAGTGGGTACTTGAAAATACTATTGGCAACTGTATTCATTGCTTCATTCAACTCTCAATAAGCCACCATCCTACATGCTTCTTGAGAGACAACTGAACAGTCCAGGCCTGCAGACCATGGCCATCTCCCCATATTTAGCATATTTTCATCTCATCTGCTTAATGTATGCAAGGAAACATATTTATGATTTTGGGGGTGGTCACAGCAGAAAAGGAAGGAGAAAAACAGAAATGAAGAAAAGCAATTCTCAACTGATCCACAATATGACAGACTTAAAATATCTCTTTGAGGCGAGGTTACCAATCTCAACCATCACTCTAAAAATCACCTGGTTAGAATGTCAGATACAAAATAAAGCTCAAAGAATGTGCATTAGATTAGTTAATGTGAATCATGGTGCACTGCTCTGAGCTCTTGGAATAAAGGAAAATGAATCAAGATAAACAAGCTTGACAGATGATTCCGTACAGTGAGCTTTGACACAAAGCTTATTTTGTAAATATGTACTTATCTGGTTATTTGCATTAAGAATAGCCAATTTATAAATAATTATTTTTCTACCTAGCTTTCAGGATCCTCCAGAATGTGATCCTACCTCATTAACCCACATATGCTTCCTATTTCTTGGCTTCCTGCTCCCGAGTCAGCCTCTTTTCACATTCTGAACGTACTTCATTTTCTACCCTATCCTTATTTCTTTTTTAATCCTTCTCCCTTGTCTGGAAGGCCCACATACTTCTACCCATTCATATCCTATTTATACTTTAAGACTCAGGTACAGGCCCACTTTCTCCTCCTATGATATCTCTCAGGTTATTTAACTATAGAATCCATTCTTTACTTCTAACTTAAAAGAGGGGGAAAAGAAGTGAAGAATTCTGAATTAAAGAGACAAAGATAAAATCAGAATCTAAACCATACCCCCAGCATTTCCAAAACACATGGATCATAACATTTTAACACTTGACAAGATCAAATTCTAGGTTAAAAAAAGACCAAGAACATCACTCTTTATCATGAGAAAGGGTAAAATCACTACCATCAGTCATTGGCAAATCAACTTGATCCCTCAAAAATTATGATATAAAGAACCTGAATAATATAATTAATAATGTCTTGTCTGTGCATGTGGATGTATAAGTGTATTGTGATTATATGTGGGTACTTTATAAATATTTGTGCAATATTAATATTTTAAAAGGACAATAGAAAGGCTACAAAAAACCTTTAAAAAAATCCTAAAATGTAGCAGTCATACAAACCATATTTGCTGGTGATAAACATTTGTAGCACATATAGGCAAAGAGCCTGTCTCTTACATACAAAGAGAGCTTTTGCAAATCAACCAGAACAAAACCACCTAGTAGGAAAACAGGAAAAGGGGTGAGAATAAGAAATGCCAGCAGCTAATATATATATGAAATAAATCGTGAATAAATTAAAAATCAATCTGGTAGATTTTTTAAACTTGGTTGAACAGCTGAATGCCTTACTCAATAGTGTTATTTTTGGCATTCCTGAACTTCTATATTAAGAATGATCCTATGATTACATAGATCCTATAATATGTAATCAGTACAAGATAACAGTAATACAAACAAGGCATGCTCTATGTATTTATTTTTAATACCTGAATATTCCACTTCAAATACAGGTAAAATTCCAACAGTGGTTAAATAGTTTGCTGCAAACCTATTCTCTTGCACTAAACAACTAGGAACACTGCCTCCCCCTCACTCCCTGCAAAAGAAAAAAAAAAATCTATCTGAAGACATTAGAGAGCTACCAAGACAGTCAGGGTATGAGGGACAACGGTCCCAGATTGAAGAGACGCACAAGGAGGTAAGTCTAGCATTTAGAACTACTTTTCCCTTTGAGGCATTTGTTAGTTTCCAAGGTGGTGCTGAGAGACTGAAAAACTGAGCATAAAGTAACAACCAGGACGTTGTGGAGCTGCAGAGAGCTTCTGCTAGTCTTATGGTACTGGGTGGGCAAAAATGGAGTTCATGGCCCATGGGTGAGGAAGAGTCCTAGACAATCAAGACTTTCGGGTGAGACCCCTGAGGACTACATCTTAGAAGGAAGGATCAAGGAGGACTAGGACGGCTTTACAAAGTCTGAGGCAAAGCAGTGAATCAGCTCAATCTCTCATTCTGACTGAAAGAAGCAAAAGTTAATCCTTTTTGGAGGAAAATGACATTATCAATAACCTAGAATTAACTCTACTATATTTTATACACAGTATCCAAAATTCATTTAAAACCATCAGATGTATCAGGAGATGAGACCAAGATGACAGAAAACTAAGAGAGAGGAGAAAACAAACAAACAAACAAAACTCAATCAAAAAATGGGCAGAAGACCTAAATAGACATTTCTCCAAAGAAGACATACAGATGGCCAAAAAGCACATGAAAAGACGCTCAACATTGCTAATTATTAGAGAAATGCAAATCAAAACTACAATGAGATATCACCTCACACCAGTCAGAATGGCCATCATCAAAATGTCTATAAACAATAAATGCTGGAGAGGGTGTGGAGAAAAGGAAACCCTCCTACCCTATTGGTGGGAATGTAACTTGGTGCAGCCACTACAGAGAACAGTATGGAGGTTCCTTAAAAAACTAAGAATAGGGCTTCCCTGGTGGCGCAGTGGTTAAGAATCTGCCTGCCAATGCAGGGGACACGGGTTCGAGCCCTGGTCTGGGAAGATCCCACATGCCGCGGAGCAACTAAGCCCGTGAGCCACAACTACTGAGCCTGCACGTCTGGAGCCTGTGCTCCGCAACAAGAGAGGCCGCGATAGTGAGAGGCCCGCGCACCGCGATGAAGAGTGGCCCCCGCTTGCCGCCAACTAGAGAAAGCCCTCGCACAGAAACGAAGACCCAACAAAGCCAAGAATAAGTAAATAAATAAATAAATATTTAAAAAAAAAAAAAAAAAAAAAAAAACTAAGAATAGAATTACCATATAACCCAGCAATCGCACTACTGGGCATATACCCAGAGAAAACCGTAATTCAAAAAGACACATGGCGCCCCAATGTTCATTGCAGCACTATTTACAACAGCCAGGTCATGGAAGTAACCTAAATGTCCATCAACAGAGGAATGGATAGAGAAGATGTGGCAC
This sequence comes from Balaenoptera acutorostrata, assembly GCF_949987535.1. Lineage (NCBI taxonomy): Eukaryota > Metazoa > Chordata > Mammalia > Artiodactyla > Balaenopteridae > Balaenoptera > Balaenoptera acutorostrata. The sequence continues at coordinate 103,409,822 of NC_080066.1, forward strand.
ATATATACAATGGAATATTAGCCATAAAAAGGAACAAAACTGGGTCATTTGTAGAGACGTGGATGCGCCTAGAGACTGTCATACAGAGCGAAGTCAGAAAGAAAAACAAATATCGTATATTAACGCATATATGTGGAATCTAGAAAAATGGTATAGATGATCTTATTTGCAAAGCAGAAATAGAGACACAGACTTAGAGAACAAACATGGATATCAAGGGTGGGGGTGGGATGAACTGGGAGATTGGGATTAATGTATATACACTATTGATACTGTGTATAAAATAGAGAACTAATGAGAATCTACTGTATAGCTCAGGGAACTCTACTCAATGCTCTGTGGTGATCTAAATGGGAAGGAAATCCAAAAAAGAGAGGATATATGTATACGTATAGCTGATTCACTTTTCCTTACAGCAGAAACTAACACAACATTGTAAAGCAACCATACTCCAATAAAAATTAATTTAAAAAAAAATTAAAAATAGAGTTGCCATATGATCCAGCAATCCCACTCCTGGGCATACATCCAGAGAAAACCATAATTCAAAAAGACACATGCACCCCAATGTTCACTGCAGCGCTGTTTACAATGGCCAAGACATGGAGGCCCCTAAAGTCCAGTGACAGATGAATGGATAAAGAAGATGTAGTACATATATACAATGGAATATTACTCAGCCATTAAAAAGAATGAAATATGACATTTGCAGCAACATGGATGGACCTAGAGATTATCATACTATGTGAAGTCAGACAGAGAAAGACAAATATTATATGATATTGCTTATATGCAGAATCTAAAAAAAAATGATACAAATGAACTTATTTACAAAACAGAAACAGACTCACAGACTTAGAAAACAAACTTATGGTTACCAAAGGGTTGAGGGTTGGGGGGAAGGATAAACTGGGAGTTTGGGATTGACATATAAACACTACTATATTAAAAGTAGATAACTAACAAGGACCTACTATATAGCACAGGGAATTCTGCTCAATATTCTGTAATAACCTAAATGGGAAAAGAATTTGAAAAAGAATAAATATATATATATATATATATATATATATATATATATATATATGTATGTATAAGTGAATCACTTTGCTGTACATCTGAAAATAACACAACATTGTAAATCAACTATAGCCCAATATAAAATAAAAATAATTTTTTAAAAAAAAGACAATAGAAAAAAATCCAGTTATCAGACCCAGATCTTATGATTTGCAATGTAAAATTTTCAAAACTAGGAAAAACTATAAAATCACAATGACATCCATGAAGTCATTTTTTTTTTTTTAAAGGATTTTCTTATTTATTTATTTATTTATTTATTTATTTATTTATTTTTGGCTGTGTTGGGTCTTCGGTTCGTGCGAGGGCTTTCTCCAGTAGCGGCAAGCGGGGGCCACTCTTCATCGCGGTGCGGGGACCGCTCTTCATCGCGGTGCGCGGGCCCCTCTCTATCGCGGCCCCTCCCGTCGCGGGGCACAGGCTCCAGACGCGCAGGCTCAGCAATTGTGGCTCACGGGCCCAGCCACTCCGCGGCATGTGGGATCTTCCCAGACCAGGGCTCGAACCCGTGTCCCCTGCATTAGCAGGCAGATTCTCAACCACTGCGCCACCAGGGAAGCCCCATGAAGTCATTTTTTTTTTCCTTTTCCATTATGGTTTATTACAGGATACTGAATATAGTTCCCTGTGCTATATACAGTAGGACCTTGTTGTTTATCTATTTTGTATATATAATTGTTGGTATCTGCTAATCCCAAACTCCTAATTTATCCCTCCCCCACCCCCTTCCCCTTTGGTAACCATAAGTTTGTTTTCTTTTTGTTTGTTTTTATAAATTTATTTATTTATTTATTTATTTTTGGCTGTGCTGGGTTTTCATTGCTGTGCGCGGGCCTTCTCTAGTTGCAGCGATCAGGGGCTACTCTTTGTTGTGGTGCACGGGCTTCTCATTGCGGTGGCTTTTCTTGTTGCGGAGCATGGGCTCTAGGCACGCGAGCTTCAGTAGTTGTGGCACGTGGGCTCAGTAGTTGTGGCTTGCGGGCTCTAGAGCACAGGCTCAGTATTTGTGGCGCACGGGCTTAGTTGATCCGCAGCATGTGGGATCTTCCCAGACCAGGGATCAAACCCGTGTCCCCTGCATTGGCAGGCAGATTCTTATCCACTAAGCCACCAGGGAAGTCCCCATAAATTTGTTTTCTATGTCTGTGAATGTTTCTGTTTTATAAATGAATTCATCTGTATCATATTTTAGATTCCACATAAGTGATATCATATGGTAATTGTCTTTCTCTTTCTGACCATGAAGTCATTCTTGATTGATACAAAATAAAGTATTCACATAAAAAATACAAAGAAGAAAATGTTTGAGAAAAATAAGGTACTTTAAGCACATTTTGTTTATAGTAGTCAAACTCCAAAACAACACAATTTAAAAATCCTAATAAAGTACATAGAGGCTAATTTTGAAAAATAAGCTGGTTAAATGACTATTAAAGAATGCCAACCTCTCTAATCCTATCACTGAAGATGAAAGTGTGTCCAGACTTGTCAAAATTATGACTCCTAGAATCAAGAGTACTCCTGGAAAACATGTTACCAAAATTCTCTTCTTATATTGAGACATGTACAGAACAATGGTGGTATTAGTAAACATGCTACTCCTATATCTTGTACATCAGACATTTGGACGTGCAGGAACAATTGGAGACTTCCTTTAAATAAGACAGCGTGGTGCATTCACAATGCATTCAATTCTGCTCCTGCTTTATTCTCTGGCTGAGAGAGTTCCTGTCTCTCACACTAACAGAATGAATCAGAATGAAGAAGTATAGAATGGAACCCAGTGAAGAACAGGGAAAGCCAACTATTGTTGACAATGGAACAAACATGGTGAAATGTGTCTTACAAGTCATAAGCATTCAAAGTTTTGGTCACACTCACCAGCTGTGTGTTCAGAAAGTAATTATAGCACAGTGTAATGAACAGAACCAGAAAGCATAAAAGGAGTATAACACTTTCCTCCTCCTCCTTCAGCCAAAGACTAATTTCATGATGTATAAGAGGCTGTGGAACTGCCTTGCTGTGTACTTATACCATATCCTCAAACAAGATGGAGAAGAGCTAGTGCCTATTAAATAGGCTGCTTGAACAACAGCAACAAAATCCCATAATATTTTACTTTGCAGATAAGAATACAAAAATAGCAGGCCTGCTAAATCCAATGATTATTTATTAAGAAGTAATTTATTCATTAGAATCTGCTAAAAAAAAAGGGGGGGGGAGGATTTGAACAAAACTGATGTACCTTGAGAGTTCACATTTTAAACAGTCCCATGTCATTCTATTCCAACAAAGCTGAAGTTGGTGTACATGCAATGAAGGCTGAGATACAGGTTGATATTGAAACAATTCTGTATATCTTGAAAGTCAACAACATTGCTCTACTGCAACATTTCTGGAGCCAAAATTAATGATGGATTTTTTTCAATCAACTCATTGTATAAAGCAGCAAAAATATTAGAAAGTTAGATATATGTGATCTTAAGTATGCTTCTGAAAATAATCAGAAAGAATGTTTTGAGCAGTGCACAATGCACATGAAAAGATGTTCAACATCGCTAATTATTAGAGAAATGCAAATCAAAACTACAATGAGATATCACCTGACACCAGTCAGAATGGCCATGATTAAAAAGTCTACAAATAATAAATGCTGGAGAGGGTGTGGAGAAAAGGGAACCCTCCTACACTGTTGGTGGGAATGTAACTTGGTACAGCCACTATGGAGAACAGTATGGAGGTTCCTGACAAAACTAAAAGTAGAGTTGCCATATGATCCAGTAGTCCCACTCCTTGGCATATATCTGGAGAAAACTCTAATTCAAAAAGATACATACACCTCAATGTTCACAGCAGCACTATGTACAATAGCCAAGACATGGAAGCAACCTAAATGTCCACTGACAGATAAATGGATAAAGAAGATGTGGTGTGTGTGTGTATATGTGTGTATACACACACATATATATATACAATGGAATATTACTCAGCCATAAAAAAGAATGAAATAATGTCATTTGCAGCAACATGGATGGACCTAGAGATGATCATACTAAGTGAAGTAAGTCAGACAGAGAAAGACAAATACCATATGATATCACTTATATGTGGACTCTTAAAAAATTGATACAAATAAACTTATTTACAAAACAGAAACAGACTCAGACATAGCAAACAGACTTGTGGTTACCAAAGAGGAAAGGCTGGGTGAGGATAAATTAGGAGTTTATCCTAAAATAAACAACAAGGTCCTATTGCATAGCACAGGGAACTATATTCAACATCTTGTAATAAACCATAATGGAAAAGAATATGGGAAAAAAAGCAGTGCACAATGCTTCAATTTGGGGGATTCCTTCAATGAAACTCATGGTCATCAAACAAATCTCCAAGTCTAGCAGTTAATGAGGAGATAAGTCTTCACCTAGCCTATTACCCAGTCTTTAACTAGTTACTCTTAGAGAGGACAAATTTAATTGCGAGGGGCACCATTACCCTCGACTATTCTGGTAGAACTAGCCAAAGAGTATTGTGCTCCTCCACCTACCTCAGCCAAGCTACCATCTATTCAGTATCATGAATGTGTAGGATGGTACAGTAACTGCAGGAACAATCTAACAGCAGAGAGTGGTGAGAAATGAGAATGCCTGTATATTGTCAAAAGTAAATCTGGCCACTAATAACTTTTATAATAACATTTCAATAGTTTTGTTGAAATTTCAGATTTTTTTTCATGTATTCCAGCACATCCATTCTATGACAGTGATATTTAGCTTTAGCTTCAGCTGAATATGATTCAACACTTGACATTCTGGCCAAAATGTATATTTAATCTGCCTCCAATAGTGAATTACTAACATTCTATGAGGTCATTTTAAAAATACAATAGTTTATGTAATGTACAGTATGGTGACTATAGTTAATAATACTGTACTGCATAACTGAAACTTGCTAAGAGAGTAGATCTTAAAAGTTCTTGGGCTACCCTGGTGGCACAGTGGTTAAGAATCCGCCTGCCAATGCAGGGGACACGGGTTTGATCCCTGGCCCGGGAAGATCCCACATGCCGTAGAGCAACTAAGCCTGTGCGCCACAACTACTGAGCCTGCGCTCCACAACTACTGAGCCCACGCGCCACAACTACTGAAGCCCGCACGCCTAGAGCCCGTGCTCCGCAACAAGAGAAGCCACCGCAATGAGAAGCCCGCATAGCGCAACAAAGAGTAGCCCTGTAACACAACGAAGAGTAACCCCTGCTCACCCCAACTAGAGAAAGCCCGTGCACAGCAACGAAGACCCAACACAGCCAAAAATAAAAACAAATAAATTTTTAAAAAAAAAGATGTGTGCTTTATTAAAAAAAAAAAGTTCTCATCACAAGAAAAATAAAATTGTAACTATGAATGGTGATGGATGTTAACTAGACTTATCATGGTGATCATTTTGCAATATATACAAATGTTGAATCATGATACTGTACACCTGAAAATAATGTTATATATCAACTATACCTAAATTTGAAAAAATAATGTAGTTTTATATGTACTGACAAATGGAAAGATGCCCATTATCTCAACTGTTACATGAAAAAAATCAAGTTTTAGTACAGTATGAATAAGATATATATATACACACACACAGATATACACACACACCTATGCACATACTATATATACACATATATGTGTGTATATATCACAAAAATATTAATATATGCATAGAAATAAGTGGAGATCATTAGATACCTATTTTAAGAATGATTCTCTTTCAGAGGGCGGGATTGAAGGAGACTTCCTTTCTGCATAATACATTTTCCAGTTGAATTTTCCTTTGTAAACAACAAACACATGTTATTTTTGGAACTGAGCCAAACAGAAGTAAGGAAATCTAGAAACAAAGCTGAAACTTCTTAAGGGCAAAGACCATCTCAGAATGCCTTTAAGACAAAGCAAGAGGAATGTAGCACTATTTCTGGATGAGTACTTCATTTTAAGCTCCATTTTCCTGGCTCTTCTTTATCATGATCACCTTCCTTTAAATCCTCCACAGCCCTTAGAATATGCCCTTAACCAGGACACCATGTCTATGGGAAATCACAACTTTATAGGTTGACAGGTTCACAATCTTCATAGAAAGACACTATGTCTCAATGGTCAACACCATGGCTGCTATAGGAAATGAAACATACCCTTTCTTCTCTCTGAATTTCTCTAGCTCATCTATGGGACATTGCATATTTGGAAGGTCCAGGTAGATCCTAAGTCCACAGGCTGACACAGATCAATCCAGAGACAATCTACAGTTCAGCCTACAGGATATAAAAAGTCCTTACTACCCCCCACTTTCTAGCTTCCACGGATGAGCCTTTCTAGATGCAGATGTCAAGCACTTCAATATTTACCCTAAAACAAAGCAACAGCTAACATTTTGGTCTTTGTGAGGAAGATCATACAAGCCACGGTGGTGATGAATTTAAAAAGTTAGGTTGAGCCAAAAGAACATGCGAGGTAAGCAAATTCTCTCCTGCTCAACAGTGACCTATAATTAGCTTTCTCACCAGGTGTGTGGCCCCAAAGGCCCCTGAGCATCAAATATCCACACTGAGCATAATAGGATGTGCCTATCTTCCCAATGCCCCTAAAAAGTGCTTCCCCATCTGCATGGATTATGTTGAAGGAAAAGCCAAATATACTCAGGTACCATAGAAGGGTTCTAGGCTTTATGAGCGAAGGATGATGCTGACATTCTGGAATTTAGAATCTAACTTGTTTTCCCCAAAATAGTTGGCAAATATTCTGTGTTAACACTGTACGACAGTAGACAATCTAGTAAAATTTCTCAGATCAATGGTTTTCAGAAACAAGGCCAACATCAAACCCTGGCACAAAACTCCAAGATGACAGCAAATTTTTAGACAAGGCTGAATAAATAAAAGAATATAAAGATGCATCCTCAACACTCATGGTGTCTATTTCCTCAAAAAATATTTAGTCCACCTAACAGCTTGTTTTTTATTTATAACCTATCTGACACCCAAAATGTTGACTTTGTTGGTTATTGCAGCTGATAGAACCATCATACATATAATCTAAGGTTCCAGGTCTAATACCTTAAGGAGTAGACTGCCCTTTAATCCCATCAGCAATCTTGCAAGGGCACAGGATTCACTTCCAGAGGGAGTTAGGTGAGAAAGAAAAGTCAGATCAATGCCAAATCGTCATTATCTGGAAAACAGCCTGTATCAGTAGGATGCCATGCAGATTCAAACACACTCGCACACACTTCAGTGTGGGACAGAAAAAGCACAGTCCCACTAGGACAATGACACTCTCCAAAGGTCACTGCAAAACTCTCAGTAACTTGGGTCCCACAGTGGAGTCAAACTTTCCCTGAATTTCCTGGCCCACCATCCATTCCTCCTTACAATTTCATTTTCTTTCCTATACTGAGTACTTTTTTGAAAGTCAATTTATCCCTATTACCACTTACATCTCTCAAACATGGTATTTTCTACCTTAATCTGCCCAAGTTTTCTCCTTGCAATTAAAAGTATTCCATCAAGGTGAATGTTAATAATTAAAATCCCCAAACACTAATCACATGATGAAGCAGACGGCTTGAAGCATGCCCTCAGAGAATACTGTGGGGTTTGTGAGAGAAAAAAGTCTGAAGCCCTTTCTATCAGGAATATGAGGTTGCTTTCAATTTGTTGTTTACTGGCTAAATGTATGCCAGAGACTCATATATTAAAGGATTAAGAAGTCTTACCGGGCTTCCCTGGTGGCGCAGTGGTTGAGAATCTGCCTGCTAATGCAGGGGACACGGGTTCGAGCCCTGGTCTGGGAAGATCCCACATGCCGCGGAGCAGCTAGGCCCGTGAGCCACAACTACTGAGCCTGCGCGTCTGGAGCCTGTGCTCCGCAACAAGAGAGGCCGCGATAGTGAGAGGCCCGTGCACCGCGATGAAGAGTGGCCCCCCACTTGCCGCAACTAGAGAAAGCCCTCGCACAGAAACGAGGACCCAACACAGCCATAAATAAATAAAGGAGGCGACTGTTGTAATGACTTAAAATTCTAAAAAAAAAAAAAAAAAAAAAGAAGTCTTACCTATTATCTTTGATTTGTCTCATTATTTTCTTACTATATGTTAGCTCAGTTCTTTGAAATTATCTTTCTGATACTAATTCACATCTTCTTAGTATAAAATCCAAATTCATATCCATACCTTTAGCTACTGACTGTCCTTTTCTCTCTCCTACTTCTAGCTTCTATTCTCATTCATAAGATTCTATAAAGTCTTTTTTTAAATCATGTAAGAATTTACTGCTCACAAGCACAATATTCTTTATAAAATCTCCAACTGGGCAGCTCCAGCAAGCACGAGTAATACCCAAACTGAAGACAGGAGACCATTAGTCAATATACTTTTTTTGAGGTCAACTCATGTAGGCAACATAAAACCTACTAAAGTTAGTTTTGATTAACTTCTTCATGTCCCAGATCCTTGCTTTTCTTTTTAAAACTCTTAATTCTAGCTTTCGAGTTCGCCTGCAATGAGTTTGGTAAGGCAACATCTCCCCAGAGGAAACTCATGAGCAGAGGTCTCAAGACAGAAGGAAGTTTGGCCACTGGAGGAGCCGAAGGCAGGCCAGCATGGCTCGAGCACAGTGAAGGATGAAGAGGCAAGAAGAGAGTGAAGAGAAGGCTGGGTCATATGCTGTATGTGACTCAGCATTCTCCAACCAGGGGTCAAGTTTCACTGCTTAACACTATATTCCACAATAATAACCAAGGTTAGTGAAACTCAACTAGTCCTAGTTCTTATCTGTTAAACACATTTGACATGAGTACCCAAACACACACTAATTCTCAAGTGACAATTACCCTTACCATTTACAGATTAAACAACACAAAATAATAAAAAAAAAAAATAGCAGTGTCTGTCAAATTGTCACCTTCAAAACAGAGGGTGGCTACCTTATTGGGCCCCAAAGAACCTACTCTGCAGATAATTTTCTTCTAGTAAGAGATCTAACTGTGGACTGTGTACATTTAATAGGTATGAGAAGAACGTTCTCATAGTTAGTTGACCCATATAGTAGAGATGACTTTTAATGAGTCGATATGTAAGCTGTTTTTTTTTTTAGATACCCAGAAACTTTTTCTGGGAGGAGCTAGGGCAGGTCACAGTAGGCCTGATGGGTAATTCAGGTAAAGATGCTTTTCTTTTATCTGAACCACTAAATGACTGCTTTACTTTCAGTTTTTAAAATTTGGAACTCCAATAAAGGAAAGGACTGTAACCTTGGAAACAAAACAAAAAACAAAAAAACAGAGGGTGGAAGATACAAAAGTTCTCTTTGCATAGGGTAATGATTGTTCGAATTAACGTTACCATGGTTATACGCCATCTCTCCCAGCCATTCCTGAGAAGCAGACATGCAAATATGACGCTAAGGAATTTGGGAAGCTACCCTAACTAGTAAGTTGTTCAGGAGAAAATGTGGGGCCTCTACAAAGTTTGGGCACAGGAAAATCTCCATGCCTAAGAACATGCCACTTTTCTAATTAATATCCAGAGGCACTAATCTGGAAAGCTGATCTTCACATTGTCAGTGACAGAAGGGAGAGGAAATGTAGTGAGAGAGAGAATGAAACTGGGGAGTTTACACCTCACCTAATAACATGATAAATCCCTGCCGCCTGTTCCAGACTGGCAGAGAGGTAACGTTCAGCATTCTGGTTCTTTGTTCCTACTCAGAGTTGCCCACAGATTCTAACCCCAGTGACTGGTGTTGGCTACAGAACCCTGTCTCCCAGACTTTTGCTATTTAAGACAGTTGTTTTGATCAGCACCTTTCCTGATCCAACTCCTAAATATGAACCTCGGCCTATGTTTTGACCACATTTAACTTCCAGCCTTACCAGGTCTGCCATTTTACTCTGGTAGCCATTTCATAGCTATTTTTTTCTTCATATAGTTGGCCAGTACGTATTTTAATGATAGTTTACGAGTGTTCAATGCTTAAGTGCAGCACTATGAAGCAAAAATGCAAATGGCATATTCAGAAGCCTTAGTATTTGGTTTTACTGAACAAATTTTGATGGGCACTTTTTGGGGCCTCGCATTATTTATGTGAATTATATGTGTTGCCTTTACTGGACAGTCACAAGTTGCCTTGTACTGGGTGGATCTGTTTGAGAACGTCAGTAGTACCAATGTTGATTCTCATTATTTACAGCTGCCTTAGAGTGTACCTGGTTTGCTTTTATCTAAAGTTTCCATTCCACACCTAAAAGACAGAGTGCTGAGTTTTAAGAAAATCTGATATACAAAAAGTCAAAATTATAAGGCAGTAACTTGATAAGTCGAACTGTAATTTATTGATTTTACCGATGGATTCATGAAAGGATTCACTTAGTACTGAGATTCCTTGACATACTTAAAATGGGACTGAATTTCCAAAAGCTTTACTTAAACTTTTTACTGTTCAGTGGTAGGAACATCAGTGAATTATCTACAAAGAAACATCTGTTGTCTAGATGCTAACTCTACAGTGTTCTCAGTTTGATGATCATATTTGTATTTTATTATATATCATAATAAATAGTTTGCTTTTCATGGGTATTGTCAAAAGTAGCAACATCTTTTCAAGGCTTCAAAGCCCAAAGTAGAATTTCTGCAAGTGAACTATCAGAGTAGTCTCTCTAAATCACTGGTATATCTCTCATGTTTTAAGAGTAGGACGAGCATAGTAAATGTTGGGTTTGTGTTTTTGCTATTTTAAAGCAAGAATTATCTTATAGATCTTTTTACCACCACTATATGAGAAACTTTAGCTAGGCAAGGTGCCAGTGGAATGAATCTGTTTACCAAATTCCATTTGACCAGTTTTAGCAATTATTTTTTACATAATTAAACGAGCTTTGCTCCATTTCATGTTTACTATGTTTCCAGGAGATGCCAGTTGGGCAGAATTCAGCAAGTTAAAGGCCTATTTGCTTTAAGCACTCACATCTGCAAATTTAGCCCCATCTGGGGCTTTCCAGGTATTAACCAAATAACAAGCTTTTTAAAAAACTTTGGTATATGCCTCTAAAGTAAAAGGTCTCTTTTTAATAATATAACAATAATATTATCATATGTAAAACAGCAGTAGTTAAAGAATAATATTATCAACTACACAGATAATATTTAAATATCCCAATAAAATGTTTTGTGTTTCTCTTGGGAGCAGGAGAGGTGGAAGACAGGGTTTTTTTTTGACATCTTTACTGGAGTATAATTGCTTTACAATGGCGTGTTAGTTGCTGCTGCATAACAAAGTGAATCACCTACATATATACATATATCCCCATATCCCCTCCCTCGTGTCTCCCTCCCACCCTCCCTATCCCACTGCTCTAGGTGGACACAAAGCACCCAGCTGATCTCCCTGTGCTATGTGGCTGCTTCCCACTAGCTATGTATTTTACATTTGGTAGTGTATATATGTCCATGCCACTCTCTCACTTCGTCCCAGTTTACCCTTCCCCCTCCCCGTGTCCTCAAGTCCCCTCAAGTCCATTCTCTATGTCTGTGTCTTTATTCCTGTCCTGCCCCTAGGTTCTTCAGAACTTTTTTTTAGATTCCATATATATGTGTTAGCATATGGTATTTGTTTTTCTCTTTCTGACTTATTTCACTCTCTATGACAGTCTCTAGGTCCATCCACCTCACAACAAGTACCTCAATTTCATTTCTTTTTATGGCTGAGTAATATTCCATTGTATATGTGTGCCACATCTTCTTTATCCATTCATCTGTCAATGGACACTTAGGTTGCTTCCGGGTCCTGGCTATTGTAAATAGAGCTGCAATGAACGTTGTGGTACATGACTTTTTTTTTTTTTTAATTTAAAAATACTTTATTTTTATTTTATTTTATTTTTTTAACATTGTTATTGGAGTGTAATTGCTTTACAATCTTGTGTTATAGTTTCTGCTTTATAACAAAGTGAATCAGCCATACATATACACATATCTCCATATCTCCTCCCTCTTGCATCTCCCTCCCACCCTCCCTATCCCACCCCTCTAAGTGGTCACAAAGCACCGAGCTGATCTCCCTGTGCTATGTGGCTGCTTCCCACTAGCTAGCTACTTCACATTTGGTAGTGTATATATGTCCATGCCACTCTCTCACTTCGTCCCAGCTTACCCTTTCCCCTCCCCATGTCCTCAAGTCCATTCTCTACGTCTGCATCTTTATTCCTGTTCTGCCCCTAGGTTCTTCAGAACAATTTTTTTTTTAGATTCCATATATGTTAGCATACAGTATTTGTTTTTCTCTTTCTGACTTACTTCACTCTGTATGGCAGTCTCTAGGTCCATCCACCTCACTACAAAAAACTCAATTTCGTTTCTCTTTATGGCTCAGTAATATTCCATTGTATATATGTGCCACATCTCCTTTATCCATTCATCTGCCAATGGACACTTAGGTTGCTTCCATGTCCTGGCTACTGTAAATAGAGCTTCAGTGAACATTGTGGTACATGACTCTTTTTGAATTATGGTTTTCTCAGGGTATATGCCCAGTAGTGGGATTGCTGGGTCGTATGGTAATTCTATTTTTAGTTTTTGAAGGAACCTCCATACTGTTCTCCAGAGTGCTGTATCAATTTACAGTCCCACCAACAGTGCAAGAGTGTTCCCTTTTCTCCACACCCTCTCCAGCATTTATTGTTTGTAGATTTTTTGATGATGGCCATTCTGACTGGTGTGAGGTGATACCTCATTGTAGTTTTGATTTGCATTTCTCTAATAATTAGTGATGTTGAGCATCCTTTCATGTGTCTGTTGGCCATCTGTATATCTTCTTTGGAGAAATGTCTATTTAGGTCTTCTGCCCATTTTTGGATTGGGTTTTTTGGTTTTTAGATATTGAGCTGCATGAGCTGTTTATAAATTTTGGAGATTAATCCTTTGTCAGCTGCTTCATTTGCAAATATTTTCTCCCATTCTGAGGGTTATCTTTTCGTCCTATTTATAGTTTCCTTTGCTGTGCAAAAGCTTTTAAGTTTCATTAGGTCCTGTTTATTTTTATTTCCATTTCTGTAGGAGGTGGGTTAAAAAGGATCTTGCTGTGATTTATGTCATGGAGTGTTCTGCCTATGTTTTCCTCTAAGAGGTTTATAGTATCTGGCCTTACATTTAGGTCTTTAATCCATTTTGAGTTTATTTCTGTGTATGGTGTTAGGGAGTGTTCTAATTTCATTCTTTTACATGTAGCTGTCTAGTTTTCCCAGCACCACTTATTGAAGAGGCTGTCTTTTCTCCATTGTATATTCTTGCCTCCTTTATCAAAAATAAGGTGACCATATGTGCGTGGGTTTATCTCTGGACTTTCTATCCTGTTGCACTGATCTATATTTGTGTTTTTGTGCCAGTACCATATCATCTTTATTACTGTAGCTTTGTAGTTTAGTCTGGAGTCCGGGAGCCTGATTCCTCCAGCTCCGTTTTTCTTTCTCAAGATTGCTTTGGCTATTCGGGGTCTTTTGTGTTTCCATACAAATTGTGAAATTTTTTGTTCTAGTTCTGTGAAAAATGCCATTGGTGGTTTGATAGGGATTGCATTGAATCTGTAGATGGCTTTGGGTAGTATAGTCATTTTCACAATGCTGATCTTCCAATCCAAGAACATGGTACATCTCTCCATCTGTTTGTATCATCTTTAATTTCTTTCATCAGTGTCTTAAGGAAAACTGGTTTTTATAGTTAATGTATTCAAACCATAATCCAAATAAATTCCCCACAATGCATTTAGTTGATGTGTCTCTTAAAACTCTTTAGTATTCATAGTTTTTTTGTTGAGGAAACCAGAGCATTTGACCTGTTGGTTTTTTCATTTCCTGGATTTTGCCGATTTGTACTCTCTTCTTGTTGTCTAATCTATTCTTTTATTCCTTCTATTTCCTATAAACTGGTAGCCGATCTAGAGCCTTGATCAAGTTGAAATTCGATTTTTTGGAAGGATGCTTTTTAAATCAGAGAAAAATAATTGAAATGTATAAGGACAGAATCCAATTTTAGATAAAGGTGTGATGCTGGGTTTTTAGAGTTATCTCGGTACAGAAGGAAAGTACCCCTACCATTTGCCTGAAATTTTTAGGAGAAGAGTAGACCTTAAAGTTGCTCATCAGTAATATCATTTAGTAGTGAAATTAAGATAAGCTTCGATTATAATAGAGGAAAGTTTTTAAAAAAACTGAAGTGATTGATAATAATGCACAACCTGTATGGTCATCAATAATGACATCATATTAAATCCAGGATGTTACTGACAATAAACTTTTATTCAGATGAGAACAGATTAGATCACGATCAGCCAGGGAAATGGACAGAGAGTCCCCAACTTATGACGGTTCAACTTATGATTTTTTGACTTCCTAATGGTGCTAAAGCAATACACATTAAGTAAGAACCATATTTTGAATTTTGATCTTTCCCCCAGGCTAGTGATATGCTGATACTCTTTGGTGATGCTGGGCAGTGGCAGCAAGCCACAGCTCCCCATCAGCCATGCAATCATGAGAGTAAACGGCCAATACACGTACATCCATTCTGTACCCATACAACCATTCTGTTTTCCACTTTCAGTACAGTATTCAATAAATTACATGAGACATTCAACACTTTATTACAAAATAGGTTTTGTGTTAGATGATTTTGCCCAACTGTGGGCTAATGTAAGTGTTCTGAGCACGTTTAATGATGTTCAGTAGGTTAGTATATTAAATGCATTTTCAACTTAACGATACTTTCAACTAACGTGAGGTTTATCATATGTAACCCCACTGTAAGTCAAGGAAAGTCTGTATTTGTATCCAGTTTTGAACCCATCCTGCTTTCCAAGGAAAAGAGGTAGCAAAAGTGGAAGAGATGAGTGCCACTTCCCATGCCACTTTCCCACCTTGATCATTTAGAGATGGAATACAAAGAGAAGCAGATACATACCCAGGGCAAATCCAGAAGAATTCTGTTCAAGGAAATTTCAATAACTGGTGCATCAGGGAGATTAGCTCGGTGCTTTGTGACCACCTAGAAGGGTGGGATAGGGAGGGTGGGAGGCAGACGCAAGAGGGAGGAGATATGGGGATATACGTATATGTATAGCTGATTCACTTTGTTATAAAGCAGAAACTAACACACCATTGTGAAGCAATTATACTCCAACAAAGATGTTAAAAAAAAAAAACAGGAAAAAAAAAAGACTGGTGCATAATTAAACTGAAATTTCTAAAAGGGGAATTATAAGCTGTCTGAGGTTCTTCAACCCATGCTCTGGGCTGGCTGCTTTGTGAGGCTCATGGAATGGCATGACCCTTGCCCCTGCAGAGTTCACACGCTGAAGGAAAAGAAAGGGTGCACGCACCCACCACACACGGGGTCCCCACCCCAATACACACACAACCCCAAGGTCTACAAGTTTGATGCTTTCATTTCCTCACCTGAATATGATGTAAGGACAGTCTTCTCCCACTAATCCAGGGCTTCCAGCACTGAGGCGAACCTAAACCCCTTCCTACTCCATGTGCCTGTTTCCAATGAATTGTACAAAGCATTCTTTTGTGTTCTCAAGTTAAATTTTGGTGAATGATACATATTAAGCTCATTTATTTACAACTGTCATTGTGAAGATGTAATCTCGCTAAAATGGTCTTTATGTCAGAATTGAAATTGAATTGTAAAGTAGTATTTTGCTACAAAATAAAATTTCAATTTTTATCACTTCTCTCCAGGAGAGGATGTTAAGGTTTTTCTTTTCTGGTGGAAAATGAGGAAAAAATAGCTATTTGAAATGTCAGTGTTTCTAAACCCAGTACGTATTTTAAACTGTTTAAATGTAATCAATTCTGGCATTGCTTTCCTTTGGTTTCTTTTCTGGAGAGGTCCATCCTCCTACCAAATAAGAAGTAGGTTTTTTTGTTTTTTTGGGTTTTTTTTTTTTTTTTTTTTACAGTTGTATGTGACATTCAAAAGCTAATAATTCTTTTTATAGATGTAAAGCCCTTCAAGGTAACTTACTGTCTCTAGAGAAAGACTGGGTTATGTCGTTTACTTTTTATTATTTTTAACTTTAAAATTTTTCGTGAACTTGTATAGTTAACATGGTTAATTTTTTGCTTTTCTTGGGTTGGTTGCAGGGCCAAATGCCTGAAGACCATAGTAGGCCGGCTTCACAGTGGTGTACTGAAGCAATGAATATTCATAAACTACATCAAAATATACACTAGCCATCGATGTGAAGGAAAACATAGCCATGACACAGATCCCAAAATAAAATGGCAGAGATCAGCATTATGCAGAGGGCCATCAACATAAAGGGAGGGCTCTCCTATGTAGACTTCCCAAAGTTCTCGAAGCAGGTCTACTCATCGAGGACTATGAATCACGACGTGTGTGTGGCACACAAGGTCGCAAGATCCAAGATGATGTGTTTGCTCTGACCCAAGACTACGAACCAGACCTCGGAGCTCACCCTCAACTGCTGCTGCCACTCAGTCCCCGGGCAAGAACCCACAGGGATCAGAATGAAATGTCAGCCGGAGAGAGTTCCATCCTCAACACTGCCAGCACTAGGTAACTGATTACATGTAAGAGTCTTATCTGACTCCAGAGCGTCAGATCCAAGGATCATATAATACCAACACTGCTGACAAGGGATATGGTAACTGGACATGATGGATAGAAAATGAAATTCACAGAGTATACATTTGAGAGTTTAAGATCAACTTTTTGATTTCATAATGTTTTAAAGAAACAACAAAGGTTTGCATGACAGACTCAATGACAGTATAGAATGTTGCTGAATAGTCAGTGACACTTTTAAAAGGTGAAGAACTGGGTGCCAAGGGGAAGACGAGATCAACCTGAAGGATACCAAATCAAGTCCTCAGACCTAATTTTCATGGAAGAGGAAAAAGAGAAAGAGAGAGAAAAGAAGTAAAGTAAGCCACTAGAGCAAAATTGGGGATGGTCATTTAGAGGTAATCATTTTGGTAAATCAAAGTGCAAGTATGCTTTTATGGTGGTTAAGTGATTAGGCTCTGAAGTCAGACTGTCTGAGTTTGAATCCTGGCCCCACTGTTGAGTGGCTGTATGTCTTTAAGAAAGTTGCCGGTACTTTCTGTGCCTCCACTTCCTTTCTGTCAAATGGGGATAATGATACTTCCCAGCTTCGCACGATTCTGAGGATTAAATGATCTATGCACGTAAACTGTTTTAACACAGTCATTGGCAGACAGCAGATGCTTAGTAGTTTTAGTTGATGTCAACATAATCACCGAGCAAACAGTAAGTAGAAATTATGATGCTGCTCCATCCTGAGATATTTT
The DNA here is from genome assembly GCF_949987535.1 of Balaenoptera acutorostrata. Taxonomy (NCBI): domain Eukaryota; kingdom Metazoa; phylum Chordata; class Mammalia; order Artiodactyla; family Balaenopteridae; genus Balaenoptera; species Balaenoptera acutorostrata. The sequence continues at coordinate 103,427,285 of NC_080066.1, forward strand.
GTGTCCCCCAAAGCCAAGTGATGCCAGGGCTCTCCCAAAAATGCCACTCAGGCTGATTTCCCTGTACCAATTTTGGAAAGATAAATAACAAAGAAAAAAATCTTTTGCCATGGGACCACAGGAGTTAAATAAAACTGAAAGAGCAATAGCCAAGTATAGTGATTATTTGAAAGCTCACAGTTGCTTTCTACTGTATTAAATTTCTACTGTAATCTTGAATTAGAGTGAATAAAAAGGTTAAGGTTAGAAATTCCACCTAAGTAAGTGCCTTCAAAGACCAATCATTTACCGTCAAACATCAAGTGTTGAGCCTAAATTATGAGAACTACAGAAAGAACTGTCATTGTTCCAAGACATTCAAAGTAGTTTTTAGTACACTGATGTTAGAAAAAAAAAAAAAAAAACCACTATAAATTGTTCCTGGATCACGATAAAAAGAAAATCATATAAATCCTAAATATTAAATTTCTTTTATTTCTTTACCTAGAAATAACTCTACATCAAATATCAGTACATAATTTATCATTATCACAAAAAGTGATTCTGGATAAGAGGGAAAGACAATCTCAAAATTCACCCATCAATTATCAGGATGTTCCAATGACCAAATCAACCTCATGTTCACCTTGTTCATCTGCATAACTCAATACTAATATAACAAAATTTGCCTCACAACTATATATTTTTTAATGGTACTTAATCATTTGGCTAAGATTTGCTGGGATGGGAAAAAACCCATATAATATAAGGTAAACAAATATAAACTTAGTTTACTTCTTACTCAGATTATAGTTAATTGACTTAATACAAAGAAAAACTAAAATATCTTCTGAAATAATATATCTCATCTCCCTTTAATAGGAAAGCATTTTTTAAAGCAAAGAATACTTTTTTAATACTTATCTCTGTCACTTCCAGCCACCTCTTCCCAAGCTATAATAGCAAGAATTTAACACCAGCCAAGGGAATCTACCTGAAGAACCGAGAAGTTCAGTAGAAGGATGATTACAAGATAAATGAAAAAAAAATCAACAACTTTTCCGCATGCTATCAATAAACAATTAGGCAATGGGATGGAGGAAAAAAGAACCCCTTCATGACAGCAACAAAAACTTAACAATATATGTTGAGGCCTATATGAAGAAAATTATAAAACTATAAAGAAGGATTCTTGTTTATTCATTTAACAAAAATTTACTAAGAATCAGGCTGTAATAAGTGCTGAAAGTATAGCACTGTGTAGGACATCGCTGCCCTTGATGAGTTCACGGTTACATGAATAAGCAATCACAGAACGTACAACGAAAGACGCAACATCTTATGGGAGCACTGTGTGTCATGTCTGTGGGGAGTCAGGGATAATTAATTCATGTTGGGGCAGCGTCAGGATTCCTAGAAGAGGTGATGCCTGACCTGAGGGATGACGAAGTTTGGCCAAAATCAGAAAGGCAGAAAATGCAGGCATTGTGGGTACCCTCATGCAGTTTGGTGTTACTAGAGCATAAAATTTGAGGAAGAAGTAATTAAAAATAAGGAAAAGGTATAAATGGAAAAATACAACATTCCTAGATGAAACCTTACAATTGTAAAAACATCGATTTCTCCCCAAATAAATATTTCTATTCAACACAATTCCAATAAAAATCCCAATTTGGGGTAGAGGGAGAATTTGTCAACTATTCTGTTTCATCTGCAAGAGTAAATGGATAACAAACAAGACTTTTCTGAAATTTTTTAAATAAAAAGGAAGAATGAGCCCTACCTACCAAATCAAAATAGCAGACTATAAAGTTATAGTCATTAAACATTATAGTCTTGGCAGAGGAATAGGAAAATAAGATATGCACTTCAGAAAGAAACCCAGGCACACAACTTTGTATGTGATAAAGATGGCATTTCAAATCAGTGGGGGAAAACATAATAGCCAATGAGTGGGACAATTTTCTTATCCACATGGAAGAAAATTTACATTAGGTTTTCACATTTCTTGTGACAGACACACACACAAAACTTCAGATAAATTTAAAATATAAATGTAAAAAATGAAACTACAAAAATATTAAGACAAGCCAGAAGGGAACAGTTTTATTATCTTAGAATGGGGTAGGACTTTTCAAATCAAGACTTGATATTTAGAAAATCCATAAAGGAAAAGATAAACAGATTTTACTACTTAAAATTGAAAACTTCTGTTAAGCAAAAGACAAAGATTAGAGAAAGAAAAACTGACTTGAATTTTTAAATTAGCAAGATAAAAAAGACAAAGAGCTAATATCCTTAATATACCGAGAGCACTAACAAATCAACTCAGAAAACACACTCAGTAGAATAGAACTGAGGACAAAAGAAGAGACAAATGAAGCTAACATAGGAAAAGATGCTCAAACTTGCTAGTTGTCAGAAAATTCAAGTTTAAAATTCATAAGAGACTGTTCCATTTTTTGACCATGAGACACAAAAATTTAAAAGACTGATACATCCAGGATTAGTAAGAATGTGGAGAGATGGGGCATTATACATTGCTAGTCGAAATATACCTTGGAGCAAGTTTCTGAAAGATAATTGGGTAGTACCTATCAAAAGTGACCAAAGCAAATCTACTTTTAGAACTCAGTGTATATGTGCAAGCATTGTTTATAAAAATGAAAAACTCGAAGCATCCTCAATATTCATTAATAGGAGAATGGTTAAATAACTCACAGCATATTCCTAATATAGACTACTACTCAGCCATTAAAAAAGAATGAGATAGGTCTGTATAACTAACACAGACGGACGTTTGTAATGCACTGATGAGTCAAAAGAGCAAGCTAAGGAACACCATTATGTCAGAGGTCCCTGAGACCATCCTCAGGTTGAATGATTTGCTAGAAGGACTCATAGGACTCAACAAACAGTTGTACCCATAGCTATGATTTATTACAGCAAAAAGACACAAAGCAAAATCAGGGAAAAGGGGTGTGGATGAAGGGGCACGGGTGAAGTCCAGAGGCCCAAGCTCCCAACAGTCCTCTCCCAGTGGACTCACCTGGATCCAATTCCTCCAGCAACAAAATATGAAAATTCATGTAAAATAGGCTACCAGGGAAACTCATTAGAGACTTGGTGCCCGGGGTACGTACTGGGGGCTGATCACATAGGCACTTGCTGCCTAGCCTGTTCCAAAATTCCAGACACCCAGAGGAAAGCAGGTGTCTAGCATAAACTATGTTGTTTGTACAAACAATTTAGGTACAGTGAGCCACTCTAATCAGTTCTGGGGATGGTGAGAATCCTCCCAGATTCCAAGTTCCCCCACACCAGCCAAGGGCCAACCTGGCAAGCAGGCCCTTCTATACATAAACTGTCTCAGGCCTACTCTGTTAACGCCTTTTTGTACAACCATGAAGAGTAAAAACAGACCACATAACGGGAAGAAGATGTATTTAGAGTTGGCACGACCAGGTTCTAGTTCCATCTTTGCTAACTCCATTTTCTCATCTGTAAACTTCATTCGTCCTTACGTACATTGGTTCAACGTTTATTGAGCACCTATTAAACACTGTCCCAGATTGGGGGTGGTGGTGATACAGGGGTGAATAAAACAAAGGTCCTGCCTCTTGGAGCTTACATTCTATCTACACAAGATAAATAGGTAGTGTGTCCAGTGGCTGTAAATGCTGTGCAGAAAAACAAAGCAGGGTAAGAACAGCTGAGACAGAGGAGGGAGGGCGGGCAGACTACTAACGCATTATGGAAAGGTCAGGGAAGGCCTCTCTGATGGGTAACACTGAGGCCATCTCAAGGAAGCAAGGACCGGAGGATGCAGATTTCTGGAGGAAGAGCATCCCAAGAGGAGGGGAAACATGCAAAGCCTTGGGATGATGCTTCACACATGTGAGGAGAAGCAGGGCCCAGAGTAGCTAAAGCTATGGGTCATTACCTTTCTTCACAGGATTGCGTGAGGACCCAAAACAATGTGTAAATGTACCTTATAAGCCAAATTGACATTTTTATTAAATAGCTTTAATTTTGGGGAACTTAACATGTTATTCATAGGAAATACTTTTGGAATTCTGCTTTTTCCCTATTTTGGTACTCATGTAAGATGTACTCTGGGGCTTCCCTGGTGGCACAGTGGTTAAGAATCCGCCTACCATTGCAGGGGAGAAGGGTTCAATCCCTGGTCCAGGAAGATCCCACGTGCCGCAGAGCAACTAAGCCCGTGCACCACGACTACTGAGCCTGCACTCTAGAGCCCGCAAGCCACAGCTACTGAGCCCTCGTGCCACAACTACTGAAGCCCACGCACCTAGAGCCTGTGCTCCACAATAAGAGAAGCCACCGCAATGAGAAGCCCGCGTACCACAGCGAAGAGTAGCGCCCGCTCGCCGCAACTAGAGAAAGCCCGCGCACAGTAACGAAGACCCAACGCAGCCAAAAATAATCAATAAATAAAATATTTTAAAAAGTAAGACGTACTCTTACTTACAGATATTCAAAAGAGATTATTCTTTTAACTTACATGTACAAGAAAATACACCTTTCAGAAAATATTTAATTACCATATTTTACATTTTGAACATTTACCATTTTATTTTAAAAAATCAAGAATCTATTCTATTAATAAAGCTATAAAAATGGGCATCTTTGACTGTTGCACTACAAAGACTTCAAATGACAAATATATTAAATTCAACAGTTTTAAGACCCCATTATCCAATAATGATGGCCTTTTAATCTAAGTCAGTGTAACGAAACATTTTCAACCAATACTAAGATCATTTCTATTAGTATCTGGCAGACTTCTGGCTTTTATTGTCCTCCCCATTGCTGGCTTATGAAGTTTGTTTTGTTGTTTGTTTTTGCATATACTATGAGCTCAGCTGAAAACTCTAGAATAATATTAGGCTCATTAAAAAGTTTATGCTGTCCCCTGGATCCGCCCCCTCACATGCCAATGTAAATCTTAAATGTCTGTTTCTCTGCCTCATCCTCATCCTATTCAACCCAATGGATATGAAATATGTTTCTACATGGGAAAAAACCATCAACCTTCTCATCCCATTAGATTTTCTTTCCTTTTATTTTTATTTTTGAAAAACACTAAAGTATTATCCTACTGAGCTATGATTTAATGGGCAAATATATGCAGAGTAATTTGAATTTAAAAAGTTTTTTGTTTTGTCTTCCTGTCAAGAAATAAAGCAAATAATGTAAGAGCTGTGGTTTTCTCTGGGTCGTGTCTTTAGAGACTTACAAAGCAGCTATGGTTTCTTTTCCACACCTACAGGGAAACCTGGCGCACAGTTTGACCTCAGGACGGGTTTGAGAGGCAGTGGTCACAAAGCCTGGCTGTGGAAATTACGTGCAAATGAATGTGCTTTCCACCAGTGGGGCAGGGGCACAGCAAGGTGGCTGCAAGCCCAGCTTTCTGCAATACTAAGCTTCACCCAAACCAATTTGCCACAAGGTATCAACCCAAGTTCCCTTCACCGAGTGTCACACTGATCTCACTGGTGGTGCTGATGCATCACTAACAGTGCCTCGGTTTTTGTTCCTTGATACTTTTTGGGGTTTTTTTTCCTATTCCTTGAGAGAAAATGGGTGATGCAAATGATCTGATCTTTGTGGGGGACCCACTCCACCTTGCTCCACACAAAGCCAAGGTCATTTCTGCATCTTACACACACCCTCACTAAAGCAATCTTCTCAAGTACAGTAACCGTCAGAGCCCGTTGGTTCCATTATCACATCTCCTGGGACTAGTGCAGTTTCTGGCACAGCAGTAGGCAGTTAGTACATGTGTGTCACTGGATGAATAATGCGTAAATCTATGCGTGCAAGGACGAATAAGCAAATGAGTAAATGTACAGATCAAAGAACAAATCAGCGAATGACATAAGTGGTCCATGTGACTTAAAAGGGGTAGGCGATAAAGAAATAAGACAAAGAGTAAACATTCTATTTTCACGAAACTTGCCAAAATATCAGGCAGAAACATAAAATACAGAATTATATCTGCAGCCAGAACCTTCTGTTAAATCAAGGACCTCAATTAAGAACAAGCGGGAAGGAGGAAAAGATACAGAGATTTTCAATTGGAAAACTTACACTGCCCTCAAAACTGGAGAAAGAAACAAAGAAACAAAGGATGGATCTCAAAATGAAAATATTCTAACAATTAAAACTATCCAAGGCAAGTGCAAATTGAAGCAAAAAGTCCAACAGCCAACTAATTTTTGACAAGGGCACCAAGAACACACAATGGAGAAAGGACAGCCTCTTCAATAAATGGTGCTGGGAAAACTGGACAGCCACATGCAAAAAAATGAAACTGGACCCCTGTCTTATAACACTCAAAAAATAACCTCGAAAATGGATTAAAGACTTCAATGTAAGACCAGCAACCATAAAACTCCTAAAAGAAAACATAGGAGAAGAGCGAGAAAAGCTCCTTGACACTGGTCTTGGCAAAGATTTTTTTTTTTTAATTGGAGTATAGTTGATTTTTTTTCATGGAAAGGCATTTTATTTTAAATATAGCAATGTGTACATGTCAATTCCAAACTCCCAATCTATCCCTCCCTCCCACCTTTTCCCCCGGTAACCGTAAGTTTGTTCTCTAAGTCTGTGAGTCTGTTTCTGTCTGGCAAAGATTTTTTGGTTAAGACACCAAAAGCACAGGCAACAAAAGCAAGTGGGACTACATCAAACTAAAGAGCTTCTGCACAGCAAAGGAAACCATCAACAAAATGAAAAGGCAACCTACAGAATGGGAGAGATATTTGCAAACCATATATCTGATAAGGGATTAACATCCAAAATATATATAGAACCCATACCATCAATAGCAAAAAAACAAATAACCCATTTAAAAATGGGCAAAGGACCTGAATAGACATTTTCCCAAAGACAACATACAAATGGCCAAAGGTACATGAAAAAGTGCTCAAAATCACTAATCATCAGGGAAATGCAAATCAAAACCACAATGAGATCACCTTGCACCTGTTAGGATGCCTATTATCAAAAAGACAAGAGATAATAAATGTTGGTAAGGATTTGGAGAAAAGGGAACTCTTGTACACTGTTGGTGGGAATGTAAATTGGTACAGCCATTATGGAAAACAGTATGGTGGTTCCTCAAAAAATTTTAAATAGAACTACTATATGATCCAGCAAACCTTTTCCTGGGTATAGGTATAGCCAAAGGAAATTAAATCAGGATCTCAAAGAGATATCTGCACACTCATGTTCATTGCAGCTTTATTCACAATAACCAAGATACAGAAGCAACCTAAATGTCCTTAAACAGATGAATGGATAAAGAAAATGTGGTGTGTGTGTGTGTGTGTGTGTGCGTGTGTGTGTGTGTATATACACACACACACAATGTAATATTAATCCATAAAAAAGAAGGAAATCCTGCCATTTGCAACAACATGGATGAACCTAGAAGGCATTACGCTAAGTGAAATAAGCCAGACAAATACAAATACTGCATGATCTCACTTACATGTAGAATCTAAAATAGAAAACTTACAGAAGCAGAGAGTAGAATGGTGGTTGCCAGGGGCTGGGGGAGATGGAAATGGGGAGATGTATGTCAAAGGATACAAATTCTCAATTATATGAAGAATAAGTTCTGAGGATCTAATGTTCAGCATGGTAACCATAGTCAATAATACTGTATTGCATACTTGAAAGCTGCTGAGAGTAGATCTTAAGTGTTCTCACCATTTAAAAAGAAAAAAGCTACCTAGGTGAGGTGATGGATGTGTTAATCACCTTGATCTTGGTAATCATTCCACAATGCATATGTACAGCAAAATCATTACACTGTATACTTTAAATACATACAATTATATTCGTCAATTATTTTCAAGAAAGCTGGGGGAAAAAATCATAAAAATAAAAAGGAAAAAATCCTAAAATATTTATTAGAAAACACAGCTTTAAAATATTGCACTTGTACAAGGATCTACTATGTAGCACAGGGAAGTGTATTCAATATCTTAATTATCTGTCTATAATGGAAAAGAATTTGAAAAATAATACATATATATGTATGCATGTATAACTGAATCACTTTGCTGTATACCTGAAACATTGTGAATCAACTATAGTTCAATAAATAAAATAAAATATTCCACTTGTTATTAATAAGCAAGTGTTAGAAATGCATCCTCAGGGCAACTTTAATATACAGGAGAAGATGCATGCAAACACCAGCCCTGCTTGTAATATAAAGCAGTATTTTCCTGAAGATTCTCTACTTTTAAACTTTTTTTTTTTTTTTTTGCAATACATAATGAGCTAATATAAATTCTTTAGAAACTTACTTTTGTTCTTTTTGCACTTTATCTTTCCTGAGTAAAAATCGTGGTCCTCTACTAGGAAAGTGAAAATGGCCGGAGATGTCTCGGAACTGATGAGAGGAACCGCAGCAGCGGGCATGCGCTCCATGGGCCCTCCTTCTTTGCTCAGCAGCACCTCAGAGCAGCTACCTCTGGTTCACACCAAATGTGCAATAAATGGAAGAAGCAGCTGGAAGACAGTATGGCCACAGTGATCCATCGAAGATACCAAGTTCCTTCGCAAAATTTCTCAAACAGGGCTTCCCTGGTGGCGCAGTGGTTGAGAGTCTGCCTGCCAATGCAGGGGACACGGGTTCGAGCCCCGGTCTGGGAACATCCCACATGCCGCGGAGCAGCTAGGCCCGTGAGCCACAATTACTGAGCCTGCGCGTCTGGAGCCTGTACTCCTCAACAAGAGAGGCCGCGATAGTGAGAGGCCCGCGCACCGTGATGAAGAGTGGCCCCCGCTTGCCGCAACTAGAGAAAGCCGTCACACAGAAACAAAGACCCAACACAGCCAAAAATAAATAAATAAATAAATTAATTAAAAAAAAATTTCTCAAACAGAAAAGAGTGGGAAGGAGGAACAACCATGATGCCAAGAATTTCAAATAGGTTTTCACCAGCTCCTAAAAATGGAGAACTGGGAAGAAGCTGCTGAATCCTATCACATCTCTGGAAGGCGCCTGCTCTGCATAGTCTGGTTACAGAACATTTGGGCACTCACAGACCTTTCTCAGGACTTCAGTTCCTAGGGCAGTAGCACAAAACGGGTGGCTTAAAACAACAGAAATTTCTTCACTCACAGAGGCTAAAAGTTGGAAGTCAAGGTGTTGGCAGAACTATGCTCTCCCTGAAGGCTCTAGGGGAGGATGCTTGCTTGCCTCTTCCTAGCTTCTGGTGTTGCTGGCAACCCTTGGTGTTCCTTAGCTTGTAGCTACATCACTCCAATAACTGCATCTGTGGTCACATGGCCTTCTTCCTCATGTATCCTTCCCTCTGTGTCCAAATTTCCCTCTTCTTTTAAGGAAAGGACATCGGTCACTGGATTATGGCTCATCCTAATGCAGTATGACATCATCTTAACTTGATTATATTTGCCAAGACCTTATTCCCAAATAAGGTCCTATTCACCAGTACTGGGATTAGGACATGAACATATCTTTTGAGGGGACACAATTCAATCCATAAGACACACAAGTAGCTATGAAACAAGGCAAAAATATGACAACACAACAAGAAGTATAAAGTGCTTTTGTTCAGAAGCTCTAGGGGGGTTAATAGAGGGCTTCATCATATTTGAAAAATAGTATTTGAGAAGACAGTCCTGAGACAGAGGAGTATGATTTGTGCCAGGAGATATGCAGGAGGAAGGTGGGACATTCTAAGTTAAGGGAAGAAATCTATGATGTTATCAGCCAGAGGCAAGAAGGGGTGAATAAGCAGAGAAGAATCCAATTTAGTGAAAGCATTAGCTTTAAGTGTGATATATAGACAAGGTAGGTGGGAACCAGGTAGCAGGTGGTTGAATATCTAAATAAGGAACCTGTACTTCACTCACTAGATGCTTGGGGGCCATTGAGGGACTAACAGTGGTAGAAATAGCCCGCTTTTCTCACCCCTGCCTAGATAACACATAGAAGGGGTTCACATAACATGACAGGGGACTTTTCAAAGTAGTTCTTTGGACAGTTCACATAACCCAGGTTGCAATTACTGGGGCCCAAACTGGGAATTTTCCCTACTGATTCAGCTAACATCTAATATCAGAACTAGAAACAGCTGGAGGGCCCCAAACACTTTTACTACCTGTCATCCAGCGGTCCCCAACCTTTTTGGCATCAGGGACCGGTTTCATGGAAGACAATTTTTCCACGGGCTGGGGGTGGGGGGAAATGGTTTCGGGATGATTCAAGCGCATTACATTTATTGTGCACTTTATTCCTATTATTATTACATTGTAATATATAATGAAATAATTATGCAACTCACCATAATGCAGAATCAGTGGGAGCCCTGAGCCTGTTTTCCTGCAACTAGGTGGTCCCATCTGGGGGTGATGGGAGACAGCGACACCTGAGGAGTGTTGCTTATGTCCTGTCTACTCCATAATCTCGTTTTGATTGCTGTCCCTGCAGAAAACCCTGCTTCACAAAGATAGGATGCTGGAAATGCAAGCAGGCCTTTCCGCGCTTTTGTGGCAATCTCAGCATATTCCACCTTGACTTTAATCCAGAATGTATGGAGATTTGAAGTTGTCTCAAACATACTTTTAAGGCCACCATCATCTGCGATCTCAAGCAGTTGATCCTCTTCTAGCACGGACAAAGTCACTTCATCTGGCTTATTAACAAATGGGTCACGGATCCACTCCTTCCCAGTTCAGGGGTCTTTTGTGGTTGGGAAGTAATGCTCAAACTCTCTTGAAAGCTGAGATAGGCGATCATGCACCAGCTGGGAGAAAGAAGGTCCTGGCTCAGTCTCTTTCAAAATCTCTGCTAATGTTTGAAACGTGTCAAAAATCCCAATGTTCACTCGTCGCCCCCATAATTCCGGTTTGGCTTTGAATGCAGCCACTTTATCTGCCGACTTGAACACAGTTGTCGTTCTCCCCTGAAGTGACAGATTGAGTTCGTTGAGCAGGCTGAATATGTCACATAAGTAAGCAAGTTTTGCAACCCATTCTGTGTCACTGAAATGTGCTGCCAGAGGTGACTGTTCTTCTAAAAGAAATCTCTGGAGCGGCTCTCGTAACTCAGAAACCCTGGCCAGTGATCTACCTTTAGAAAGCCATCTCACTTCTGTGTATAAGAGAAGACGTGTGTGCTCTGCATCCATCCCCTCACAGAGCTGCGTGAACAGACGTGAGTTAAGGGCATGTACTTTAATGTGGTTGATAATTTTAATCACAACCTGCAAAACGTTGTTAAGTTCAGGTGACATTTTTCGGCTAGCCAGCATTTCTCTATGGATGACGCAGTGCGTAGACTCACATTCTGAAGCGACCTCTTTGACCCGAGTAGTGAGACCAGAAAGCCATCCAGTCATGGCAGCCACTCCGTCTGTGCATATACCGACACAAAATGAGTCCCCATTCAGTTTTCCTGATAAGTGATCATTCGAAGACTTGAATAGTTCTGCAGCTGTGGTGTTGGTTGGCAACAAAAGTGCACATAATGTATCCTCATGCACATCCTCCTGAAAAATATATCACACAAAAACAAGCACTGTTGCCCCGCCATCAACATCAGTAGACTTATCAACCTGGATTGTATACCACAGTGACTCATTAATCCTAACAATTGTGCCTCAATATCCTCTGTTATTTCATCAATTCGTCTAGCTATGTTGCTAGCCGAAAGAGGAATACGTGCCACCTTTTGAACTGCAGCCTCTCCTAAAAGTTCATGACAAATGTCCTTAGCAGCAGGCAGAATCAACTCTTCACCAACAGTCAAGGGCTTCTTAGCTTTAGCAATGCGGTTAGCCACTAAGAATGATGCTCTCAGTGCAGACACATTTGATGAAGTGGTAGCCTTCAATAATCGCTTCTGTTCTTCGTGTTCATGTTTTTTTTCTTTTGAAAAACTCCAAAGGCTTGTCTTTTAATGCAGGGTGCTTGGTTTCCACATGGCAAAGCAGTTTTGAAGGTTTCATGGCTTGGTTGGATAGCCGGTAGCCACATATTATACAAAGTGGGCTTGGAGAATGTGAATCACCTGTTGCAATGAACCCGTAAATTAAGTAGGACTCTTGGTATTTTCTTTTTTTCTTTCTAACATCTTTACTGGAGTATAATTGCTTTACATTGTTGTGTTAGTTCCTGCTGTATAACAAAGTGAATCAGCTATACGTATACATATATCCCCATACCCCCTTCCTCTTGCATCTCCCTCCCACCCTCCCTATCCCACCCCTCCAGGTGGTCACAAAACACTGAGCTGACATCCCTGTGCTATGCAGCTGCTTCCCACTAGCTATCCATTTTACATTTGGTAGTGTATATATGTCAGTGCTACTCTCTCACTTCGTCCCAGCTTTAAATGCAGCTTTCTTTTTGTTGGCAGTCTTAGAGTCTTCTGCTGTTTCACCATTTTGTCTTCCCCCTTTTCAAAGAAGCTCTCCAGTGACGTTTGTTTTTTTACTCATTTTGGCTAGGGTTAGCTTGTGGGCTTACCAAAACTGTGACTGAGACAAGTGCGCAGTGCGGGAAAGAGGCACAGATGGAAGTGGTAAATAAAATAATGGGTGGGCCACGTGCGGACTGAAATAAGTGTCAGATTCTGACTTAAAGCCTGCCACCAGATGCAGCTGTACAATTGAAGTACATCAACTCACTTGCCACTATTAAGCCTTCCACCAGATGCAGCTTAATTTTCACTTGCCACTCACTGATAGGGTTTTGATATGAGTCTGCAAGCAACTGATTTATTATGGTCTCTGTGCAGTCAGTCCTCTCTGCTAATGATCATCTGTATTTGCAGCCGCTCCCCAGAGCTATCGTCACCACCTCAGCTCCACTTCAGATCATCAGGCATTCAATTCTCATAAGGAGCGTGCAACCTAGATCCCTCACATGCACAGTTCACAGTAGGGTTCGCGCTCCTATGATAATCTAATGCTGCCGCTGATCTGACAGGAGGCAGAACTCAGGCAGTAACGTGAGCGATGGGGAGTGGCTGTAAATGCAGATGAAGCTTCACTGGCTGGCCCGCCACTCACCTCCTGCTGTGCCACCCAGTTCCTAACAGGCCACGGACAGGTACCAGTCTGTGGCCCAGGGGTTCGGGACCCCTGACGTAATCTATTTCACTCACCTGCTGAAATAGTTACCTCTTGAAAATGCAACATTAATTCAAAAGTGTTTATACTTATTTGCTTCAGTAAAAGCCTTTTCTAGTGTTAGCTTGTAAGCTAGCACACAAAATTTAGTAAGATTTCTAACTCACAGTGGAAAAAGTCTTGTAGGTAATTCCTCTCTCCAAAAGAGTATTCCTGGAGTGTAAACCAACTCATTCTTTTAGGTTACAAAGCTGAGGATCCTCAAATCATAGCTACATTATTTTTTACACACAGGGAGAAAGCATGTGCAAGTAAGTACATAGAATAGAGGATCTAGTTGACAGCAAGTCTGCTGAAATTCACAGGGAGAATGCCAAGGTCACAATTATTGCATGTACTCTTGTCTAGCATCCTGCATCTGTATTTAAGAACCTTCTTTCCCCCCCCCCTTTTCTTCTAAGTCCTCTTGTAGGACTATGTAATTTTAACTGCTCTATGGAAAGGAGTCCTTGAAAACCCTTCCGATTTAGGTCACCTCTCCCACAAAGCTACATTGTGTCTAAATGCTCTCAACTGTCTGAGATCACAGCAACTCTAGCATGGAAAAGTAGATGGAAAAACATTTTTTCTTATTTTAAATACAAAAAGTCTGATTGCATAGCCAGATAATTACAACATGTCAATTACATGATGTCAATTACAACATCATTTTGGTGTCATACTTCTCTTCTACTACAATATAATTTCCTTAAGGACTAAAGCTTGACATTCAGCTATAAATGATATAAGACAGATCTTTTAGAAGATAAAATATGATAAAAGATATTAACTTTTAAATAAGCAACAGTCACCTATTGGAGCCATGTATCATTCTTTTGGCCACCAGATCTGAATCCCCTTACTTATGAAACAGTCCTCTTCCTACTATCAAAGCAGAAATGCCAGTTACTCCCTTTTCACTTCTGTAAAACATGGGCACATACACAAGGCCACACTGATCATTAATACTCATCCCAATATTTGAATCAAAAGCTAATGACAAGGATAAGGGACCATTATTCAGAATCCATTATTAGTATTGGGTGGTCCCAACTATAACCAGTCTCTAAAAGGACAGAGCAGTGCCCAGTGTCAGTGACACTGGTGTGGGTGGTACAAGCTGCAGTGTCCCTCTGCACGGCAGCAGCAGCAAGCCCTCACTCCATTGGTTCTGCAATGTAATTTGAAGCCCTGCTCCTGGCCCTCTAGCCCTCAGCCTGGTCATCAGGCCCTTCCAGAGAGGCTGTGGGCTGCCCAATACATTTCTAATAAATTCCTTTTCTGCTTAAATTAGCCTAAGTCAGCTACTGTTGCTTACAACTAAGACCCTGATTGATACAGTATCTTGGTCTACTTAATTTTATGTATTTTTGGCATTATATAATCTCATTAACTATAAGTTTCCTCAAAGCACAGATGGGATCCTATGTAAGGAGATAGGTTCGGGGGGGGGGAATTATATATATATATACACACATATATATAATGTTAACTCTTTGCAATGAATAGATCTTCATTGATTCTAAAAGAATGAAAAACAGTATGGCTATAAAGGAAAAACTCAGCTTTTTCCTTTCTGTGTAGGGAAAAATCCAGTTCTTTCCTACTGCATCTTTCTTTACCTTCAGAAAGAACACTTCACTGCTAATCACCAAACGTGTGGAGGTTTTTCCCCACACCAAGCAATTCTCTGCAACACCAGCTAGGTGTCCTACAATTGAAAACAATTCTGACACTATCTACCCATAGATAGCATCAGATTCCACAGGTTAATGGCTCAGTCCCACAAGACTATCCCCCCTAACCACACACACACACACATTCAGACACCAGTCCAGCTGCAAGCCCAGGTTGTCACCTGTGCTTCTGACCAACCCACTATAGATTGGAGAGTCCAATGATCCCCTCCCTGGGTTCAACTAATTTGCTACTACAGCTCCCAGAACTCAGGGAAACATTATTTTCATTTACCAGTTTATTATAAAAGGATATGATAAAGGATACAAATCAACAACCAGATGGAAGAGATACACAGGGCAAAGTATGGAGAAAGGGCTTGGAGCTTCCATGCTTCAAGAGCACCACCTTCCCTGCACCTCCAAGTGTTCACAAACCTGGAAGCTCCCTGAACCCCGTTTTGGGGGACGTTATGGAGGCTTCATTACATAGGCATGGTTGATTAAATCACTGACCATTGGCAACTGACTCAACCTTCACTCCCCCTCCCCTTCCCAGAGGTCAGGAGGGCGGGACTGAAAGTTCCAACCCTCTAATAACAGGGTTGGTTCTCCTGGCAACCAGCCTCCATCCTTAGGTGGGGTCCAAGAGTCATCTTGTTGACATTAACAAAAGAAAACCTTTGGCTCTCAGTTGCTTAGGAAATTCCAGGAGTTTAGGAGCTCTGTGCCAGAAACAGGGAGGATGATCAAATATATATTTCTTATTATAAATCACAATATCACAATGGTATATATATATAAAAGAATATGAACTTTGGGTCAGAAAGAACTACTTTTCATTGCTTACTTGCTGTGAAATATTGGGGAAGTTCCTTAAATTCTCTAGGCCTCAGTTTTCTCATTGGAAAAAATGAGGATGATCACACTCATTTTGCAGGGCTATTTCCAGGATAAGAGATAATACGTCTAAAACACCAACTCCAGAATCTGACATGTATTTGATGCTAAACAAACTTTTATACTCCTGCCCTCAACAATCTGCCCATCCTCTCAATGTCAAATCCAAACTCGTCTCCAGGAATTCTTTGTTCCCAGCTAGGGAAAAGGAAAGTAAAATTCACTCCTGGACCCAATCTAACCAAAGCACTGGTGTTTGGTGTACTAGTTAGAATACTGTCTTCTCTACATTTCCAATATACTGTCTTTCTCCTATTTCTAGATTTTCTGATTACCTCCTACACATGAATTACTGCCCTTATATCTATGAAGGCATATATTTATATTAAGTTGTCAAATTCGATTTTATTAATGCAACTGTCCTAACAAAACGAAAATGATTAAGGTCAACTCAAAGCCACTCAACTATCTAAGAGTAGGTGCTAGTTTCCCTTTACTTCTTGATCAGAGCTGGAGTCAAAGGCACGTGTGTTTGTTCTCCTGCATATGTAAGATGGGTGGGACTGGCAAGTGGCAGCAAAGGCAAACACTGAAGAGGAAATGGAACTCTCATCCACAGGAGGTAGAAGCCCTCCATGCCAATGCATTCCAGAGAATATGAGAGACACCTGAGGGGCTTTAGCAATCCTCTGATTCAACTGCTTCACTTTACAGACATAAAAAATGAGGTCCAGGGAGATTGGTTGAAGATGGTGGAGAAGAATTCTTGCGAGAGCATTGCAATCACAACTAACTGCTGAGCAATCATTGGCAGGAAGACACTGGAACTCACCAAAAAAGATACCCCACATCCAAAGACAAAGGGGAAGCCACAATGAGACAGTAGGAGGGGCGCAATTACGATAAAATCAAATCCCATAACTGCTGGGTGGGTGACTCACAAACTGGAGAACACTTATACCACAGAAGTCCACCCACTGGAGTGAAGCTTCTGAGCCCCACGTCAGGCTTCCCAACATGGGGGTCTGGCAACGGGAGGAGGAATTCCTAGAGAATCAGACTTTCAAGCCTAGTGGGAATTGATTGCAGGACTTCGACAGGACTGGGGGAAACAGAGACTCCTCTCTTGGAGGGCACAGACAAAGTAGTATGTACATCAGGACCCACAGGGAAGGAGCAGTGACCAGACCTTCCTGCTAGTGTTGGAGGGTCTTCAGCAGAGGTGGGGGGTGGCTCTGGCTCACCACGGGGACAAGGACACTGGCAGCAGAAGTTTGGGGAAGTACTCCTTGGCGTGAGCCCTCCCGGAGTCTGCCATTAGCCCCACCAAAGAGCCTGTAGCCTCCAGGGCAGGGTCGCCTCAGGCCAAACACCCAACAGGGAGGGAACTCAGCTCCACCCATCAGCAGACAACCGGATTAAAGTTTTACTGAGCTCTGCACACTAGAGCAACACCCAGCTCTACCCACCACCAGTCACTCCCATCAGGAAGGTTCCACAAGCCTCTTAGAGAGCCTCATCCACCAGAGGGCAGACAGCAGAAGCAAGAGGAACTACAAGCTTGCAGCCTGTGGAACAAAAACCATATTCAGAAAGATAGACAGAATGAAAAGACAGAGGACTATGTACCAGATGAAGAAACAAGATAAAACCTCAGAAAAACTAAATGAAATGGAGATAAGCAACCTTCCAGAAAAAGAATTCATAATAATGATAGTGAAGATGATACAGGAACTCGAATAAAGAATGGTGCAAAGATTGAGAAGATGCAAAGACCCAGAAGAATTAAAGAACAAACACGTAGAATAATTTAAAAAACAAACAAACAGAAATGAACAATACAATAACTGAAATGAAAAATACACTAGAAGGAATCAATAGCAGAATGACTGAGGGAGAAGAACGGATAAGTGACCTGGAAGACAAAATGGTGGAATTCACTGCCACAGATAGAATAAAGAAAAAAAAAAAAAAAAAGAAATGAAGACAGCCTAAGAGACCTCTGGGACAACATTAAACACACCAACATACACATTATAGAGGTCCCAGAAGGAGGAGAGAGAGAGAAAAAAAGAAGCCGGGATTATAGTCAAAAACTTCCTAACATGAGAAAGGAAATAGCCACCCAAGTCCAGGAAGCACAGAGAGTCCCAGGCAGGATAAACCCAAGGAGAAAAACACTGAGACACATAGTAATCAAATTGACAAAAATTAAAGACAAAGAAAAATGATTAAAAGCAACAAGGGAAAAAGGACAAATAGCATACAAGGGAACTCCCATAAGGTTAACAGCTGATTTCTCAGCAGAAACTCTACAAGCCAGAAGGGAGTGGCACGATATATTTAAAGTGATGAAAGGGAAGAACCTACAACCAAGATTACTCTACCCGGCAAGGATCTCATTCAGATTCGAAAGAGAAATCAAAAGCTTTACAGACAAGCAAAAGCTAGGGGAATTCAGCACCATCAAACCAGCTCTACAACAAATCTTAAAGGAGTTTCTCTAAGTGGGAAACACAAGAGAAGAAAAGGACCTACAAAAACAAACCCAAAACAATTAAGAAAATGGTAACAGGAACATACATATCAATAATTACCTTGGGCTTCCCTGGTGGCGCAGTGGTTGAGAGTCTGCCTGCTAATGCAGGGGACACGGGTTCGAGCCCTGGTCTGGGAGGATCCCACATGCCGCGGAGCGGCTGGGCCCGTGAGCCACAATTGCTGAGCCTGCGCGTCTGGAGCCTGTGCCCCGCGACGGGAGGGGCCGCGATAGAGAAAGGCCCGCGCACCGCGATGAAGAGCGGTCCCCGCACCGCGATGAAGAGTGGCCCCCGCTTGCCGCAACTGGAGAAAGCCCTCGCACGAACCGAAGACCCAACACAGCCAAAAATAAATAAA
This sequence comes from Balaenoptera acutorostrata, assembly GCF_949987535.1. Taxonomy (NCBI): domain Eukaryota; kingdom Metazoa; phylum Chordata; class Mammalia; order Artiodactyla; family Balaenopteridae; genus Balaenoptera; species Balaenoptera acutorostrata. The sequence continues at coordinate 103,445,919 of NC_080066.1, forward strand.
TAAATAAATAAGAAAAATAAAAATAAAAAAAAAAAATAAAAAAAAAAAAAAATAATTACCTTAAATGTGAATGGATTAAATGCTCCAACCAAAAGACATAGACTGGTTGAATGGATACAAAAACAAGACCCGTATATATGCTGTCAAGAAGATACCCACGTCAGACCTAGGGATACATACAGACTGAAAATGAGGGGATGGAAAAGATATTGCATGTAAATGAAAATCAAAAGAAAGCTGGAGCAGCAATTCTCATATCAGACAAAACAGACTTTAAAATAAAGAATGTTATAAGAGACAAGACAGGATACTACATAATGATCAAGGGATCAATCCAAGAAGAAGATATAACAATTGTAAATATTTATGCACCCAACATAGGAGCACCTCAATATATAAGGCAAATGCTAACACCATAAAAGGGGAAATCGACAGTAACACAATCATAGTAGGGGATTTTAACACCCCACTTTCACCAATGGACAGACCATCCAAAAAAATAAGGAAACACAAGCTTCAAATGATACATCAAACAAGATGGACTTAATTGATATGTATAGGACATTCCATCCAAAAACAACAGAATACACTTTCTTCTCAAGTGCTCATGGAACATTCTCCAGGAAAGATCATATCTTGGGACATAAATCAAGCCTTGGTAAGTTTAAGAAAATTGAAATCGTATCAAATATCTTCTCTGACCACAACGCTATGAGACTAGATATCAATTACAGGAAAAAATCTGAAAAAAATACAAACACATGGAGGCTAAACAATACACTACTTAACAACCAAGAGATGACTGAAGAAATCAAAGAGGAAATAAAAAAATACCTAGAAACAAATGACAATGAAAACACAATGACCCAAAACCTATGGGATGCAGCAAAAGCAGTTCTAAGAGCGAAGTTTATAGCAATACAATCCTACCCCAAGAAACATCTCAAATAAACAACCTAACCTTATACCTAAAGCAATTAGAGAAAGAAGAACCAAAAAAAAACCCAAAGTTAGCAGAAGGAGAGAAATCATAAAGATCAGAGCAGAAATAAATGAAAAAGAAATGAAGGAAACAATAGCAAAGATCAATAAAACTAAAAGCTGGTTCTTTGAGAAGATAAACAAAATTGATAAACCATTAGCCAGACTCATCAAGAGAAAAGGGAGAAGACTCAAATCAATAGAATTAGAAATGAAAAAGGAGCAGTAACAACGGACACTGCAGAAATACAAAGGATCATGAGAGATTACTACAAGCAACTATGTGCCAATAAAATGGACAACCTGGAAGAAATGGACAAATTCTTAGAAAAGCACAAACTTCCGAGTCTAAACCATGAAGAAATAGAAAATATAAACAGACCAATCACAAGCACTGAAGTTGAGACTGTGATAAAAAATCTTCCAACAAACAAAAGCCCAGGACCAGATGACTTCAAAGGTGAATTCTATCAAACATTTAGAGAAGCGCTAACACCCAATCCTTCTCAAACTCTTCCAAAATAGAGCAGAAGAAGGAACACTCCCCAACTCATTTACGAGGCCACCATCACCCTGATACCAAAACCAGACAAAGATGCCCCAAAAAAGAAAACTATAGGCCAATATGACTGATGAACGTAGATGCAAAAATCCTCAACAAAATACTAGCAAACAGAATCCAACAGCACATTAAAAGGTTCACACACCATGATCAAGTGGAGTTTATCACAGGAATGCAAGGATTTTTCAATATATGCAAATCAATCAATGTGATACACCATATTAACAAATTGAAGGAGAAAAACCATACGATCATCTCAATAGATGCAGAAAAAGGTTTTGACAAAATTCAACACCCATTTATGATAAAAACTCTCCAGAAAGTGGGCATAGAGGGAACTTACCTCAACATAATAAAGGTCATATATGACAAAGGCACAGTCAACATTGTTCTCAATGGTGATAAACTGAAACCATTTCCACTAAGATCAGGAACAGGACAAGGTTGCCCACTCTCACCACTATTATTCAACATAGTTTTGGAAGTTTTAGCCACAACAATCAGAGAAGAAAAAGAAATAAAAGGAATCCAAATCAGAAAAGAAGAAGTAAAGCTGTCACTGTTTGCAGATGACATGATAGTATACACAGAGAATCCTAAAGATGCTACCAGAAAACTACTAGAGCTAATCAATGAATTTGGTAAAGTAGCAGGATACAAAATTAATGCACAGAAATCTCTTGCATTCCTATATACTAATGATGAAAAATCTGAAAGAGAGATTAAGGAAACACTCCCATTTACCATTGCAACAAAAAGTATAAAATACCTAGGAGTAAACCTACCTAAGGAGACAAAAGACCTGTATGCAGAAAATTATAAGACACTGATGAAAGAAATTAAAGATGATACAAATAGATGGAGAGATAGACCATGTTCTTGGATTGGAAGAATCAACATTGTGAAAATGACTATACTTCCCAAAGCAATCTACAGATTCAGTGCAATCCCTATCAAACGACCAATGGCATTTTTCACAGAAAAAGAACAAGAAATTTCACAATTTGTATGGAAACACAAAAGACCCCGAATAGCCAAAGCAATCTTGAGAAAGAAAAATGGAGCTGGAGGAATCAGGCTCCCGGACTCCAGACTATACTACAAAGCTACAGTAATCAAGACAATATGGTACTGGCACAAAAACAGAACTATAGATCAATGGAACAGGATAGAAAGCCCAGAGATAAACCCACGCACATATGGTCACCTTATTTTTGATAAAGGAGGCAAGAATATACAGTGGAGAAAAGACAGCCTCTTCAATAAGTGGTGCTGGGAAAACTGGACAGCTACACATAAAAGAATGAAATTAGAACACTTCCTAACACCATACACAAAAGTAAAGTCAAAATGGATTAAAGACCTAAATGTAAGGCCAAATACTATAAAATTCTTAGAGGAAAACATAGGCAGAACACTCTATGACATAAATCACAGCAAGACCCTTTTTGACCCATCTCCTAGAGAATTGGAAATAAAAACAAAAATAAACAAATGGGACTGAATGAAACTTCAAAGCTTTTGCACAGCAAAGGAAACCATAAAGAAGACGAAAAGACAACCCTCAGAATGCGAGAAAATATTTGCAAATGAAGTAACTGACAAAGGATTAATCTCCAAAATATACAAGCAGCTCTTGCAGCTGAATATCAAAAAAACAAACAACCCAATCCAAAAATGGGCAGAAGACCTAAATAGACATTTCTCCAAAGATGATACACAGATTGCCAACAAACACATGAAAGGATGCTCAACATCACTAATCATTAGAGAAATGCAAATCAAAACTACAATTAGGTATCACCTCACACCAGTCAGAATGGCCATCATCAAAAAATGTACGAACAATAAATGCTGGAGAAGGTATGGAGAAAAGGGAACCCTCTTGCACTGTTGGTGGAAATGTAAATTGATACAGGCACTATGGAGAACAGTATGGAGTTTCCTTCAAAAACTAAAAATAGAACTACCATACAACCCAGCAATCCCACTACTGGGCATATACCCTGAGAAAACCATAATTCAAAAAGAGTCATGTCTCTGACAAGTGCAGGTTTCTGGTAACTGACTGTACTGCTGAACTGAAGAAGAAGCATTTTCAGAACTCTAATGAAAAAGTGATGAACTCATAAAAGTGCTAACAAAAGATCAAGATGAAAAAAAAAAAGTAATTACATGGGACTGAGTGAACTGATGAGGATGAGTATAATTTTTGTGACTTTCTGTTTGAATTAAAAAAAAAAATCCCACAAGGACTCAGAGGCAAAGAATATACAAATCAATTTTCACTGCAAAGTAAAGGAGCTGTTACAGTGGAGGATTACCGGACTGAATGTCAATATTATGACATAGTATGGGTGTGTTTCGTGTTTGGTAATTGCAATTATTGTTGCTTTTGTTGTGGTCATCCATGTACAATGCTTGGTGTCAGTCTATTTATCTCTTATAAAAATAAAATACAGTGTGTGTGTGTGTGTGTGTGTGTGTGTGTGTGTGTGTGTGAAAAAAAAAAAAAAAGTCATGTACCACAATGTTCATTGCAGCTCTATTTACAATAGCCCGGACACAGAAGCAACCTAAGTGTCCATCATCAGATGAATGGATAAAGAAGATGTGGCACATATATACAATGGAATATTACTCAGCCATAAAAAGAAATGAAATGGAGTTATTTGTAGTGAGGTGGATGGACCTAGAGACTGTCATACAGAGTGAAAGTCAGAAAGAGAAAAACAAATACCATATGCTAACATATATATATGGAATCTAAAAATAAATAAATTAATTAAATGGTTATGAAGAACCTAGGGGCAGGACAGGAATAAAGACACAGATGTAGAGAATGGACTTGAGGACACAGGGAGGGGGAAGGGTAAACTGGGACAAAGTGAGAGAGTGGCATGGACTTACATATACTACCAAATGTAAAATAGATAGCTAGTGGGAAGCAGCCGCATAGCACAGGGAGATCAGCCTGGTGCTTTGTGACCACCTAGAGGGGTGGGATAGGGAGGGTGGGAGGGAAACACAAGAGGGAGGAGATATGGTGATAAATGTATATGTGTAGCTGATTCACTATGTTATAAAGCAGAAACTAACATACCATTGTAAAGCAATTATACTCCAATAAAGATGTTAAAAACAAACAAACAACCCAATCAAATAATGGGCAGAAGACCTAAATAGACATTTTTCCAAAGAAGACATACTGATGGCCAAGAAGCACATGAAAAGCTGCTCAACATCACTAATTATTAAGAAATGCCAATCAAAACTACAATGTGGTATCACCTCACACCGGTTAGAATGGGCATCATCAGAAAATCTACAAACAACAAATGCTGGAGAGGGTGTGGAGAAAAGGGAACCCTCTTGCACTGTTGGTGGGAATGTAAATTGATACAGCCACTATGGAGAACACTATAGAGGTTCCTCAAAGAACTAAAAATAGAATTACCATATGACCCAGCAATCCACTACTGGGCATATACCCTGAGAAAACCATAATTCAAAAAGACACATGCACCCCAATGTTCACTGCGGCACTATTTACAATAGCCAGGTCATGGAAGCAACCTAAATGCCCACCAACAAATGGATAAAGAAGATGTGGTACATATATACAATGGAATATTACTCAGCCATAAAAAGGAACGAAACTAGGTCATTTGTAGAGACGTGGATGGACCTAGAGACTGTCATACAGAGTGAAGTAAGTCAGAGAAAAACAAATATTGTATATTAACACATATATGTGGAATCTAGAAAAATGGCACAGATGAACCAGTCTGCAAAGCAGAAACAGAGACACAGATGTAGAGAACAAACATATGGACACCAAGGGGGGAAAGCGGATGGGGGGGGTAGGTGTGATGAATTGGGAGATTGGGATTGACATATATACACTAATATGTGTAAAATAGATAACTAATAAGAACCTGCTGTATTAAAAAAATAATAAAATAAAATTGAAAAACAAAATGAGGCCCACATTGACTTTCCAAAGCAACCAGTTAATAATAGAACAGGAATTCGGTCCAAGTTCTTCTAGTTGATGGTCCACAGCTTTTCCCACCAAACCATGAATGAAAAGAAAAATGATGATGGATTTGGAACGTCTTCCCCATCAGCATCTGGACCACCTCTGGTCTAGTATTACAGTATTCCAGGCATCACCAGGTTATGTCCCTGCTCACCCAACTCCAGTCCCCTGCTGACACCTACGAGGCACTAGATTAGCCAGTCTCTACTTACAACTGAGTCTTCAAATGCTGGAACTGGAGGCCATCCACTTTCCTACCCACTCAGACACTGCACTGTATCAAGGGCAGCCGTCTGAGGCCGGCTATTAAAACAGGCTCTGGGAATGTTAAGGGGTATCTCGTAGGAAAGAAAGCCTGAGGTACGAAGGTTATTTTGCTTCCAAACTGGTTTATGCTTTTTGAATGAGACATTGGTTCTTAAGGGACATTGTCAACCCTCTGCTCCATGTTTTTCCACACATTAAAAAAAATTTTTTTTTTTGCTAAGTCAGTCCATCCAGAATGAATGAAATGTAACCTTGCTTTAGGCCCGCATGTTCTAAATGTCCTCATAATTTATAAATGTCCTCTAAATGTTCTCATAAGTAGTCACCCTGGAAACACAGATTTCGTGTTGCCATGTGGTTTTCACTCCCCTCACCTCTCTGTTCCGACAGCCGTATACAAGTCAAAATTCAGCAGTGTGTAAGAATCAAACAGAGAGCAAAGGCTGTTTCCCTCAAGTCCTAATAATCCTTGAAAATAATAAAGCACTAGAAATATCCTCGCTGTACTGTCCTAAACCACTAAATTCCCAACACCAAAATAAACTCTACAGAGCAAAGATTTAAAGATTTTAAAAAGGTGAAAGTGTTAGAAAAAAACGTGGGTAAAACTTATTATACTTTTATAACCTCAGGGGTGAAGATGACCTTTATAAACACAATACAAAATGTCTATGACTCCATAAAATGTAAAGCATCTGTATAGCCAAAAGCCATCAAGTCAGAAGACAAATCACAACATAAGAGAAATATTTGCAACACAACAGATAAAAGACTATTCATCTACTACAACATACACTTTACAAATAAATGTTTAAGAAATTTTCGTGGTAAAACAGATACAGCATAAAAAACAATGAAAATGGTAAATTTTAAGTGTACAGTTCAATGGTATTAGGTACGTTCACATTGTTACACAACCATGGCCACCATCCATGTCCAGAACTTTTTTCTCCTCCCACACGAAAACTCTGTACCCATTAAACAATAAGCCCCATTCCCGCCTCCCCCCAGCCCCTGGCAACCACCATTCTACTTTTTGTCTCTATGAATTTGACTCCTCTGAGTACCTCAGGTACATGGACTCATATATGTCCTTTTTTGTGACTGGCTTATTTCACTCAGCATGTCCTCAAGGTTCCTCCATGTTGTAGTATGTGTCAGAATTTCCTTCCTTTTCAAGGCCGAATAATATTCCATTGTATGTATATAGCACATGTTTTATCCATTCATCCATCAAAGGTCATTTAGGCTGTTTCCACATATTGGCTATTGTGTACAAATCAATTTTTTTAAAAGACAAAGAATCCAGTTAATGGACAAAACTCCAGGAGGCCCGAGTCCCAGCTCATGCAGAGAACTACTGCTGGGGAAGAAAAGCCAGCTGAGATGGGAGCAGTCACATAGGTCTAGAGTGACAAAGCTGGAGATCTGAAGCGTGACCCACGTCCCTCACACGACGCTTGCTGAGTTCTGAAGATGCTGCAGAGACTAACGTGTTTTCGTACATTCTTAATATCCCCTGCAGCAGCCTCCCACCGCTATGAGCTGCCTGCCTGGGCTGTCCCTCAGATGGTCTCCCTAAGCACTAGTTATTTTTTCTGTGCTTGAGTCAGTCAGTCATCTGGTCACAAACTTGCGTAAGTTCCGAGTGGCCAGCTCCTACTCTTATTTGTCCCTTAAGCCCTATTAATTTAGTGTGTGATTTTGCAAAATCCCAGGTTTCTCAGGAAGGCATACAGCAGAAACATCTTTACTTCCACACCCGGGCACAAAGAAGACATTTTGTGCCTTCTACTTTAGAGAGAGGAAGAAAGCTAGGTTAACAGGCTGGCAATTCAGAGAAAAAGACAAAAGTAAAATGTGCAGGGTGAGGGGGTAGTAAGAGCTCTCATGTAAATAAACTATTTGCCCATTTGTGATTATAAAATGATTTTACACTAAATCAATGCACTAACAGTAATGTGAATGAATAATGATATGTTACTAGTTCAAGGTTTGAACAAGAAAGCAGGAATCTTTTCTTCCCATTAACAATAGCACTTGCTGGAAGACACAAAGTTGTCATCTACAAAGGTGAGAGCTTCTTAATTGCAGGCACCATCGGCACATTGTTCCTTGGAATTAGCAATTTAGCTTTATAAGTGAAAGAATTTTGGTTAGATGCTAAAAAGTGTCAGTTATATTCCTACCTCCATCAAGCTACCAGTTAAAAATCATCTAAGTATTTTTTTTCAAATGTTTAAAATCAAAACAATTTTAGAATGACTGAATTACTGTAACAGGTATATAAAATTATAAACACCACAACTTTGCATTTATTTAGGACTTCTTCTTTTTTAAGCATTAAAAGCATGTGCTTAGTAAGCAAGGTACTGCTTGGTAAAATGAGTCTCTTTCAGGGGTCCCCTTGGCCTCTGTGGGAGATACACCTTCCTTCTCTTTCTCTGAGATCTGTCAACGGGAAGCTCCAGGGAGCGTTAAAAACAAACAAGGTGGGAAGTTGTGAGCTGGCTAGGAACTTTGCCGGATGACTACTGAGTTGTCTGTTTAGAAATCACCCGCAGGAAAGATCAGAAGAAGAACAAAAATAATACAAAGCAAAAACATGTACCACATACACACCCAGTATCTGCAAGGCTTTGTGCCTGGTGCTCTAAGAACCAGGCAAAAAGTGGATGGAAGTTACTGGGGCCTGAAGATCGTGCCACCCATATTGATGCCTATTTACTTGTCCCATGGCTAAAGTGATGCTGGTCAGAGTCTTCCTCTCTCACAGACACTAGCGGAATTTCTGCTCTAGGATTTTAAAGTGACCGAATGCACCTCATAAATGCTCGACTCACCAAAGGGAGACTTACTCATTCTGCTAGGAGGAGATCTGTCTAGTAGACACAATGGTGAGGTTCGAATAACAGGAACATTCTACAGGTGGACCAACGCATTTACTCCTATAAGGACAGACCTAAAAAGAAATCAGTTTTCCGAAGTCTAGCCAAGAGAAGGCAGCTCTAGCGAAGAGGCAGGGGACACACCGGTACCACGGCGAGTGCCGACTAGTCATCACTTCAACTCTCCATTTGCCCACTTCTGGGCAGGTATCAAGATCGTAAATATTCTATATTAAAAGTGCCTTAAGCTCTTTGGAAGAAAAGCAACCTTACACAAATGAATCACTGTGACTCAACGCTGAATTAGGGGAGAGAAGATAAAGCAGTGAGAACAGTTTCAAAAACTAAACTGCACTGAATCCAATTCATTAAAATCCTCTCTCAAAAATATTTATAGATGTTAAATCAATGTTCCTTATTCCTCTGGGGACAAACTCCAGCACCCTCACTTTTCCTCACCACTCTCAGCATCAAAACCACTTCTGTGCCAATGCCATATTAGGGGTCAAGCAAAATACATGGTGAAAGCTTTCTCCACAGACCAGATATCACCATAAAGGCAGCAGATGAGAGCCAGTGCTGGACACCTCGTGAAGAACAGGAGAGGGACACAGGAACGACATGCCCAACAAAATCAACAGTGTCACTAGCTGTCATTTTCATCTGTGCTTTGTGTTTCCTTTTCTCTTTGATGAAGTACATTTAAATGATCAAATATTTCACATGGCCTTTCACAGGGCACTACACACCTTTCATTCAAAGTGACTGTTAGAAATAATGCAATGCCTGGAAAAAGAGGTATACGTTTTATCCGGTATAACAAGACCAAATGGGAGAATAACCCTTTGTTAAAAGCATGCGTTGCATTTGAAATCTAAGGCACTCCCAGGGCCAAGGTTTTAAAATAATCTGAGCCATAAACTGAGACAGTTAAAGAGCAATACACAATAGATAATAATACAGAGCTCAGAAAATAAAAGCATATATTATTTAAACACTGAAAACTATTGTGTATTCATCTAATTGGCAATATGAAAAGATGGAACTCGTTTGTTCTAAATTACACAGAAAAATGAAATAGCAATTAAGAATCATCTTAGCAAACTTCCCATTCCTAAGAGGCTGACAACTAGCTAGTGACTTACATAGTTCCCTTGCTTTTTCTCAGTTATATATTGGGGAGGGGGAGGGGGAGAGAGAGAGACAGGGAGAGAGAGAGAGGGGTGAAATGCAAGTCAGTTAGCTATTTTTATATTGGATCTTCCAATAACTATATTTGAAGACAGGAAAAGGAAGGAACTCCAGGCTTCAAGAAGGATTTGTGTCACCTATATATTCCCTGCATGATGTAAATTATCTGTGGATCTTTGGAAGCAACACAAAGTAATGGAAATCAAAGAGACATGTGCCTAAAACACATCTCCACAACTCATCAGCTCTGTGACCTCAGTAAGGTTAATTAATCTCTCTTAACCTTCTCAACTGTAAAATAAGATTTAATCCTATCGACTTCATAGAGCTACTGTCAAGTTGAAGTGAAAGAACGCAGAATGTCTTTCAGAAGAGGCACAATCAACACTAGTGCTCCCTACGTGCTCTCCTTGTCCACCACTTACCACGCTAACAGACCATAGTTGGAAGGTATCCTACATGATATGGTAGTTTTTGCTTAATATTTTTAAATTATCAATTATGGAACAGTAGCCATTAAAATTCGGTTTACAAAAAAAAATGTTTAAATACAAGAAATGTAAAATATTCATAGGAAAGGTTATTTAATATGGGCATCCAAATGAGATTCCTCACAAAATTATCATCTATAATGTTAGGGACAATTCTTGGTAAAAGGGCAAAACTACAATATAAAACATTTCCCAGTATGGATTTCCATTAACATGTAAACTAACTCCTCTCAAAGAGGGCACCTTAGTTGATGTTCTGCCCATTTGAAATGCTTTGCTGTTCTGATCTTAGCTCTCCTGCGTTCTCTTTTTAAGGGAGAAGCTTGTCTTTCACTGCTAATTGACCAAATCAATCATTGCACCCAGACTGGTGACACAAGACACTCATGTATACTACACATTGATGCATTGATGGCAAAGGGAAAAAACTGAGTCCCTAGAGGCCAGTGACTAGAACCCATATTTGGCAAGAACTTTCCAAAATTCGTTAGTAAAAATTAATATAACACTCATATAGCCTGCATATATTATTTAGAGATTATTGTGTAAAAGACATAAGAGAAAAAATAATATAAAGAGGCTTTAACTTAAACACAGCAGCTACACCTACTTTTAAACAAAGGCTGAAACCAAACGTTCAGCTTTTATACTGACTGGTTTTAAAGAGAATAGAAATATACACACAGGTGCCAAATAATACTGACTCCGGAACAGTCAACACTACAGTTGTTCAATTAATGAAGAAGGCAGAAGAGACAACCAAAACATCATTAATTTGGGACCGTACAGCACGTTACAGAACATAAGGGACTTTCGGCAGATTTACATTCATAATTATGTTTTGCTTAATCTAATATTAAGATTGCCTTGCAGTATTTCTTAAGCCTCACGGTGGGATGACTAGCAATACACTAAGTGGCAAGTGCAATGGGCCTGGGATGAGATCTAACGCAGTAGTCTCTCATGTACAAATCGCCCTAAGTCATTGAAGTTTATACGTTTCCCATAAAACTGAAAAGCAGCCCACTGAGTCATAACAGAATGACCAAGAATATAATTAGTCGTAGCATCTTGAGTGCTTTTCCCATAAAATCAGAAACAAGACAGGAATGTCCTCTCCCACTACTCTGAGAACAAAAAGGAGACCTGAACGCATGAAAAGCTATCCCCTGCTCTTGCTAAGGACATCTCAGCGTCATCAAAGGGTACCAGATGGAAACTGGGACCTACAGACAGTGCTGAAGAGTACTGGAAATGGTAAGTATGTGAGGAGATATAAAGGACCATTTTTCTTCTCCTCTCTTAATTTCTTGAAAAGACAACTGATGCTCAAAGCAAAATAACATTATAAGGTGGGGGTCATTGCCCTATGTAGAAGTAAACAACAGCACAAAGAGTGAGGAGGAGGTGAATGGAATTATACTTACATTTGAGGAGGGGGAAGAGTGAAATGTCAGTTCTCCTTAAGTTAATGTATCAATATAATGAAATCCCCCCAGGATAGCAATGAGCTCTTTCACAGCAGTTTTATAGTCATCCTTTATAAAGCTCGAATGTAAAAATAAACATACAAGAATAGCTAGGAACACACTGAAAAGGAAGAGCCATGAAAAATATTAAAACACATTAAAAAGCCTCTTTCATTAAAACAGTACCTAGCACACGCACACAGAGATGCCAATGGAACAGCAAGTCCAGAAATAGACCCATTTCTACCATATGAGGGAGCTGTATCTCAAACCACAGAGGCAAAGACAGCCCTTTTAATAAACAGGACTGATACAAATGGACAGTTATTGGAAAAAGATAAAATTAGATCCATGCCTCAAACCATACAGAAGAATAAACTCCACATGCATCAGAGATCTAAATGTAAAATATGAAACTCAGCAAGTACTAGAAGAGACTATAGGTGAATTCCTCTTTAATGTGAGTATAGAGAAAGGCTTTCTTGCTATGATTTAAAACCCAGATGCAAAAAAAAAAAAGATTGATAATTTGACTACGTAAAAACTTTTGCATAAGCAAAACTGAAAGACAAACTGGGAGAAAACATTTGCAACATACTACAGAGATAAAGGGTTAATACCTCTAATATACAAAGAGCTTTTACTTTTTTTACTTTTTAAAATTTTATTGAAGTATATAGTTGATTTACAACAAAGAGCTTTTTTAAATAGAGGAAGAACATGAATAAAAATCCTACAGAAAAACAGGAAAAGACAATTCACAAAAAGATATAAAAATGGCCCTTAAAATATGAAAAGACATTCAGCTTGACCCACGATAAGAGAAGTGCAAATGTGAACCATAATAAGATCCTATTTTCTAGCCATCATATTGGCAAAGTTGGAAATAAACTCTGTTGGCAATTTATGGGGAGAGAGACACATTTTGCATTGTGGGAATGCAGAATGGAGGAGAACTGGCATTATCTTATAACTGCATATGCATTTTCCCTTTGATCCTGTAATCCCACTTCGAGGAACGTACCCTGAAGATAACCCTCAACAGTGTGAGGATGTATTTACACATGATTATTCATTGCAGGACCATTTATAACTGAAAAAGATTAAAAACCACCTAAATGTCCAAGAACAGGAGAATAGCTGAATAAACTATTGTATATACACACAACAGAGTACTAAGCAGCTAGTTAAAAAAGCAAAGCAAAGATCTCTATGAACTGACGGACGTGAAGTAATTTCCAGGAAATACAGTTGAATATAAAATAAGCAAAGTGCAAAAAGAATCCATATACCTTGTTACTTTGAAACAAATAACATCTTTATTGAGATATAGCTCACATTGCCATACAACTCACCCATTTAAAGTGCACAATGGCTTTCAGTACCTTTAGAGTTGTGCAACCACTACCACGATTTTAGAACATTTTCATCATCCCAGGAAGAACCACTGTTGTTTCCTCACTGCTGGAAGAACCAGCAGTCACTCCTCATTTACCCCCAGACTCTCTAGCCCTAGGCAAACATGTATCTACTTTCCGTCTCTTCAGTGTGCCTATTATGGACACAGTGTGTGAGAAGGAAGGGGAAATGAAGAAAGCATATATATGCCCATCCATATAAAATGAAACCTAAGAAGGATAAACTAGAAAACAATGATGGAAGTTATCCACAAGGGGTAGGGGAAGCAGGGTGGAAGAGATATAGAAGGGAGTGATAAATCTCTGGATGTACCTTGTAAAGTCTTAACCTTTGGAAGCTTAGCAATGTTATACGTACAACTGAATCAGTATGGTTGGGTACGAGAGGAAACACCTAAAACAGGAAATAAAAAAAATACTGCTCTGTATTTCAAATGAATATCATAACCATGCTGAAGGAGCAGGGAAGGGAGAAATAACTAACTCAAGATATTTATTTAAAAAAAAAAAAAAAAGAAAAGAAATTTGGGACTTCCCTGGTGGTCCAGTGCTTAAGACTCCATGCTCCCAATGCAGAGGGCATGGGTTGGATACCTTGCCAGAGAACTAACATCCCTCATGCCACACGACTTGGTCAAAGAAAAAAAAAAAAAAACAAGAAATTTATATAAACACCATACTTGACTGTATACTCTTTTTTTTTTTTTCTTAACATCTTTGTTGGAGTATAATTGCTTTACAATGGTGTGTTAGTTTCTGCTTTATAACAAAGTGAATAGCTATAAGTATACATATATCCCCACATCCCCTCCCTCTTGCGTCTCCCTCCCACCCTCCCTATCCCACCCCTCTAGGTGGTCACAAAGCACCGAACTGATCTCCCTGTGCTATGAGGCTGCTCCCCACTAGCTATCTATTTTTTGGTAGTATATATAGACTGTATACTATTAATTGTGGGGTAAAACAGCAAATAAATCCCCATCTCTTTCTAGAGGTTTTGGGTTTTGTAGTGGAAAATGAGAGAAGCGGTTTGGAAATTATACTAGTATGCTAGATGAATTATAAGATTGAGCAAATAAGTAAATGGGATGATATTGCTGAGTGCCAGAGTTCTCACTGTGAAAGAAGGAACATACAGATATGAAGGGAAAGGAAAGAAGAAATCTTGTGGGGATAGATTAGAATTGGAAGTACTGGTATGAATTCATGACTACAAAAGAAAAAAAAAAGTATATGTAAGAGAATGGACTTGAGTATACGGAGAGGGGGAAGGGTAAGCTGGGACATAGTGAGAGAGTGGCATGGACATATATACACTACCAAACATAAAATAGATAGCTAGTGGGAAGCAGCCGCATAGCACAGGGAGATCAGCTCAGTGCTTTGTGACCACCTGGAGGGGTAGGATAGGGAGGGTGGGAGGGAGATGAAAGAGGGAGACGATATGGGGATATATGTATACATATAGCTGATTCACTTTGTTATAAAGCAGAAACTAACACACCATTGTAAAGCAATTATACTCTAATAAAGATGTTAAAAAAAAGTATATGTAGAGATATATTCATGCATATGTGTGTGTGTACTCCTGTGTGTATGCATATATATATATATTCGTATTTTCCCTACCTCTGACCACCTAGCAAAGGCACCACAGGAGCAATGTACACACGTAGCACCGTATCTTGGTCTTTAGAACCATCAGCACTGAAAGGAACCAGGGCCCCTGAGATAAATGGCCGATTCCAGGATTGGGACTGGGCAGGTACAAGATGAGTTTGAAACATTTTGAATGACAGAAAGTAAGAAAGTACCCCCAAAAATGATGGTGCATGTCACAAGCATACAGCAGCCAGCTAAAAGGGGCTTCCAAATGGCAAATTCCAAGATAATCTGAGGTGTGCTATAAGTAGAAAACACACACCAGATTTCAAACGTTTAGTACTCTCCCATCAAAATATATATGTGTGGTGTGTGTGTGTGTAATATCTCAGTAATTTTTCCATTGATTAAATGTTGAAATGATAATATTTTGGATATATCTAATTTAAAAAAATATATTATTAACCTTAATTGCATTTGTTTCTTTCTACTTTTTATAATGTGGCTGCTAAAAAATTTTAAATTGCATACGAGGCTCCCATTACTGAACAGTGCTGCCATCCATTAAGAGATTTTTTTAAAACAGATGAATTTTTTTTTTTTTTAATGAGCTAAACTATAGTGTCTAGAGCTACATTTGGGTAATAAAACTTTTTGAAAACATAGGAAGTCATTACTACAAAGCAGGATGGTGGTTACAAACAGAGGGAAGGACTGGGCTATGATGGGGCTGTGGTGTAAGGAGGACCCCTGGGGTACCAAGTTTTATTGGGTTGGCCAAAAAGTTCGAATGATATTTCTTGACCCAGGTGGTGATCACAAAGGTATTTGTCTTGTGCTTAAGCTATAAATTTATTTTGTGCAGTCTTCTGTACCTGTTTTATTCTGTAATAAAATTATGCAACAAAAACAGAAATAAGATATTTCACTTGAGGCTTTCTTACATAAAAGCAGATTCTTATATGTATCTAAGAAAAGCAAAGCAGAAACGATTGGCAGGTCTGGAAAAGATTAATCAACTTTTAAAAACTTCTTGAAGATTCCTTTAAATGACCATAAAATTTAAGCTAGTTTAGCTCCCACTATGTACTTTCAAAATCAAACTGATGTTATAAATCTAGCAACCTTCTCCTAAATCTTGCTTATTAAATAATTGAGACAACACAAATTGAACATTGCTAAAATTTGTGTCAAAGAAAAGCAGAGCATTTTATAAAATTTAATGAAGCATGTTATCGCTTCCCAGTCTTTTAAATTAAAGCATGTTTTTTTATAATTAAACTTTTTCTTATAAATTATACGGTTTCAAATGACTAAACAGAATTTCCTCAATGTGGAGAAAACTGATCTACCTTTTTTTAATGGAGGTTAATGCTGTTGACTTCTCATCAAACATGAATAGCACATGCCTCTGGTTTTGTTTGTGTGTGTGTTTTTTTTTTTTAAACTTCATTTCTTTTTTTTTTTTTTTTAATTTTTTTTATAGCTACTTTATTTATTTATTTATTTATTCTTGGCAGTGTTGGGTCTTCGGTTCGTGCGAGGGCTTTCTCTGGTTACGGCAAGTGGGGGCCCCTCTTCATCGCGGTGCGGGGACCGCTCTTCATCGCAGTGCGCGGGCCTTTCACTATCGCGGCCCCTCCCGTTGCGGGGCACAGGCTCCAGACGCGCAGGCTCAGTAGCTGTGGCTCACGGGCCCAGCTGCTCCGCGGCATGCGGGATCCTCCCAGACCAGGGCTCGAACCCGTGTCCCCTGCATTAGCAGGCAGATTCTCAACCACTGCGCCACCAGGGAAGCCCTTGTTTGTGTTTTTAAGAAAAAGATCCGTATTAGTATCTTGCTGACGAATTTTCTGAGAAAGAAAATAAATTCCAGACTCTACTCCAAACTTCAATAATGTCTGAAAACATTGGGTAATGGTCATATTATATACCAAAGGCAAATACAGTAATGTAATTCTAACATTAGAAAGACAAAATTGGTGTTTCTCAAAAAGTAGGTGTGTAACTGTCGTGTATTTCAGAATCATCCAAGGAGCTCGTTTAAGGTAGACATGCTCAGGTCCCATCCAAAAGCAACTAAATCGGAATCTACAGGGTGGAGTTAACATCCATAAAATTGTTCCCAAATCTCAGTGGACTATCAAGTGCCCTTAGACAGAAAACAAAAAGGGTACGGGAATGGACCATATGAATGATGAGCCCTACTTGGCGAACACCTCAGCGATCTGTGGCTCAGAATAAGACCACACAAGGAAAAGCTGGGCAAGCAAAAGGCATTTTCTATGTGTGCGATGCTCCTTCCAAATATGGGAGACTCAATATATACACATTCTTCAACCGATCATTTTACTGAGCACATTTACATATTTTGTCTCATTCCCTCAACTATTACAAAGTACAAATAAGAACAGTTCCAAGCAACCTCTAAGGAGCTTCCCATCTAACAGGAGAATTGGATTTATAATGAATGTAAGTATCCCTTCCACAGAATACATTTAAACTTCCATTTCCTATTCTCGGATTACAACCTCCTGTCTCTTTGGCATCTTCTCAATATGCATGCTCTTTAAGAGCCATTCTTAACCTCTTATTTCTTCCCTGTCCATCCCCTACCCCAGAATTAATTGACCACGTGTGTTTGCTCTCATCAGCACTCCTTATTCCCTTCTACGCTGGTCCAGCAAAACCCTAACCTTGGATTCATGACTTACCTGCTTCCCTAGGCAACAGGGCACTAGAGATTAACTATGACATGAGGATTTGTCCTACTTTTTTTTTTTTTTTAAATTGTGGTAAAATACACATAAAATTTACCATCTTAACCATTTTTTAATTTACAGCTCAGTAGTGTTAAGTATGTTCTATAGTTCTGCAACCAACCTCCAGAACTTTCTCGTCTTGCAAAACTAAAACTCTATACCCATTAAACAACTCCCCATTTCCCCCTCACCCAGCTCCCACAACCATTTCTACTTACTGCCTCTATCGGTTTGATTACACATATAGGTGGTCATGTGGGTATGTGTCTCTTTGTGACTGGCTTACTTCACTTGGTCCTATTATTTTCTTGTCAGTACCTTATGGTATTCCTTTCTACAGCAGTCTCATCCCTAAATCTGACGGGTATCTTAATCCCGGTACTCTCTTTAATCTTTCTCCTACTACTTTTAAAAGGACATGCCTTTTTTTTTTTTTCTGATTACAAAAGTAATCCATGTTCAAAGCAAAATACTTGGGAAAAAAAAATGAAAAAAGGCATTGGCTCCTGAATTCCTACTACCTAAAAAGAGTCACTATTAACATGAATGATATTACAGTCTTTATAAGGTCCTTACAGTTATCTTCTGTGTGTCTTGTTTCTGTATACATATGGATGCAGAAAAAAATTTTAACAAACTGGTATTATAACATACATACTAGATTTTTCTTTCCTGTTTCATCAATTGTCTTATTGGTTTTTGCCCTTCTCCTGGTCCTGTTCCCCTCATGTTCTAGGTCCACTCCTGCAAAGACCATTAACTGGGTGCTCTTCCTGCCTTTAAGTCTTGTACCTCTAAAGCACATGCCATATATGCCACCAGAGAGTCTTCCTAATTTTCAAATCTCATTGTCACTCCGCTTAAAACCCCTGAATAACTACTACGCAGAAGACAAAGTCTAAGACCTTCAGGACTCCAAAGAGGGTACTGGTACCTGCTCCCTGCCTTCCTCATCAGCCTGACCCCTAACCACTACCTACTGCCTCCTTATATGCCACTAGTGGGTACACACACCCCTCCACTCCGCAATATACTGGGATGTGCATTGCCTCCATGCCCTGGCTTTTGCTTTTTGCTGTTCCTTCTCTCTGGAATGACCGCCCCCTTTTCTCCTTCATCCAGCTCACTCCTATGCATTTTAAGAGTAACCATCGTCAACTTTCATCATCACCTTCCAGAAAGAGTTCCTTTTGCCCACTCCAGCCTGCATTAGTGCCCCTCTACTGCTCACTGTAACAGCCTAGACTTTCCTCTGCTACTGGACGTACCACATGGTTTCCTAACGACTCACTGTATGTATGTCTACCTCACCAGCGGACTGTGAGCTTGAGGGCAAGGGCCATGTCTGATTCGTCTTTGGATCTCCAGCACAGTGGCAAGTACATAAAAGACACTCAATAAATGTTTGATGATTAAGTTTCTAAATATACTTCCTCATTTTTTCAATTTTCAATAGCTAACTTTTTATTTGCCCTTGATAATTTTTAATGCTTTTCTACAAAGTCTAGCTTCAACCACTTATTGTGACCAAATTCCTTCCACTGAATTTCAGTTTTTAAAAAAAGTGACACTCTCGACAATTAAGATTCTCACTCCTTTAGGCTACCAACAGGCAGAGGCAAAGTAATTAGGTCCAACCTACCTAGAGATTAATTTCAAATCAAGAAACATTTATAGGACACCTGTTTTGTGCCAGGCTATACTTATTGCTGGTGAAACAGTGCGTTTATTAGCTTACACTGACACGTGCCATTAGAGAGCCCTATGATGGGGGGTGCTCAGGCCACAGTAGAGTACAACCATTCATTTTTTAATAACATTTTTTCTAATAATAAAAGTAAAAACAAGGGTTCTTTAATTTCAATAAAGTATATACAGAAAACTAAAATTACCTGTTACTCCACCATACTGAGATAACCCTTCCCTGTATTTTCATCCGGTCATGCTCCATGTTTATTATTTTATATAAATTGTACACATTCTAAGTACACTATTTAAAATCAATATTAAGTCACAAATGTGTTCAAAGTTACCACGTATTCTTCTACAGCCCAAATTTAATGGCTGTATAATGTTCACTTTCATAGTTATCAAACAATTTAACCATTGCAATATTGGTGGAAATTTAGATGGTTTCCCATTTTTTCATCATAAATGATGATTCAATTAACTTTCTTATGCATAAATCTCTATCTGATACTCTATTTCTTAATTATAGAGTCAGAATAGTAAAGTTATTAAAAGGGGGAACCTCTTATATCTAGAAACACATTAATAAAATACTTTAACAGTTCTATCAATTACACTGCCAATAACTATGTAATCAGAATGCCTCTCACACTATACCTTCATCAATAGTGAACATTATCATCTCATTTATATTCAGTGATTTGATAGGAAATGGTATTTTACTTTTAATCATTTAAATCTGTATTCAGTTGATAAGTATATCAAAGTAACATTCCACCTCACTATTTAATAGCCACCCCTGTTCTTAACAGGCATAGTCTTAAAATCTGGCTCTTGAAAGACTAATCAGAAGAATCTCATTGAGTTAGCTGATCTGATAGCCCCTATCTTCTTCTGTCACCCTCCTTATCATGTTCTGCCCTTATAAGGTTATTACTTAATACCTAAAAGCTTAGAGAACGACAACTACGTTTTATAAGCTGAGATAGCCCCCACTCCTTACCAGTTCTCCTTGTCTTAGTGAATAAGGATTCCATTTACACATGTTGATTTCCTTCCCCTATTTATCACTCTCTACACCAGCTCTTTTTTCAAATTAAAAAAAAAACCCTACAGCATCTTACTTTGTACGTACACTTCTTTTGAAGCTGTTAGTTATCATTTCAAGAAATAGACTAACATCAGCACTCTCCTTGTTGCCACCTCATTAAGCCTCTGGGGCTCTCACAGCTTAATGAAGGGTAAACTTGTCCAGTCAGACAGGCTATCCATTACAGAAAATGTGGCTTTGGATATCAGTGTGCCCTGAGAAGTTTCTTATGTTTAGGTAGCACGAATTCCTCTGGCATCAGAATTCATCTTCAAATGTGGTCAAAATCTCTTAAAGGCATAACCATCTTCTACAAGTAACTTGACGACCTCTTAACCACCAATGAACAATTGACTTATTTTAGGACATTTAAAGAAAAACTGTTGGCTCTTACATTTCGTTTCTCAACAAGGACAAAAAATAACAAAAAGCAGCAGCAGAAGCTCCCCTGCATGCCAGACACTGTTCTACACTCTCTGCACATTACTCACGTAACTGTCACAGCTACCACATGCGGTAAGTACTATTATCGCCCCATTTTACAGATGGGGAAACTCAGGAATAGAAGATTATATGACTCGCTCAAGGTCAGACACGAGCAATCCTGGTGGCCCTGGGATTTCTATTGGCTACAGAGTCCTCCACTCCTACCACCTTGCTGCCTCTGTAGTGCAGTCCTCATGCAGGACTGACAGGTCCGATTTTCAAAAACAAACACAAAACATGGAAAAACAAAGAAAACAAGTATCTCACCAACTTGAAAAGTATGGCCCTGCCCACAAGTTATTACTATTATTATTATTCAAATACTCTCAACCCATGGAGCAACTCCTAATAGACACGGACTAACCTCTGCAGTACGGTACCTATATACCTAATGTACATAAAACAGTGCCCATCCTTCAGGAGCTCGCAAACTAATTAGGGAGGAAAACAGGCGCGTTCCAGGCGACAGACACAAAGAGTGACAATTAGTATTTCAGAAAAGAGCCTCCTGTGAACTGATAGTCAGAAACAGTTTGGCAGGACAGGTGAGATGTCATCTGGAATTGAGAGGAGTGGAACTCAGATAGGCTGCAGTGAGAAGGGGCATTCGTGGCAGAATGAACTTAACAGAAGTCACAGGCGTGAGAGAACCATGTTGGTGGTAGAGGTGGTTCCCTCTCGTTGGCCAGGAGGGTTCTTTAGGAAAATGGAAACCAAGAGAGTTGGAAAGGTAAGTTGGGACCAGACTGCATCGCCTAAAAATGGTGGGAGAAGATATTTAAACTACAGCCCACAGAGTGGCAGCAGAAATGGTGAGAAAGCAATGACATAGTGAGGACGGAGAGAAAGATTCATTTGTCTTCCTATCCTGAAAATACAGGTACAAGAATCATACTCAAAATGTAAGCACATCCACAAATCTCCATAAATGTTAAGAAAAAAGAACAAAAGAAAAACTCAGGGCACACGCTGACTGACATGGCTTTATCATCCGGCCTCCTCTTTCAGGTCTGTTATCAGCTTCCACAGCACAAATGTTTGTATGTGAGCAGGGGCGGCAAGGAGGGAGGAGGGAAAGTCTAGGGAGAGAGACTGGGAAGAAATGGTTAGCAGCAAGTCTGTAAGTCATCTTCTCCCTTTGCAGGCTGGGAGGGACTGGGGTGTGGAAATGCCCTAGGAAAGAAAGAGGGCAGTTAACCTGGTCAGGTCTTCTTGTAAACAACTAGTGTCAGAGCTCTTAACAAAAAAAATCTCATGATGTTTATTAGCAGCAGAGTCCTTATCTATGGAATCATTTTAGCAGGATATACCTAATCTGTCTAGGATCACTTATGGTTAACAAATCTGGAATCTTTGAATTTATGGAGTATACTCCCTTGGAAAATATGTCACATAAGTTTTGTCACCATCAGAGAACAAAACAGAAATGCTTCCCAATGGAAACAATGTACTAACACACCACAGGCATTGCTTAGAGATGTGGTACCTTAAATGCGGACCACAGGATCCTCAACAGTCAGAGAGGACCTGGGGAGTCGGTGGCGGGGGGGTTGGGGGGGGTGCAGTCCTGGTCCTCATCATGCTTTGCAGTGCCTCAGGACCGCCTGTATCCTTAAAACATTATTAGTAAAGCCTAATGGGAGGTAAGATCTAATTCTTGTGAATCTGATTTGACAATTGAATCCTCTGTGTTATCCCAGAGGCCTTCTCTTCTGAACAGCTTATTTCATGAAATGTTGTTTTCTGCTTTACTTTTTTTTTTTTTTTTTTATAAATTTATTTATTTATTTATGGTGTGTTGGGTCTTCGTTTCTGTGCGAGGGCTTTCTCTAGTTGCGGCAAGCGGGGGCCACTCTTCATCGCGGTGCGCGGGCCTCTTCACTATCGCGGCCTCTCTTGTTGCGGAGCACAGGCTCCAGACGCGCAGGCTCAGTAGTTGTGGCTCACGGGCCCAGTTGCTCCGCGGCATGTGGGATCTTCCCAGAACAGGGCTCGAACCCGTGTCCCCTGCATTGGCAGGCAGATTCTCAACCACTGCGCCACCAGGGAAGCCCTCTGCTTTACTTTTGATACTTAAATGTTCCTCCTTTTTTTTGTCCTGTGACCATATCATAAGGGCATTCACAATTCCCTGTACAAAGCTCAAAGTTTAATTAGGAATAAATGAGTGAATGAATGAATGTTAAATTTACATCTGCTTTATGGGTATTCTAATCAGTATCATATATATGTTTAATAAATATCAATTTAAAATAAATCTTACACTTTCTGAGTTAACCTAAGAACACATATTTTACAGATACAAATTTTATACAATAATTAGCAAGTTTTTTACAAGATTAAGGCAAACTATATTAAAAAGGGATATGCTGAAAAGAAGGGGATATAAGCTTGGTAATTACC
Organism: Balaenoptera acutorostrata; assembly: GCF_949987535.1. Taxonomy (NCBI): domain Eukaryota; kingdom Metazoa; phylum Chordata; class Mammalia; order Artiodactyla; family Balaenopteridae; genus Balaenoptera; species Balaenoptera acutorostrata. Next base: position 103,469,260 of record NC_080066.1, read on the forward strand.
ATGCTTTTGTTCCACTTCAATGAAACATCCTTATTAGGCAGAAAGAAAGAATTAGTAATGTAAGATTTAGTCAAACATTGTTTTACCAATAGAAGGAATGAGTACTTGGGAATTCATTCTATCCCTGAAATATGTGTTTAATTCCCATAATGTTAATGATCATTATATGTAACCTTACAATAACAGTCAAGCAGATGCATTAATGAAGAGTAATCACAGTTACTTCACCTAGGCATACTAAGTGATATTCTGTGACTACCACATTGTAAGAGCCTGCGATATTACAAATGTAGAGCGAAGATCAGCAAACTTTTTTGGCAAAGGGACAAATGGTAAATATTTTAGGCTTTATGGGTTACATAGTCTCTGCTGCAACTACTACCTCACTGCTACAGTGCAAAAGCACTCTTAGGCAATAAGCAAATAAATGAGCGTGGCTGTGTTCCAATAAAACTTTATTTACAAAAGCCAGCAATGGGCCAGATTTGGGCCTCAGGTGGTACTTTGTGCACCTGTTATGCAGAGTATCTTCATCTCCACCAACCACTTACTGAATGCAGAGGACTGGGGGTACAGTCTGGCCCCTGTCCTCTCAAAAGTAACAAAGCTGCTCAATAATATAAAGCAGCACATACTGAGCCTAAAAAAAAGTTGAAATAAGGTAGGATTTAGACAAATGGAAAGAGAGTGAAGCAAAGCATGCTTCTATTTGGGGGAAAACAGCTGAGTGAATATGTGGAAAAGTTTAAAAATGATCATGGAAGTATGACACAAATTTTGAGAGGAAGGCAGGACAGGTAAAAGAGTTCGGATCAGAGGGTCAGCTCTACATAAAGTACGAGATGAGGTCATTTTCAAACCCCTAGAGACCTGTACGGGATTATTAGGTAGTCAGTGAGAGGCTGTTAGATTTAACATAGCTCACAAGGGCAGCGCGGTCCAGAAGAACTTTCTGCAATGATGGAAACGTTTTACATCTGCACTGTCCAGGATCCAGTCAGCAGAGTCTGATGGATCTCCTGAGAATCTTCCACTACATTAAATCATACCTCATACTATGTTTTTCATAGCGCATCATTTTAAATTTTTTACTATGATTGTCTTCTACTATTTTAATGAATATGCTCCTGGAATTTTTCAAAGCATTTTGAAACATTAAAGCTATACAGGTGTAAGCATTCAGAACACGCTCCTGCTTCTCTTGTAGAACATTCCACTGTTATCATGGATCCAGAATTATTGGCATTGTTTGAAGAAGGAGGTAGGCAATAAATAATTGAAACAATTTGTTTCTACTCTGAATTAAATAGAGAAAATATGTAATACTATATTTTAAAAGCTATAAGTTATGTTTGCAACATAAATTATATAACTGTGATTAAATGTCTTTTTTAAACTCCTTATCACAAACACCCCTATGGTATAAAAACCTTGTTTAAAAAAAATATTTAATTGTTCACGTCAAAATTAGAACTGAAACTCATCCTTCATTAAACTCGAAGTCAACTATGTTAACTTTTACATATCTTCTGGTTTATAAAGCAACTCAGCGATGACTTCACACAAGCCCCTTGGACCTTCCTGCTGATGATTCCCTAAAACAATTACCAAAAAAAGTACCACTCCATCCCACCTAACAATATAATTTTTACAAAGTCCCAGAAGGATAAATGATTAGTGCCAAGAGTGGATGGAGAGAAAGCTGCCTTCAAATCTCCCTTCTGATACCTTCCTTTAAGGCAAAACCAGGCCTGCTCACCTGATCCCAACAGGACTAAGGTATAATAAAACTGACAAAGAAGGAAGTCTTTGATGTCTATCTATGGCACTTTGGTTGAAGGGATGGGTAAAAGAAGAGTGGGATCATTCTACTGCTATTAATTTCTCTCATGCTCCAGTCACTACAGTGGCAGCACTGCAGTGGTACTGCTGGCCATCGGAACCATAAGGCAGGGCTTCTAAGATAGGGCTGTAGGTTAGTGGTTGTTAAATGCATGAGATACCTAAAGGTGATTCCTGCACATAAGCACAGGTGAGAGCCGAATACTATAAAGTAGTAAGACTGCAGTGAATGAGGTACACAATAAAAGAGATTGTTATCTAAAAAGGTACCATAGCAAAGTTAGTTGATGTGCTAAATCTCTCTTAAGTGACAGGGAAGTTTTCCAAACCATAGCTAGAATTCAACCCTTGGCATATTGGAAATGGAAAGCTCTTAGTCATATTTATACATCTTGAGAAACTGACATTCTATACCTCTTTTTGGTGCAGTGGTCTAATATCATCATTAAGAAAGTGTTTCTTATGTTTCATCAAACTCCTCCTATATTATTTAACCTATTTCCTTTTAATTATTCCTTTTCAGCAAACGAAGATATTGGACAATAGTTTTTATAGCAACCCTGTATGTGTTGTTTTTGCAAGACACCATTTTCATTTGTGTTATCAGTTTAAAAACAGCTTTTCAGATGGGGGGTGGGAGAAATATGTCACCTATATGTATCTGTAAAGCACATATTGACTATCAACATCAAAAATGTGAAAAGAAGAACTTCTTTAGAAAACAGAGGAAAATTCAGTAGCTTTTCAATAACTGCCCTCTCCCTGGCTAAACAGTCTGAACTCCTATTTTCTTAGGAACAGGATTTATCACTTCTTTTATTGTAGCCTCTCTTCTATGAATCTTTCTCTTTTACACAGCCTTCTTACAACAGGAAAAACAGAAGACATCCATCTAAGTACACTGGAAGGTTTCCTTTGTTCCACTGCAACAAAGACAAGAACAAACTGACCTTCTACGTTGGGTCAGGATTATGGCAGCTCTACCAGGATTGAGACGCGGTGCAGTAGGTGAAGGACTCAGACTGGGCAGCCTGAGCTTTAATCCCAGCTCTACTATTTATTGGTGGTGGCAGGTTATTTAAAGTCTCCGTGCCTCAGATTTCTCCTCTTTAAATTGAGAATTATAATGGCACCTAACTCGTAGTCTTGTCCTAAGGATTAAACGAGATAATATGTTAAGGGCTCCTGACAGAGCCTAGCAGGTGGAAAGTGCTAAGTAAATACCCACCATTATTACCAATAATGCTGTGTATACTGGCAGCTAATTCACTTCAATGAGTTCTCCAGCGCTAACTATATATATATATAACACTCTAAAAGGCACTGCTCCAACCATAGTCAGATAGGGCACTCAGACCTTTCTCTACCAGATAAGAATGGTCAGAGGCAGTTTCCAAGAAACCTAATGAAGGTTATACTTCGGGGCTCCTCACTCGCACAGGCTCCTTCCAAGGCCCTGGGAAGCCTAGGAACATATTCATGCGGTCGGATGTTTTCGTAGAATTTGCGAAAGTAAGATATTTTAACTGCAATCTGTTAAGAGCACTCTTTCCTTCTACTCTGATTTCATACTTTCCCTTGCATGGGGCAGCTTTGGTGTGGCCCTGGGCCTTTGAGGGATTTGGATAAAGGGAATTTGAATTGGAGACATAGCTGGGATTTAGTGGGACGGGTGCATGTGGTTTGCAGTCACTTCTGTAGTGCTGACCGTCTTGGTACAGGGATAGCTTTCAGCAATCCCTATACACACAAATGTCCCTGTGTGTCCTTCCAGACCTGGTGATGAAGTCTGTGGGTAGTGGAGTGGAATCAAGGTCTGAAATGTATCAAGGCAGGAGCTAATCCAGGCCAAAGTCTTCCAACCATCAAACGAGTAAAGCTGTAAGCTAAAGATGTGGTTCTCTTCAACACTTAGTCAAAATGGAAGTCCTCTCCATTTGATAATGCACTGGTACTACTATTAAAAAAACATTCCATGAAACTCATGATAAACCACTGCAACAAAGACAAGAACAAACTGTTTACCAAGCGCTGTCAATTCAAAGGTGAGTCTCTCCGTGAGAAAACTGGAAAGCTCTGTAGTCTTACAACTCATGTTATGAAAGAAGCCTAAGAGAGGTGTTCCCAAATTTGACAGAAGGCCAGCAAGGTGAAAGCAGGAGATCAACCAAGGCGGGCAGGGCTCTAACGGTGGCAGCAAAGGTGGCCATGAGAGAATCCGAGGTAGGGAGTGACGCGGCCGGCAAGCCTAGACTGAAGAATGCATTTTGAGGACTAATAGACAGTACAGGAGTTTGAAGCTGAATGATGAGGAACAGTAAAATGGGCAGAGCACTCTCCAAGAAGCAGCTGATTGGGGGAGAGAGAAAACTTGCTCTTGTTGGAGCTTTAGGACCATGGATGTGCAGAATGGGATGCCCGACCCAGAATAATCAATTATGCCCAGCATATAAAGCACACATGTTTTAGCAGTCTTAGCACCTGAGCCTTACCTGCTCTTTGATGCATTCTGCCCTCCCATACTCATTTTATTCCCTCCCAGGTCTTTATGTTGACTGTTAGTCACTGAGGCACCAAAATGCTAAACTTAGTCACCCAGGAAAGTTAAAGTCATACTGCCAATGTCCTGACTTCCTATTTTGAGTGATGATTTCAAGCAAGTTGCCCCCACCACAGAGCTGTAGACACTCTTTCAACAGACAGGACTGGGGCCAACCTCTGGGTCAAGGGAAAAAAGGAAAAACACTGCAGGACAGGTGCTGGTGCCAGCCTTGTGGGCAAGCAAAAAAAAAAGGAGGCTAGTTTTCAAGGCTGCTGAATTTACACATGCTTCAAGGATTCATCAGATTTTTAATTGTTTAAACAAACCATGAACCTAAAGCAAGAATTCTCCACCACCATTACAAAATTAGAATCTGTGTCAGCAAGCGACCTAAAATTGCACACAAAATGGGGAGGGGGGGAGCCATTACTGTGACTAATTACTCTTTACTACCCTTTTCAAAGATAGATCAAAACACCCTTTAACAAATGTCAATTTAATTCTACTGCTGAAGGTTAGCAGCAGGTGATAAATGGGAAACACAGTGTCCCTAAACACACAGTGAAGCAGATCAGTCTAATCTTCACATATCTGAGAAGGGAAATTTATTCAGAACAAATAGGAACATAAGGCATTAAACTACTAGCGAAATGAATAAAAAGTATATGATAACAGACTGATGACTAAAGTATGCTCGGTTATAACTGGCACAACTGCTGCTAACAAAAACAAACAAAAAAAAATCCATCCAGTCCTTTCTTCATAAGTGCTGCAAATCAAGCATCTGCTTGAAACATACCAAAGGGGGTCCTGTAAATGCACCAGCATCTTGATGAGCAGATTAAGTAACTGTCCCAATATGACATGGTAAGTCCCCAGGACAACTGAAAAAATTAACAAATACCTTCCATCATTTTACAAATAACCTTCTGTTATCTTTCTCTGTCCCTCTGTCTGTGATTTCCTAATCTTTTAGGAGTAAGCAGAACCATGTTCCAAAGTTGAGAAGATTTTATTGAGGGAATAAAGATCTGATTCAGGACAGCATCTTGACACCTAGCCACTCGAGACAAGACGTAAACCATGACACGAGGACTACTTTGAGTCCGTCTATGACAAAGAACCACTTTAGTAATCCTTAATGACAGTTTATTAACCAAATACTAATTTCAAGTCCAGTTTAAGCCAAGAAAAAGTAAGGTCCTAGACATAAAGAGACTTTCTACAAAAGAATGTTAGCATGAATAAAATATGTGTAAATTATGGTCCATAACTCTTTAAGCAAAATATTCCCTCTTTCACATGAAACAGCCTATAAATACTTTTTTTGCTAAATGTAAAATGTTGTAGAAATAGTCACTTAGACCCAAAATTAAGATTATCACATTGAATATGAAATTCTGAATGAAAAGCAATCTGTTATAATTTAAGAAATACTAAGGGCAGATTGCATGATAATCATAATAACCACGATTTCATGATTTTTAAACATCCCCTTTTCTTCCCTGGGCAGATCCTATATTTTACTTGCATATACCACCCACTCCTTAGAAAAAATAGAAGTTACAAGTAGGTGCTTTTCTTTCAGAATGACTACAATGACAAGTATGGTATAAACAATGAGTAAATTATCTACAGCCTGAATCATAAACCATTATCACTCTTCACTTAAAGAAAGGCAGCTTTCAAATACTGAAATTTAAATATTGCATTCCATTTACAGGATCATTTGTATGGATTTATTTTGAAGTTACTTCAGTCAGCATATGAGCATCAAATTAAGAAAGACACCTTTTTAAACCTGTTTACTTATTTGCCAAAAAGAAACTACATTGAATATTTTCATTAAATTCATTAAAATAAACAGTATTACAGCAAAATTAAGTATTTAAGTTTAAATATTTCATTTCATCTCTTTTTTTCTTAATAAAGAGATTGGTCATTAGAATTCATGTAGTAAGCAGAATACACGATCTAACTGGTTAGAAAGATTCCTTTCTCACAGCTAGAAGCATAGCTAATTTGTAACAGAGAAAATAGCTCATCATAGTCAAAATAATCTCTCTAACAGAAGAGACGGATCAGAGAAACAATAAGACATCCAGTTCACACTTACTTGAATAAGCTTGATTCTGAGATGACATTGATCTCCAGGGAAATAAATCATAATGAGAAGTAAATACCATCTAGCATCCTATAAGGTTAGTTTGAACAGACTCCCAGCATGTAAAAATTTGAAAATCGCTAAGTCACTAAGTATATCTTACCAGGTCAAGATGCAAGCCACTAGGGACTTCCCTGGTGGTCCAGTGGCTAAGGCTGTGTGCTCCCAATGCACAGGTCCAGGTTCGATCCCTGGTCAGGGAACTAGATCCCACATGCTGCAACTAATAGTTCGCATGACACAACTAAATTTCCTGCACGCCGCAACTAAAGATCCTGCGTGTTGCAGCTAAGACCTGGCACAGCCAAATAAATAAATAAATATTTTTTAAAAAAAGGATGCAAGTCACTAAGAGTAGCGTTAGATGGTATAAACAAGCTACATCTACTGACATGAATGAGCAAAAATCTGAAGAATAGAAACAAGTTCTGAGAACCTCTGGTCCTCTTTGTAATATACACTATTCAATAACATATATTCAATCTGGCAAGTTTGAAACTACTACCTCTAAATCAACAAAATAGTTTGGAGTCTCCATTTCCACCAAAGGACATGCATGTTGAAAAGGCATACAGTTGAAAAGGCATCTTGTCAGTTACATATGCACACACAGAAGACAAAGACTTTGAGAACAACAATGTGTTATGTCCACTACATCACTAGGTACACAGTTTTGGAAGATTATTTCCATGAGGAAGTTAAACTGTAACAGGAATAATAAGCAATTATGAAGGAAAATGATAAATGGTCTCCTTAAGTCAGTATTGTTTTTAAATTGGAAGTCTTGGCATATTAGTGTTTTGTTAAATCAATATAGAAGGCATTTTCAAATTAAATAAATAGTAGGATATATCAAAGACATTGCATGTAGTAAATATAAGAGTCTTATTTCTGGTGTGTGGGGAGAAGGCGTGGCAATATAAACTGTATTTCTTACTTGGATCCTATTCAAAACAGTTTGAAAGCCACTGCCTCAAGCACTGCCTTTACAAGACAGAACATGATTAACCAGAGCTTGAGATGAAGAGAACCCTGAAAGAATCACGTTCCTTCTCAGAGCCTGCAGCTCCAGAACCACAAAAGTTATTCTAAGCAGCTCACAATCACTCTGCATCACTGGAGAGGAGCAGGACGTATTCCAAAGACAGCTCTTGTCTACACACTGCTGGAGCAGAATGGTCTTTCGGAAGCAGGAACAAGGCTGTGAAGCTCTGAGAGAACAAGGTTAGATCAGAGTTATCTGTCTGGCTCCATGTGGAGATGAAGAGAAACTCTAGGCTAGGACATATGGCAACTATATAGTGGCCAATAACAAAAGCTTCAGTATTTCAGTAATCATTACAGGATGAGGAGCTACAAGAGAGGAAGCTGGGCTATTGTCACCATGACACAAAAGAACATCCTGTCCATATCTTTATCAAATGGCTGTGAACCTGACAAGTCTAGAATACAGACTAGAAAATTAATTTGTTTCAACTGTAAAGTTCAATCTGTTAAAATGACCATTGTTTTCCCATAGACTCACCCCACTGCCCAGTTAACTTTACAATACTGACGAGATGTGGCCTATGATTCAGTCACTTTCTAGCATCACTGGTCACGTATTAACACTGGCTGTGATGAAGGTCTCAGTGAGAAGCTATCTGTCCCTTTCTGAAAGCCAAAAGTGAGAAATCAAAAGGAAGTTCATGACAACTAAACTGTGTAATCAAGACATTACATCTTGTAGAATTAAGGCATCTAAGAAAGGGGAAATCTTTGTTCTAGAGGAATCAAATGGTCCTGTCTCCAAAATAACCTCAAAGACCCAAACTTGCTACGGTACTATGAGAGATGATTTCTCTCTTCTAAAAAAAAAAAAAATCAATCATAAAGCAGACTAAATAAAATAATAAGTGTGCAAATCTGTTAAATGTGAATGGCCAACATACTTTTTATGGCTACACATAATCTTAAATATGTACCCTCACAGTGTCAGAAAAGGTTCTAAAAGTATTTGAAAGAGAAAGTAGTGAAGGCTCATTCAAAATGTTATTCGAATATTTTGATAATAATAAGTGATTTTCCTCTTGCAATGAAGATTTGGATCACAAGTCATTAAGACAGATCAACCAACCTAGATTCTACTTATCAAACATGTTTAAAATAAAAAATAAGCAACAGCAAAAAGAAGGACCCATAATGGTAAAAGATTGGTTTAAGAAAAGGAATTTTCCTTGCTAAAGAAATCCCTCTTTGTTCATTGCTGAGGCTCAATCTATTACTTAGCAGAAGTACCTAATAAAATTAAGATAACATGATTAAGATCTTCAGGAGCTAGATTTCAAGCAATTCTTCTAGGAACCCAAAGAATAGAAAAGAATTTGCGGGGGTGAGGGAGGGACAAAAATCACACAAAGTGTCATCTATGCCCAGGTTGACTCTATTTTGTTTTTTTATATTGATCTATCTCAGAATAGCCCTGGACAGCCATTCTGAGCAATACAAATGTCAGCTGGCCCCCTTCCTGGCGGTCTCTCTGTTAAGTTGGCTCTCCCAGCAGCATACTAACATCCTCACCAAAGACGACGACTAACTGGTGAACAGTGAATATACTTAACTCTTGGCACCATGAAATCAATACGCTATAGACACAACCTGAATATAATGTATTTACCAAGTATCCTGGTTACACGGTCTCTCAGAAAGGAAGTAACAAAGAACACGGGCTCTATTATCAGAAAGACGTGGTTTCAAACTCTGTTTCTACCGCTTTCTGATTGTGTAACTCAGGAAGTTACCCACCTAAATCCTAAACCTCAGTTTCCTCAACTGTAAAGGGTAAATGAGAATACCTATGTCATACGGTTGAGTAAAAAAATCAATGAAATCATGTATGTAAAGCAGATAGCACACTGCCTGGCAAAGTATAGGTCTGAAATATTATTTACTTTGAAAGTAATCATACCCATGCCAAATCCAAGAAATAATTTCTGATTTTCAGGTTGTTCATCTATAAAATAGGAAACTGAAACAGATGTCACTTAAGCCCTTTTCAGAAGTGGTGTGATCCACCAAAGTGCTATGATTCCATGGTAATAATGTGTAGACATGATTCATGCATTCTGATGGCTGTATTTTCTCCTGTTTTGAACCACAAATGCACAAACTGAAAATTCTGAGACATTTACAATGAACTAATTTTTACTTCCTTAAATGTGTTTGAGTATTTTCCAAATTTTCTATAATGTACCATAAATGTTTAAGACTGTTTGAGAGATTATTATTCTACTTTTTTAAAAAGTTATTCTCACTGAGTCAACATATGGTCATACATTTAGTTTTGTAATACCACTGGCAAGAAATGTGTCTAAGAGTAACCATTTAATTTCCTGAAAACACAATCATAAAATGAACCACTGTCAAGATTAAAAAAAAAAAATCAAAAACAAATTTAGGAATAGACGGGAACTTTCCTAAACTGATAAAAGTTATCAAAAATCTTCAACAAACATACATAACGGTGAAACTTTAGAATCATTTCTAATCAAGTAAAGAACAAAAAGGATGCCCTCCAACGCTGCCTCCATTTAACCTGTGGAAAAACTAGTGTGATAAGAAAAAGAAATCAATGATGTAAGAAGTGGAAAGGAAGAAACAAAACTCGTCTTACACTCAGACAACCTGGCTACCTACGTGGAAAGTGCAAAAGCATTTGCAGACAACTCGCAAGGATGAATGAGAGTTCTCTAAGGTTACTGAATCAAATCTGTTCCATTGATAACTAGAAAATATAATTGATAAAAAAATCCTATGTACCATAACAACAAAACTACCAGTTACCTAAGAATAAATACATTAAAATATGTCAAAGACTCTTGTGGGAAAATGTTACAATATTTTATTCAAGAATAGAAAAGAGCCAAATAAATGGAGTCTGTGCCATGATCATGGATGGGAAAACCCAATATCACAAAGAAGCCAGCTCACCCCAAATCATCTATAAATTCAATGCAAATCCAAACAAAATCCTTAAGTTTGGGGTTATTTTTTAGTTTGTGTGTGATTTAACTAACTACTCCTAAATTTCACATAGAAGGGCCAAAATGGCCAAGACAATTTTAAAGCATAACAAAGTGGAGTCTTGTCTTCTCAGATATTGAGACTTACTATATAATTATAATAATTAAGACAGTGTGGGACATAGCACAGGGAGATCAGCTCGGTGCTTTGTGACCACCTAGAGGGGTGGGATAGGGAGGGTGGAAGGCAGATGCAAGAGGGAGGAGATATGGGGATACATATATATGTATAGCTGATTCACCTTGTTATAAAGCAGAAACTAACACACCATTGTAAAGCAATTATACTCCAATAAAGATGTTAAAGACAAAAAAAAAGACAGTGTGGGAGTAGTACAATTAAAGATAAAGCAGTGATTAAAAATTAAGACTCCAAAAATAGACCTTTAAAGCAATTATAAATCAGTGGGGAAAGAAAGGCTGATGCAATTAATGATGCCGGGACAACTGGTTAGCCATATGGAAAAAAATAAAACAACATCCTGCTATGAATTGTGTCCCCCTAAAATTCATATGTTGAAATCCTAACCCCCAATGTGATGGTACTGGATATGGCCTTTGGAGGGTAATCAGGTTTACATGAGATCATGAGAATGGGGTCCCCTTGATGGGATTAGTGCCCTTATAAGAAGGGACACAAGAGAGCTTGTACACTTTCCACCCACCCCACCCCACCATTACCATGTGAGGACACAGAAAAGGTGGCTGTCTGCAACCCAAGGAAAGAGGTCTCACCAGGAACCTACTATGCTGGCACCTCGATCTTATATAATACTTCTAGTCTCCAGAACGGTGAGAAAGTAAATTTCTGCTGGTTTTTTTTTTTTTTAATTATTTATTTATTTATTTATTTTTTGGCTGTGTTGAGTCTTCATTTCTGTGCGAGGGCTTCCTCTAGTTGTGGCAAGCGGGGGCCACTCTTCATCGCGGTGCGCGGGCCTCTCACTATCGTGGCCTCTCCCGTTGCGGAGCACAGGCTCCAGACGCGCAGGCTCAGTAGTTGTGGCGCATGGCCTTAGTTGCTCCGCGGCATGTGGGATCTTCCCAGACCAGGGCTCGAACCCGTGTCCCCTGCATTGGCAGGCAGATTCTCAACCACTGCGCCACCAGGGAAGCCCAAATTTCTGCTGTTTAAGCCACCCAGTCTATGGTATTTTGTTAAGGCAGCCTAGATGATTAATACAAATGCTTAACACACACACACACACACACACACACACACACACACACACACAACCACCTGAAAATTAAGTACTAAACGTTGAAAATTAAGGAATTTAAAAGAAAGTAAATATATTCACATAAGATTTTAAGAGAAAGGAAGGATTTCTTGAAGTAACAGACCTGAAAGAATACAGGGAAATGCTGGTAAATTTGGTTACTATAAAATTTAAAAGTTACATTCAACAAAGGACACCATAAACCAAAGTAAAAAAACAGCCCTCTCTCTTCCCGTCATGTGAGGACAACAATGAGAAGTCGGCAGCCTGCAACCTAGAAGACAGCTCTCATCAGAACCAACCATACGAGCACCTGGATCTTGGACTTCCCAGCTTCCACATCTGTGAGAAGTTTCTGTTGTTAAAAGCCACCTAGTTCATAGTGGTGCTTTGTTACAGCAGCCCAACCAGACTAAGGCAGATGAAGACAAATTTATTAATTTTTCTCTTTTTATAATTTGTTCATTTGGAGTCCTTTCTAAAACACACTCACCCAACTCAGGATCTCAAAGATTTTCTTCTGTTTTGCCCAGAATTTTTTAAATTGTAGCTCTTACTTTCAGGTCTATGATCCATTTTGCTTTCATTTATTAAATTGTGCAAGGTAAAAAAAAAATTTTTTTTAGCAGGCCATTCCCTGGGAGATAATATCTTAACACATGCAGCTAATCAAAAATTAACATCTAGGGCTTCCCTGGTGGCGCAGTGGTTGAGAATCCGCCTGCCAATGCAGGGGACACGGGTTCGAGCCCTGGTCTGGGAGGATCCCACATGCCACGGAGCAACTAGGCCCGTGAGCCACAACTACTGAGCCTGCGCATCTGGAGCCTGTGCTCCGCAACAAGAGAGGCCACGATAGTGAGAGGCCCGCGCACTGCGATGAAGAGTGGCCCCCGCACCGCGATGAAGAGTGGCCCCCGCTTGCCACAACTAGAGAAAGCCCTCGCACAGAAACGAAGACCCAACACAGCCATAAATAAATAAATAAATAAATAAATAAATATTTTTTAAAAAAATTAACATCTAGTTCTAGAGTATACAAAGAACTCCTACAAATCTAAATTACTTGCTGGACGTTTATATGGAACCTCTTAGCAGCACCTTATTAATCAAATTGAGAATGCACTAATTATATAATCAGAATAAATGATAAAGTTACTTTTTAAATGAACTCGAGATGTCTTACCACCAGCATCAAGTGTCCTGCCAAATGCCCAGTGTCAGACAAGCCTGTTTCCTTTAACAGCACCGTCACTGTCCCAGCCACTAAAGCCTTGAAAACTCCCAGCAGTCTTTCACTCCTCCCTCTGAATTATCACTAAATCTGCAATGTGATTGCCAGAATTTGGTTCAATTTTAATAATCAGTTATAATTCATGAATTGCCAGAGTATAAAACGGCACCGTTTTAGGAGATATGATAAGCTAGAAATCAGTATCAATCTTTTTTTTATGGAGTAACATGTACAACTGAATAAAATATGCTAAAGACAGAGTTCTCTACAGAAGTAAACTCTAAAGGAACAGGGAGGGATGGATGGATGGAGGGAGGGAGGGAGGGAGAGATCACAGCCACCCTAAGAAGTTGCAAAATGCACTGGAAAGAATTTTAAACTAGGAATCAGGAGACCCAAATTCTAGTCTAAACCCCACCATAAATTAGCTGTGAATGAAGTGAGCGGCATAAAACCCCTAGTCTTCAGCTTTCTCATTCTTAAAAATAGGGTGAAATGATTGTTAAAAGTTCTAAAAGCTCTAAAATTCTATGATTCTATAAACTCTTCTCCACAGATGGGGGAAATGTGGCACAGTGAGCTGAAAATAATAATTTGGACTGAACAGGTAATGTAAATCAGCATCTCAGTTTCCTTTTAACAATCTTGAAAAACTATTAAGGTATTTATTATCTCTTTTAATATGTAAAATTCAAAAGAGTATAAAATCAAGTAATACCAAATATTTCAAGAAAATAAACTTCCTTTTATTTTTCCTTTCATCAATCAATCTTTCACTTCCTGTGTTCTGAAGCACAAATACAATATTAGGAGTTACTGATTGGCAGGATATCTTGTCCCCATTGCTCTCTGTCCCCAAAGTAGACTTCAGTCATACCTATGAAACTGGGGAGGAGGAAGCACATGTAAAATCTAGTTGAAATGTCTGTGTGATCCGTCAGATTCAATTTCATTTGGACCATACGTCCTTCTTGTACCCTACAACAAACTGGCTCTAGCAATTCCTAGTCCATCTTTCTACAGTTTGTTCTACAGGATATTAGTCCTGCAAGATGCCCTAAGAAAAAAGAATGCCACAAAAGTTTCAGAAACGCTGCATGCTAAACCTCATTCTTGAGCAATTAAAAAAGAACATGCAAGTATTAAAGGCTCTAAGAAGCCCTAGAGTAAAGATTTATATTGATCTGATTTATACTGTCTAATCCAGCGTTCCTCAACCCAACGGCAAAAGTCTTTCTTCACAGAATATCTACTAACACCCTATAAAATCAGTGCTCCAAGGAAGCCACCTTAGAAGGTGCTTGCTTAAACATAATTTGCTCAAAATATGACGATATTTAATTCACACATTGCTAAACTGAAATATTTGTTTTCTGCTGCTAGCATTTTATATCCAAGAGTCATTTACTAATTCTAAATATGAAATTACTTCCTCAACATCCAACTGTTCGAGGTCAAGCAGACAGTAAGACTTTCACCCTGATACAGGCACCTGAAATGTACCAACCAAAGAATATGGCCAAGTGTGATAGGAATCATCACCAGCTCTCTGGTCCAAGTACTCTAATTACTATTACCCCATCAGAATGTAACATACCCATTCTAGTCTGATAGTTTTAGAATTAGCTTTGGTAACTGCACAGTTTACATTTAAAAAACAAAACAGAGCTTTCAAGCAAAAGGTAATTAAAATACAGCCAAAGTAAGAATAATTTAAATCACCAGCAGAAAAAGGGAGATTTAAAAACTGAAAATGGACAAATCTTAAGATACACTGATACACTATAAAAAAGAAGAAAAATCTATGTGTAAAAAACATAAGACTTATGGATCAACACTCTTATAGTCAGCATTCATACTGAAAACATAAGTCATCACTTGAGTTAAGACTGACTCAGATCTACACAAGATGGGCAATACTTGCAAAAAGTAGAACACTTTGTTAGCTATCTATACATTAAGTTTTTCAGCATTTGCTTTCTTGACAGTAAGTGTTCTTTCTTCCTTCAAGCCATGTCAAAGAAAAAGAAAATAAAGGCACAGCCTACCCTAAATCACAATCATCAAAAACACTTGGTCCTAGGGGATTAGCTAACAAAATGGTGTCTATCAAGTAGTCTTCAAAATCCACTCTACAAATTTAGTGACACAAATCATTATGGCATTTGAAGCCTTACTGTCAGATCTTGAAGAAAAATCAAAATAAAAATACTCAACCTATCCTCATTAAATAAACTCACACTAACTATATCCAATTACAACTATTACTAAATATGGAAGAAAAAGCACTGAGTATTAGCTATCAATGTCAACTTCTATGATTGTGTCATTATGGGATCACTTTTTTTTTTTTTTACATTAATGCATATTCTTCTTGCTGTCAATTCACATTTACCATCCTCCTTCAAGCTCCTATTCAAAAAGATCACTTTCAGGAAATCTTGTGTTACTGACATAATTAGATTTCACTCTCCTACTAAATGCCTGTGGCACTAAGTGTTGAAAGATTAAGTTGTTCTTTGTGACATGCTGCTTTGGGAAAATTCTTTATCTTCATGTGTGCATGAATTCTTCTCAACTAGATTATTCTGAGGAATTTTTTACAATTCAGGGCTTCCCAAATGTTTCTACCAAAGTACTCCTTTTGTCAGAGGATCTACTACAGAATCAAAATTTACTTGAAGTCTTCTGTTTTACCTTTAAAAGTCATTCAAAATGTAAGATTCAATACCACAGTACATTTGTTTTAACATAAAAATAAAAATGTGTTAATGTTGGTGAAGATGTGGAGAATTTGGAACGCTTGTACACTACTGGAAGTTTGTAAAATATTGTGACTGCTATGGAAAACAGTATAGAGGTTCCTTCAAAAAATATAAAATAGAACTACCACATGATCAGGACACTACATAATGATCAAGGAATCAATCCAACAGGAAGATATAACAATTGTAAATATTTATGCACCCAACATAGGAGCACCTCAATAAGGCAAATGCTAACAGCCATAAAAGAGGAAATCAACAGTAACACAATAATAGTGGGAGACTTTAACACTCCACTTACACCAGTGGATAGATCATCCAGACAGAAAATTAATAATGAAACACAAGCCTTAAATGACATGTTAGACCAGATAGACTTAATTGATATTTATAGGACATTGCACTGGAAAGTAGCAGAATATGCTTTTTTCTCAAGTGCACACGGAACATTCTCCAGGATAGATTACACCTTGAGTCACAAATCAAGTAAATTTAAGAAAACTGAAATCATATCAAGCATATTTTCCTACCACAACGCTATGAGATTAGAAATCAATTACAGGAAAAAAACTGTAAAACACACAAACACATGGAGGCTGAACAATATGCTACTAAATAACCAAGACATCACTGAAGAAATCAAAGAGGAAATCAACGAATACGTAGAAACAAATGACAACAAAAATACAGCAACCCAAAACCAATGGGATGCAGCAAAAGCAGTTCTAAGAGGGAAGTTTATAGCAATACAATCCTACCTGAAGAAACAAGAAAAATCTCAAATAAACAACCTAACCTCACACCTAAAGGAATTAGAGAAAGAAGAACAAACAAAACCCAAAGTTAGTAGAAGGAAAGAAATCATAAGGATCAGAGCAGAAATAAATGAAATAGAAATGAAAAAAAACAATAGCAAAGGTCAGTAAAACTAAAAGCTGGTTCTCTGAGAAGATAAACAAAATTGATAAACTTTTAGCCAGACTCATCAAGAAAAAAAGGGAGAAGACTCAAATCAACAGAATTAGAAATGAAAAAGGAGAAGTTACAACTGATATCGCAGAAATACAAAGGATCATAAGAGACTACTACAAGCAACTATAAGCCAATAAAATGGACAACCTGGAAGGTATAACCTTCCAAGACCGAACCAGGAAGAAACAGAAAATATGAACAGACCGATCACAAGTAATGAAATTGAAACTGTGATTAAAAATCTTTCAACAAACAAAAGTCCAGGACCAGATGGCTTCACAGTCGAATTCTATCAAATGTTTAGAGAAGAGCTAACACCCATCCTTCTCAAACTCTTCCAAAAAATTACAGAGGGAGGAATGTTCCCAAACTCATTCTATGAGGCTACCATAACCCTGATACCAAAACCAGACAAAGGTATCACAGAAAAAGAGAATTACAGGCCAACACTGATGAACATAGATGCTAAAATCCTCAACAAAATCTAGCAAAACAAATCAAACAACACTTTAAAAAGATCATACACCATGATCAAGTGGGATTTAACCCAGGGATGCAAGGATTCTTCAATATACACAAATCAATCAACGTGATACACCATATTAACAAATTGAATAAAAACCATATGATCATCTCAGTAGATGCAGAAAAAGCTTTTGACAAAATTCAACACCCATTTATGATAAAAAGTCTCCAGAAAGTGGGCATAGAGGGAACCTACCTCAACATAATAAATGCCATATATGACAAACCCACAGCAAACATTATTCTCAGTGGTGAAAAACTGAAAGCATTTCCTCTAAAATCAGGAACAAGACAAGTTTGCCCTTTCTCACCACTATTATTTAACACAGTTTTGGAAGTCCTAGCTATGGCAATCAGAAAAGAAAAAGAAATAAAAGGAATCCAAATTGGCAAAGAAGAAGTAAAACTGTCACTGTCTGCAGATGACATGATACTATAACATAGAAAATCCTAAAGATGCCACCAGAAAACTACTCGAGCTAATCAATGAATTTGGTAAAGTTACAGGATACAAAATTAATACACAGAAATCTCTTGCATTCCTATGCACTAACAACAAAAGATCAGGAAGAGAAATTAAGGACACAATCCCATTTACCACTTCAACAAAAAGAATAAAATACCTAGGAATAAACCAAGCTAAGGAGGCAAAAGACCTGTACACAGAAAACTATAAGATACTGATGAAAGAAATCAAAGACAACACAAACAGATGGAGAGATATACCATGCTCTTGGACTGGATGAATCAGTGCTGTGAAAATGACTACTATACTACCCAAAGCAATCTACAGATTCAATGCAATCCTTATCAAATTACCAATGGCGTTTTTCACAGAACTAGAACAAAAAATTTTACAATCTGTATGGAAACACAAAAAACCCCAAATAGCCAAAGCAATCTTGAGAAAGAAAAACAGAGCTGGAGGAATCAGGCTCCCTGACTTCAGACTATACTACAAAGGTACAGTAATCAAGACAGTATGGTACTGGCACAAAAACAGAAATATACATCAGTGGAACAGGATAGAAAACCCAGAGATAAACCCATAGATTATGGTCACCTAATCTATGACAAAGGAGGCCAGAATATACAAAGGAGCAAAGATAGCCTCTTCAATAAGTGGTGCTGGGAAAACTAGACAGCTACATGTAAAAGAATGAAATTAGAACACTCCCTAACACCATACACAAAAATAAACTCAAAATGGATTAAAGACCTAAATGTAAGGCCAGAAAATATAAAACTCTTAGAGGAAAACATAGGCAGAACACTCTAAGACATAAATCACAGCAAGATCTTTTTTGACCCACTTCTTAGAGTAATGAAAATAAAAACAGAGATAAACAAATGGGACCTAATGAAACTTAAAAGCTTTTGCACAGCAAAGGAAACCTTGAACAAGATGAAAAGACAACCCTCAGAATGGGAGAAAATATTTGCAAATGAAGCAAATGACAAAGGATTCATCTCCAAAATATACAAACAGCTCATGCAGCTTAATATCAAAAAAACAAAAAACCCAATCAAAAAATGGGCAGAAGACCTAAACAGACATTTCTCCAAAGAAGACATACAGATGACCAACAAACACATGAAAAGCTGCTCAACATCACTAATTATTAAAGAAATGCAAATCAAAACCACAATGAGGTATCACCTCACACCAGTCAAAATGTCCATCCATCAAAAAATTTACAAACCATAAATACTGGAGAGGGTGTGGAGAAAAGGGAACACTCGTGCATTGTTGGTGGGAATGTAAATTGATACAGCCACTATGGAGAACAGTATGGAGGTTCCTTAAAAAACTAAAAATAGAACCACCATATGACCCAGCAATCCACTACTGGGCATATACCCTGAGAAAACCATAATTCAAAAAGACACATGCACCCTAATGTTCATTGCAGCACTATTTACAATAGTCAGGACATGGAAGCAACCTAAATGTCCATCAAAAGAGGAACGGATAAAGAAGATGTGGTATATATATACAATGGAATATTACTCAGCCATAAAAAGGAACGAAATTGGGTCATTTGTAGAGATGTGGCTGGACCTAGAGACTGTCATACAGAGGGAAGTCAGCCAGAAAGAGAAAAACAAGTATCATATATTAACGCATATACGTGGGATCTAGAAAAAATTGGTATAGACGATCTTATTTACAAAGCACAAAGAGAGACACAGACAAAGAGAACAAACATATGGATACCAAGGGGGAGTAGGATGACCTGGGAGATTGGGATTGACATACATAGACTACTGATACTATGTATAAAATATATACCTAATGAGAACCTACTGTATAGCACAGGGAACTCTACTCAATGCTCTGTGGTGACCTAAATGAGAAAGAAATCCAAAAAAAGGGGATATATGTATATGTATCGCTGATTCGCTTTGCTGTACAGTATAAACTAACACAATATTGTAAAGAAACTATACTCCAATAAAAAAAAAAAAAAAAAGAACTACCACATGATCCAGCAGTTCCACTCCTGGGTATGTGCCCAAAAGAATTGAAAGCAGAGTCTAAAAGAAATATTTGCACACCTATGTTCATAGCAGCACTATTCACAATAGCCAAGAAGAAGCAACCCAGCTGTCTATTGACAGAAAAGTGGATACATGAATTGTGATATATACATAAAATGGAACATTATTCAGCCTTAAGAAAGGAAGGAAACCCTGTCACATGATAAACATGGATGAACCTGAAAAACATTATGCTGAATGAAATAAGCCAGTTGCAAAAAGACAAATACTGTGTGATTCCACATATATGAGATATCTAAAATAGTCCAATTCATAGAAACAAAAAGTAGAATGGTGGTTACCAGGGGATGGAAGAAAGGGGTAAAGGGGAGTTGTTATTTAATGGGTATAAAGTTGCAGATTTGCAAGATTAAAAAGTTCTGGAGATCTGTTTCACAGCCATATGAATATATTTATCACTACTGAGCTATATACACTTAAAGATGATTAAGGTGGTAAATTTTACATTATGTGTTTTTTTTACCACCGTTTTAAAAATTTAATCACTTTATTTCTCCCAAATCTTCAAGTAAAATTGATGTTACCATATTTACTCAATATACACAGGCACCTACTGAATAAAGCAGCCTCAGATGCCATACAGCTCTGAAAGCAGCTCACAGAACAAAACTTACTTCTCTCAGATCCCCTTCTCAATTAACGAGATATCAAGCAAGCAGTGAGACTGTGGTAACTGAAAGAGAATATAAAGACTAAGTAGGCCATGATCCCTGCCCCTGAGCAGATCAGAGAAACCAGTTGCACCTAGCTCAGTGCTGGGAACCTATTATCCGTGCAATCAATCAACCAGTTCTACAGTTCTCCTCAATTAGCTGCTAAATTACAGGAGAAAAGTGGGATTTCTCAGGACTGAAGTTTCTCTGGGCAAAATTCCCCTAGAGTAAAGCACAAAGAACAATACCCACATGTGGGACAGAAGTCAGTATAAATTTTAAAACATTCAACTAACCAAAAGTTCTTTTGTTAAAAGAAAAACTTGAAGTAAAAATGATAGAAATGCCCTTCCACTAAAGCAGACATGTATAAAGAATCCTTAAGGCACTTAATAGCCTAGCAGAGCAGGGGTGGACTTTCCATGGCAACAAGAGCCAGCAAGCGCTGTCCAACAGAATAAAAATATGCAACCCAATAAAATAGAAAATTTATGGCTGTGGTAACTATAAAGAAATGTGTTAGTACAAATTCCAACATTTTATCATCAGACCAGCTAAATTCAGTACTAGGCAATGTCTCATGACAGCACCTGGAGTCGTCCCGTGAACAGTAATAATCCATGTTACTTTCTGGTGGGTCTTTTTGTGTACGGCAGTATCAATTTTGTCATAAATCCTAGTATTTCGTCTCTGGGTACAACCACAAGAGACACTCAGTCTCTAAGACCAAGCTTCCTTTCCTTAATAATGGTATATCGGCAGGTTGCATTACCACAGAAACAGCTTTACTTCCAGTGGAATCTGATAACATGAGCATTATGGGAAAAGCGGCTTTGCTCCATCCTCAGGGTCTCATCTTAGGCCTTCATCATTTCTGGATTATTGCAAAAGCCTCCTACCTGCTCTCCCTTCCTCCAGTCTTGCATGCCTCAAACCCATCCTAGTTTACACCCAGAGTTAATCTTTCTAAATCCAAAACTTATTACAGCACTCCCCTGCTTAAGACCTTCCATGGTTCACAAAGCCTTCAGAATCTCTGACATGCCATAGGAGGCTCTTGACGATTTAGTCCCTGTGTGACACATTAAAAAAAAAAAACACTTTATTTTTAAAAAATTCCAAATTTACAGAAATATTGCAAGAATAGTAAAAAGAACTTATTCTTGTGGAATCTAAAATATGATACAAATGAACTTATCTACGAAACAGACTCAGACACAGAGAACAGACTTGTGGTTGCCAAGGGGGAAGGAGGTGGGGGAGGGAAGGATTGGGAGTCTGGGGTTAGCAGATGCAAACCATTACACATTGAATGAATCAACAAGGTCCTACTGTATAGCACAGGGAACTATGTTCAATATCCTGTGATAAACCATAACGGAAAAGAATATGAAAAAGAATATATATATATATATGTATAACTGAATCACTTTGCTGTACAGTAGAAACTAGCACAACATTGTAAATCAACTATACTGATTCTTTCATCCAAATTCACCACTCATGAACCCTAGGACACAACCTCAGTGAGAGCAGGAACTGCATATTTTATTCATAGCGTCTGGCACAGTGAAGGAGGAACTGATGAGGGGCCCAACTTCTGGCTAAAAAGAGTGGACTGAACACAAACGTTACTCTACTCCCTCCTGAACTCTCACTTAAATAACTGTTAAAGTCATTTTCTAAAGAAGCATAAATCCATAAGGACAAAGAGATGACAGCAGCCAAATGGGGGAAGACAACTGACCCAGCAGCCCGAGTCATGTGAACCTCAGAAGGGCAGCCCAGAAGAAAGGCTTAGGAATGGAGGCACGGGTGTCTCTGATGCGTGGGTGCAGGGAGGGCTGCAAAGGGAAAGGCAGGTTGAAAAAATCTTAGAAAGAGCCATCAGGCTCCCCAGAGCTCCCGCCCAACCCTACACAAGCATGTAACCAACTCTCCCTCCAAGGCCAGCAGGGAAACTTCTCTAGAGAAATTGTCCAGCTGATGGACAGCGAGCAACTACTCTGTGCCAGGCTCAGTCCTAGACGCCCAGAAGTCTCCATGGGAACACAGCCAAGGCCTGCCCCCAACGGAGCTTCCGCTCTAGTGGGGAGAAACGAGCAAGTGGACCTGTGATAACTGCTCTGGAGCAAGGTGCGGCAGGGCAAGGGACAGGGAGCAGGAACCTGACAGAAAGGAGAAGTGAGCCACGCAGATACCCAGGGAAAGATCACCCCAGACAGACACAGCAGGCTGGCTGCACAGACCTGGACGGGGAAGCACGCTCAGTGGGCGAACCACGCGGAAGCTGATGTGGTGGGGTTGGTGATGGGGGAGGAGCCAGATCACAGAAGGACCCGCTGGAGCAATGATTCCCCCACCTGGCCGCACTTCGGAAGCACCTGGAGAACTTTAAAAAATGTGAGTGAGTCCCACCCCAGAGTTTCTGATCTGAATTTTGATAGGTATGAGGTGTGGCTGGTTATCAGTAGTTTCAAAATCTCCGTGGGTCGTTCGAACACGCAGATGAGGTTAGAACCATGGAATCAGAGGAGCTCTGGGCTCAGGGATGCCAGGCGTAGCTGTGGGAGGAAGTGGGGGGCTCCACTAAAAACGGAGAGACTAAGTAAAAGGTGACAAACTCCCAGCCCCTCCCGCCTCCTTTCCCATCTAACTCCAAGAAACCACTGACACAAAACCCTGGCAGCCAGACTCCTACACATCTGTTGGAGACTGACATGGGCAAATAGCCACAGTGAATGCTCCCAGCGTGAGGCAGGGAAAGCCAAACCGCTGGGGTGCTCCTTGTGCTTTAATTTCTTAAAAACTGAGAGGTATACATACCCCAACGAGCAGAACAGGAAAAGCGAAAAACCATCATAAGAGGCTGAGACAAAAAGATGACGAAAATAGAAATATCTGTAATATGTAGACGTATTTGGGGACTATGTAATTAAGTAAGTGATTTAACCATGAAGTATAATCGCTTAGACTCCCTTGGACACAATCATTTGGAACAAAAATGATAGCTAGGCTGTATCTGTGATGGATGGAAAATACTGCGATAATAAGTTTCTACTATTTCTAAGGTAGAAAATATATGAATAATTCCAACAGTTTTAAAGGTTTTTCCTTTTCAAGAATGACATAACATTTTTTAAAACTATACGTGATTACATGTTCAAATATATATACAATGAGATATAAACATGAGACCACATGCTATTTCTAAAAATATCTAATACACTTATGAGAATATCAAATAATGTCTCTTAATTGCCTATGTCAGCTGTATCAGTTGCTATACTAACTGATGTAAAGAATCAAGCATCTTGGGCTTCCCTGGTGGCACAGTGGTTAAGAATCCACCTGCCAACGCAGGAGACACGGGTTTGAGCCCTGGTCCAGGAAGATCCCACATGCCGCGGAGCAACTAAGCCTGCGAGCCACAACTACTGAAGCCTGCGCGCCTAGAGCCTGTGCTCCACAACAAGAGAAGCCGTCACAATGAGAAGCCCGCACACTGCAAGGAAGAGTAGCCCCCACTCGCCACAACTAGAGAAAGCCCACACGCAGCAATGAAGACCCAATGCAGCCAGAAATAAAATTAATTAATTAAATTTATTTAAAAAAATCAAGCATCACTAATTTATTTTGTATTGATATATTTTAAAAGTAAATTTTAAATATGTAAATGTCTAAGGAACATCAATATTTTAAAGATGCCATTAAGGCAGAAGGCATAACAATAAAGAAAGTAACAATACTTTTAAGGAATACTTTTAGTATCTTTTAATAAATACCTAAAAATAGTATACTAAAAAGGTAAGGAAGAAAGCCATCTCTGTATTCATGGATACTATGGCAGGAGTTTGAGACCCCAAGAATGCATCTAAAATAAAGCCTGGTTTTTGAAGGTTGTTGAAGTATGACAACTCAATTCATTTCAACAAACATTTATAGATGTCCTACTATATGCCAAGTAACCCGCCAGGTGCTGGCACCTCAAAATGAAAGGCACTGCGTCTGCCCTCAAGGAACTTAAAAGATACGAGGGAGACAGAGCCCAAACATTACAAGTTGTCATTCCAAGTCATTACCACGGTTGTGAGAACACAGGTCCCAGGGACAGAGACAACATAGAGAAAGGAAGGATTGACTGACTGTAATGGGCCATCAGGGAAAGTTCCAGGAAGGAAATGAGGATGAGTGAGAGTCTAAGAAAAAGGGAAAAGTTGGTTAGGGGCGTAATCAGATAAAACAACCGGTAAAAGGGTAGAGAGTCTGGTATGTTCAGGAAACTGTAAGTAACTGCTATCATTAAAAGAAGGGTGAACTTGAGAGAGGAGACAGGACCTTGGCCAGATCTTGGGAAGTCTCGTGTGGTGCTCCTGTCTACACCTCCAGCACCAAAACCTTTATGAAGGCCTGCCTGGGGGAGAGAGGCCAACACTGTTTAGCCTCCTGGGTTCTGCGTGCTTCACAGTATCCCTGAGACAATTTCTTAACAATTAATACCTTGACCATGTGAAGGTAATACTTACAGCCATTATTCCCTGAACCAAAAATTAAACAAGGCTTCAAATCCCTTCATTCATTTCCCTTTTCCTCCTCGTAGCATCTCTCATCTCGTTATCCTTAAGCCCATGCTTTTCCATTCTCATCAAACCTGTCTCCTTGAAGACAGGAGACATTTTGCCCAAATGACTCCACGTACATAAGAAACAAATTTCCTTCCCAGTCTATGGGAATAGACGCAAACTCTCAAACTGAAGCTCTGCATTCATGTCCTTTAGCACATTTTCTCTACAACCTCGGTAATTCTATAACCTCTATGCTCAGTTTCTAATTCACTCCCTTTCTGAATTCACCTAGCATATACTAAACATAACACTGGACCCTTGTCAAGAATTATGCTACTGATTTTATATCTACTGTATTTCCAGTTTGCCTGAGCATAACATTGCTCTTTAGGGTTCCAGGAGAATAAAGAGTGTAGGTACAAACAAAACAAAATGACCTATGGCATTAATTGTTTATATTATACATCCTCTCCTACTTCCTCTGACTTTGAGCTAAAGATTATCGCTCCTTTTTCTTTCATTTCAATGTCACCCTTTACAGCTTCTTCTTCTCAGCCCACTTACAAGCTCAAGTTTCCTACACTTGAAGATGTTTTAAATATTCTACAATCCATGCACACCCTTTCCTTGGCCTGGTCTCTCCCTCAACCTTTGCCTCTTCTCCAACAAACTTCTTAACATGAGCTACACCTACTTTCCCTCCATTTTCTTCTCACTCATCCTTCAGACCCCAACACCCTGGCTTCTGTACTCATTGCCCCACTGAACTGCCCTCGCCAAGGGGACTGCCAAGCCTCAACTACTGGCACTTTAAAATCCTCATCCTGGGACTTCCTGGTGGTCAAGCGGTTGAGACTCCATGCTCCCAATGCAGGGGGCCTGGGTTCAATCCCTGGTCAGGGAACTAGATCCCACATGCCACAACAAAGATCCCGCATGCAGCAACTAAGACCTGGCACAGTTAAATAAATAAATTAAATAAATAAATAAATATATTTTTTAAATCCTCATCCTGCTTTACTGCTCTATGGCATTTAACATCTTTTTTTTTTTTTTTAAGTGGGATGAATATCAGGAGTCCCACTTTTTTTTTTTTAATTAATTAATTTATTTATGGCTGTGTTGGGTCTTCGTTTCTGTGCGAGGGCTTTCTCTAGTTGTGGCAAGCGGGGGCCGCTCTTCATCGCGGTGCGCGGGCCTCTCACTATTGAGGCCTCTCTTGTTGCAGAGCGCAGGCTCAGTAATTGTGGCTCACGGGCCCAGCTGCTCTGCGGCATGTGGGATCTTCCCAGACCAGGGCTCGAACCCGTGTCCCCTGCATTAGCATGCAGATTCTCAACCACTGCGCCACCAGGGAAGCCCTATGGCATTTAACATCTTTGACCACTTCCTTTGCCTTCTTCCTTTCCACCAGAAACTCTTTCTTATCTCTACCCCTCTCTCAAGCCCAAACCCCTCTTCTGTACATCACTCAAATATTGATGTTCCCTAGGAGTACCTCTCAGTACAGGTTTCCAAGGAGAATACTCCCTTCCTCTTTTGTGTTCATACCCTTTCTATGTACCTCTGTCAGGTGCTCATCACATATTTGCATATCCATCCACTCCACTAGCTTGAAAGCTCCTCAAAGGCAGGAACCAAGTCTTGTTCCCCTTTGTACCCCCCTACCAACCTCCCCAGGGTCCTAGCACAGTACCCAAACACACGGTGTCGTATAACAGATGTTTCTGGAATGAACATCAAATCAGTAATCAAAACCTAATACAGATTATTTGTATTTTTAAAATATATACACATGTAATATTAAGATTATTCTGTTTACAGTTCCTACAAATGAAATTTATTTTAAATATTTAACCAAATAATAAAAGAGTATTTATAGTTTATCATTTTAGTTACCTCTACAGCATCTAGTTCATCCGGTCTCAAAGGCTATAAAAAGTTACAAGGTACCTTCAGCCAAATGAGCCAGCGTGGTCTCAAAAGCTAATTCACTTCATGCCAAATGGCAAGCGTCTCTAGTGTCCATTATAGGACAAGGGAGAAGGGGGGGCAGGTGCCATGCTGGGCCACGAAGGTAGCAAGAGGAAGCCCCTAAAGCAACCCAAGAAGGAGGGCAAGGAGATGGACGAGGAAGATAAGGCATTCAAACAGAAACAGAAGGAGAAGCAGAAGAAATTGAGGAGCTAAAAGCAACAGCCGGGAATTCCCTGTGGTCCAGTGGTTAGGCCTCAGTGCTTTCACTGCCACTGCCCAGGTTCAATCCCTGATTGGGGAACTAAGATCCCACAAGCTGCACGGCACAGCCTAAAATAAAATAAAAGCGAAGGCCACGGTGGAAAAGCTCCCTGGCCACAGGTGGAATACAAATCTGGCAAAAAGTAAGCTGTTCCTTGTGCCTGAGGCAATGATAATCCTTAAATCCATTCCTGTTTAAACATCTGGATTCGCCACCATAACATCTGTTGTCACCTATAGCTAGAATGAAATATTGCCTTGGACCCTACTGTACATTTAAGAAAACGCTTTTGTAAAAAACAAACAACAACAAAAAACTAGGGAAAATCTTATTATCTGTCCACTCCCAACTATGAGGGAGAAGGTACTTACGTACTCAATTACGGTCACCCTAGAATAAGCCAAGCAAGCCAATAAGGCAGAAGAAAATGGGGGTGAGGGCTACTTTCCAAGTTCAAGGACCATGTCCACTACTAAAGTATCACACACACAATGAATATAAAATAATTTTAAGAGGAAATTATTTAGGAAAGACCATGGTAGCACAGGAGGAAAAGTTTGCTAGACTTCAACGTTAAATGGCATCTTAACTGAGAAGGATGCTTCTATCCTTCAGGGAAATCACTCTCACCTCTATCTATAAGGTCAGATAAAACCACTGCCAAACATAAATTTCCTAAATACCTACCACACACAATTCACTCTTCTCCATTCAAGTAAACACAGCTCTAGAGCTCAAAAATCCATTCAATTACAATAGCAAGATGTCTAGACCACCCAGGGTTTATGTGGCCATAGTCACAAAAGATATTTAGAACCAAATTCTCTTCCTCTGGCCTAGTTTGAATCAGAGTCGGTACCAAGGTGGCTATATAGATAACAGCAGCTCACAAACAGGATTGGGGTGGGAGCGGGGGTGATTATCTTCAATTAGAAAAATGCCAGTTGTTTTCCACATCAAACGAGAAAAAAATCCATTCTAATTTTCAAGGGTACAGGTGGAGGGAGTTGGAAGAAGCAAAGCACTGAGAAGACAGCAAAACACCTTGCAACCTATTCCCTGAGCTATTAAAAGATGACTCCTAAATTTATCCTACTTTGTCTTTCAATACAGAGGCTCGCCCATAATTGGTAGCACCTGTAGTATTTGTTGGTCAGAGGGAAGTGTGAAATTAAGTCTCAGTAAGAAATGCATTTCATTTACTCAGCATCTTCAAAGTATCCTCTGTAAACTAAAGATAGCTGAGAAAAACCTATCCTTGAATTATCATTTGCGTGTGCAATTTCAGTATTTCTCCTCTGAGTCAGTCATCAACACGCTCAAGGGCAAAAATTACGATAAATCTCTGAAAAGATATGAAATTGCATAAATAATGAAACAGAATTAACTCTTCTTTTAAAATGGCTCCCAAACAGCATAAACAGAAAAATAGAGAGTAATCATGCATTAGGTTTTTGTATAACAACTCAACTCAAATTTATCTAATTTTCTGAGATATTTGAACTGGATATGGGACGAAACTGTCTAACTGAGGAAAACAATATAGACAAAAATGTCAATCAACCAAAAACTACATTTGAGTATCTAACAGGGCACTACAGGAAGACAACCACATACACACAAGAATGCCAAGTCTGACATGACCTTTGCCCACAGGATCTAAAAAAGGAAATAAACAAAACATTTCAAGGACACACACAGATTTCCAGGTATCCCAGTATTAGTAAACAAGATTTTTCCATCTACTTCTAGTTTCACAAGCTCAACTCTTCTTAATTGAGATGAATAACACCTGAGTTATCAGTGTCAACATTTCTTAATCATCAGATTCTCTACCTAGACAAGTCCCTGAAAGGACCACTGACAAGTGTCAAATGGTTATCTTTCTACAACTTTGCACTGAATAGGGTACAAAACATCTTGGTTAGTGACTACCTGTCCAAGAATTCAATAGAAAATGATATGCTTACCTTTCAGATACCATAGAGGATACTAATCATGTAACATCACTGCCCTTTGTGTTTTTCTTTGTTAAATAGCACATACATCCTTGCCTATCAGAAAACCCTATAGGATCTACACTCATCAGCATTCAAAGTACTCTCTTAAGGTTTATTTTTTTGCTAAAGCTTTTGCCTTAGTGACTCAAAGAGACTGCTGAAATATACTTGGGCAAAGGATTAAATTTTTTAAAAAATCTAGATAGTAACCAAATTGTGAGAAAGAAGGAAGATGTAAATTAAGTTAACTTTTTGGGTTGAGCATATAATTACATTCTTTGTTAAGAATGTAAGCAGACAAGAATCTCATTAAATATTTGGTGCCCTATTTGCCCCTAATACTTATAAAATCTGAAGGCATAATCCACAATGTACAATGCTTAAACCACGGAGACTGCAGAGAATGATAACATCCTAGACCAGAAGGTATCTCAAGCAGTTAACTGATCTCACCTTCTGCCCTCCAATACACAACTAGTCATGAAAAAGTGACAATAACCTCATTTTAAAGAGCATCATGAATGTTAGAATTCTGAGCATAAAGTGAGCAATGAAGCAGAAGTAAGAAAAGGATAAGAAATATGAGGGGAAGGGAGGGAATGGGAATTAAAAACAAAAGCACCGTTCTGTTAAATTCCACATATTACTTGCATTTTCAAAATCAAGCAGTCGTAACTCATCGCTTTCCCATCATCAGTAAATTATGTTACCTATTCCTTGGCAACCAGAGAGAGACAGAGGGGCGACGACTGGCCTAAACAGTCAGTGATGTAACATAACTCACTGTAAGAGAAGCTAAGAGTGGCAATAAGCAACTAAAACAGTAAGAAATGCATTTCATTTACTCAGCATCTTCAAAGTATCCTCTGTAAACTAAAGATAGCTGAGAAAAACCTATCCTTGAATTATCATTTGCGTGTGCTAAATTTAATTTAAAACTCTGCCCTAAAGCTTTCTTAAATAAAAACTTGGGGGCATAATGCAACCTTTTGTGGTGACCCTGATCAGTCATTATAAAGTGACACTCTTAGGCTACTGGTACCTGCTGGCCTGTTTGCCTTCACTGTAATGAACGTTCTGAGCTATGGCTTTCGATGTCTAGCTTCCCCGCCTTCTCCCCGACACGAGTTTGCTGCTGTCACTCCTTGCTGTTGTCAGCATGCTTGCCCCCATTTTCCCTGCCCTGCTCCAACTTGCTGACCCTACTTTTCAGCCTCCGTGTCTCTGCTCCTGCTGTTCCCTCAACCCCAGTGCCCTTCTCCAACGCGGTCTCTCACCAAACTTTCTGATGTCTGTCCATCTGAAAGCTGAAAAATATGGATTTCAGTTCCATTTTTTTTTTTTTAATTAATTTATTAATTTATTTATTTTTGGCTGTGCTGGGTCTTCGCCTCCGTGCGAGGGCCCTCCCCAGTCGCGGCAAGCGGGGGCCACTCCCCACCACGGTGCGCGGGCCTCCCACCATCGCGGCCTCTTTTGTTGCGGAGCACAGGCTCCAGACGCGCAGGCCCAGCAGCCGTGGCTCACGGGCCCAGTCGCCCCGCGGCACATGGGATCCTCCCAGACCAGGGCCCGAACCCGCGTCCCCTGCACCGGCAGGCAGACTCCCAACCACCGCGCCACCAGGGAAGCCCTCAGTTCCATTTTAATTTGCATTTCTCTTATCATTAGTGGGCTGAGCATCTTTTCACATGTTTAACAGCCATTTGCATTTCATTTCCTGTGAACAGTCTGCTGATAGCCTTTGCCCATTTTTAATAGGTTGTTAAAGCTCATTATATACGTACTGGAAATCCGTCCTCTGCAATATGAGCTATGATCCTCCTCCAACTGCCACCACCAGGCGCATCATCCCATGTACTTCGGCTCTGCTTATGGTCTCTGCCATGCAGAAATTCTTAATTTTTATGATTAAATTTAAGTCTTTTATGGTCTCTGGATTTTGAGTGATATTTAGAAAGACCTTCCCCACTCTGACATTAGAAAAGAATCTGTCGGTGATTTGTTCTCTAATACTTTTATGCGTTTTTTTTTTTTTTTTTTTGGTTTTTTAACACTTAAAACTTTGATCAGGACTTTCCCTGGTGGCGCAGTGGTTAAGAATCCGCCTGCCAATGCAGGGGACACGGGTTCGAGCCCTGGTCCGGGAAGATCCCACGTGCCGCGGAGCAACTAAGCCCGTGCGCCAAAACTACTGAGCCTGCGCTCTAGAGCCCGTGAGCCACAGCTACTGAGCCCGTGAGCCTAGAGCCCGTGTTCCACAAGAGAAGCCAGTGCAATGAGAAGCCCGTGCACGCAACAAAAGAGTAGCCCCCACTCGCCACAACTAGAGAAAGCCATGTGCAGCAACGAAGACCCAACACAGCCAAAAATAAATAAATAAATAAATAAATAAATAAATTTATTGAAACAAACAAATCTGACCCACGTAGACTTCATTCGCTTTTACGGTCTGAGGTTTGCAACCCACTTTTTTCCCAGATGGTGACTCCACTTGAACCAACATCACTGACTGACAAATCTGTCCTTTTCCCAGTGATTTGAAATGCTTGAAGTTTGGGGTGTTTGGGGTATTTGTTTATGTCATGATTCTTTGAGGCTTAGGATTTCTAGGATAATGACATTCAGGTAAGCTAGAATTAAGAGCAATTTAAAGCATTGCCTTATACCTTCTTAAGGAATTTACCTGTGAGCTCCTTGGGGCAGACATCTTGACCCATGTACCTTTCTGTGACTAGCACACAGTAACTGCTTATTAAAGGTCCTTTGAATGAATAGTGATCTACATTTTTTAAGACCAAGTATAGATATAGATTCTCTTAGGACTTGGAGGAGAGCTGCATCACTGTTGTTTAACTATGTGTATGTCCCAAAGGGTAGTTTTGCCAAACTTCCCTGTCCACTCTAGCCCTTTCTTCTTTGACAAAAGTCCTTCAGTCTAGTCAAAATCTAGTATCCTCACTAGAGTCAATTAACATTTTTTTAACTTATTTATTTTATTCAGTTTTGGCTGTGTTGGGTCTTTGTTACTATGCGCGGGCCTTCTCTAGTTGCGGTGAGCAGGGGCTTCTCTTTGTTACAGTGTGCGGGCTTCTCATTGCAGTGGCTTCTCTTGTTACGGAGCACGAGCTCTAGGTGCACAGGCTTCAGTAGTTGTGGCCCACGGGCTCTAGAGCACAGACCCAGTAGTTGTGGCACATGGGCTTAGTTGCTCCGCGGCATGTGGGATCTTCCTGGACCAGGGCTCGAACCCGTGTCCCCTGCACTGGCAGGCGAATTCTAAACCACTGAGCCACCAGGGAAGCCCCTAAAGTCAATTAACATTTAATCACAGTTCAACCAGTTATATTACAACCCCTATGGAAAACGATTTGACGGTTTCTTAGAAAACTCAACATATGGACTTCCCATGGTTCCCTGGGGAGCAGGGGAGAGAGAGGAAAAGGCCTTTCTGGAGTAATGGTAATGTATCCTATCAGCGATTTTCAATATGCTGGCTCTGAACCAGCAGCACCTGGGGATTGTTGGAAATGTAAGTTCAAGTCCCCACCCCAGACCTACTGAATCTGAAATTCTAGGGGTGGGTGCAGCAATCTATGCTTTAACAAGCCATCCAGGTGTTTCTGATGCTCCCTAAAGGTTGAGAGCCACTCTTCTATATCTTGTGGGCGAGGGTGATTACACAGGTGTATACAATTGTCAAGGCTCATCTAAACGTTCCCTTACAATATGAGCAAAATTGTAAGCAAGTGACAACTCCAATTTTAGAATTTGGATATATTTCTTTAAATATTATCTTTAACCCAAATCTATCTCCTCCTCCTGTTTTCTGCATCTTGATACATGGCAAAAGAATCCATCTGGAAGCTTGAATGAGAAACCTCCCTTTTCCACTCCTTCCCCCCTCCTTTGCTCTATGCACCTCTGAAATGGCCCTCCCTCTTCAATTCTTACCCTCCATTTCTAGTATTTCTAATCCCACACCCTAGTTCAACAGACACTCTCATTTTTTTTTAACCTGGTCTAGCAGAACAGCCTACCTCTGTCCTTGTCTGATTCAGGCTCTAAATTGTCAGAACCATTTCTCTATGTCAGCTCAGTGTTCTCCTGCTGCTTTTCTAAAGACCATGGCTCCAATCTGTCTAAAGCACAAAGTCTACACCAAAAACCTTTGACAACCTGGTCACAGCCCAACATATCCAGTCTCATCCTGAGCCACTGGCCCCCTTGGACCTTACACTGCACCAACATTGCCAGTCAAGATTCCTAATATGCCAGCCATGCTCTTGCCTCCAAATCCTTCATTCAAGGTGCTTCTCATCTCTAAAATGCCATCTCTCCCACTTCCTTGCCTGGTGTAATCCTAGCTGCCCATTAAAATCCAGCTAAAATATCACCACTTTCAAAGTTCCTTATCATCATACCCCAGGCAGAATTAATTGCTTCCTTTTCTGTGCTTAGATTTTCCTACTTCAGAGAATGTGTATCTATCTATGCCTCACTCTTTTTTACATGCACATTTCAGTCTTCAAGTCAGTAGGTCTAGGTAATCTCTATCACTCCACCACTTAATGACCTTTCAATGGGTCTCTATTACCTACTAGACAAATTGTAAATTCCTTAGCAGAAAGTCCAGTACAAGTCTGTCTTCAGGCCCCTTAATATCTCTCTGACCCACATCTCACACTGTTAGCGACGCGACAGCCCTCAAAGCACCACGCTCTCCTGAGTTTCCAGACGTTTCCCTGGGCTTCTGCCTCTGCCGCGCACATCCTCCCTCCCCCTCATCATTTCCTCTTTCCCGATCTCCTCCTCTCATGCTCTCTAGTGAGAGGGCAGTGCTAGGAGTCAAACTACAACAAACCAGTAACAGGTCATCAGGTCTAAGAACTAGGAATAGGCAACAAGGAAGATCAGAAGCCAAGGAAACTTGAGTCAAGACAAGAAGGAAGAAGAGGCTGAGCTGACCTCTCCCAGCAAATGCTGGAGACACGCGTAAAGCCTGGTGTCCACCCTTGAGAAGCTCTTTTAGTGGAGACTGAACAGACATATAAACAAGTGCCTACAATGCAGTGTATGACAAAAGAATGCTGTTATACGAAAAAGGACACACATCAAATATAGAGAGACACACAGTTAGATAAATTAAAGGCATGTCACTGTGAGATTTAACCAAAGATCAAGGAGATCACTAAGCACAAACACTGCTGAACTCCAACACCATCACTGCTGTAATGTATTAACTAGTAAATCCCTGTTGAATTATTTGCCCTCAGGCAAGTCATTTAACCCTTCAGAGCCTCAATTTCCTCATTGTAAGATAAGAGAACTTCATCAGATATGGAGGTTTCTTTGAGCAGTAAAATATTCACAAACAAAAGCAGAATCCTAGGGACTGAATATATGGACTTTGTCAACATGAGGGGAGAGAAGAATGACTCTTGGGTACTCAACTAGATAAGAAAATAAAACCAATGGATGGGATTTTATATTCACGTCGGTGAATATGACATTGAATTTTAAAACCCTGAAAACTGCAGCTTATAATGGGATCTGCTGACACAACCTCAACCATACTAGCAAATGCACTCCCATAATCAGGTTGTTATGGCAACTAGAATACTTGGGTTAAAAAGAGGAAGAGAGTGTATGTGTGTGTGTCTCAGATTGTTGCCACTCCTATTATTTTAAATGTTTTATACATATTATCTCCAACTAATTCTCCACTTAGCACACAACAAGCCTCTTGTTAATGTTTCGAGATAAACAAGAAGAATAAAATGAGCTACTTAAAACTGATTCTTCCGGAGGGGTTCAAAGAGCACCGAGCCAATGCCTACCCCCGACACCCCTCCTCTAGAAAACCTCCCTAATCTCTCCAGGTAACACTGTTTCCTCCTGCGTGTAAGCCCTGTGTTATTGACTATTCTATAGCCACTTTAGTAACTGTCACACTAAGGACAACACTGTTCGTTTGTATGCTTGTCTCCCTCACTCCATGTCAGCTGCCTGGGAACAGTTTATCCTTAGTCACCCTTGCACAATGATCCAGATATTTTAGGCGCTAAACTGTTCAACTGAGGACTAAAGTATCATCCTATCAAATAATAAATATGAAATCTCTACAGAACATATTTTACTTTATCAAACATATTTCTTATAAAACATATTTCATTTCTCTTATTATTCATGAGAATTTCTCCTACGAGAGAAAATTGAGAAGTAAATGGTATGTGTCATGGAAAGAATTATAGGCTGGGATTCTGATTCTTGAGGTTCTACTGTTCTAATATATCTACTGTTAACCAGTTGCAAGATCTGCATCCTTGGGTAAATGCCAACCTCTCAGATGCTCAGCATTCCCATCTAGAAAATGAGGTGTCTGGACCATCTGAGAAGAGCCCTTTCTGCCTATGAGCCAGTGTGACCAAGAAACCAAAAAAACATTAAAGAAATCTGGACATATCGAAAACCATTCATAGAAGAATTTTCTTTAATTATTCTCAACCAGGTAGGGGTGGGAATGGAAATAGGCATGGGCATATTTTCTCCTACAATGACTTTTTGAAACCATACCCCATACAGAGAGATTAATTTATCCACTCCTTTCCTACCTCCCTGGGATACCTGCATGGAGAGAAGTTATGATGAGTATGTGTTACATGTAAATAGTGGAGACAAGAGAAAACAAAGTGAAGCTGAAACCATCATTTAAAACAGAGAAAAAGGCCTATTACAAAGATTACATATAAGAGTATGTTGACCCCTGCCTATAAAGACTGTATTCTTTCACATGCCCCAAGTAACTAAGAAGGTAACCCTTACCAGATCCACAGCCCAGCTTGTTCAGTATTTTCTCTAGTGATCTTCCCCCTCCCAAAGCTCCTCCTCAGGGAGCTTCCCCAGTTTCAGCAAATGGCATCTCCATCCACAGTTACTCAAGCCAGACTATTGAGAGTCATTCTCAACACTCACATCTCCATCACTTCACTCTCCATCACTCCCCAATTCATCAGCAACTTCTATCTTTCATACTTGCAAAATAGTCCTTTAATCTGTCCACGTCTTTCCTTTTCCACTGTTATTACCTTAGTCTAAGGAACTGTTATGGACTGAGTGTTTGTGTGCCCCCAAATCCATATGTTGAATCCCTAATCCCCAATGTGATGATACTAGGAGGTGGGGTCTTTGGGGGGTAACTAGGTTCAGATGAGGTCACAAGAGTAGTGCTCCCATGATGGGATTAGTGCCCTTATAAGAAGATGAAGGGACAACAGAGCTTCCTTTCTTGGCTGTGTGAGGATACCGAAAGAAGGGAGCCATCTGCAAGGCAGGAAGAAGGCCCTCACCAGAACTTGACCATGCTGGTGCTCTGAACTTGGACCTTCCAGCCTCTGGGACAGCGAGAAACAAATGCCTGTTGATTAAGACACCAGTCTATGCACAGAAACAACCAAAATGCCCACGAATGGATCTGAATGGATAAAGAAGACGTGATTGTATATACACAATGGAATACTACTCAGCCATAAAAAAGAATGAAATAATGCCATTTGCAGCAACATGGATGGATTTATCATACTAAGTGAAGTAAGTCAGACAGAGAAAGACAAATACCATATGCTATCACTTATATGTGGAATCTAAAATATGACACAAATGAACCTATCTACAAAACAGAAACAAACTCACAGACATGGACAACAGCCTTGTGGTTGCCAAGGGGGACAGAGGGTGGGGAGGCGTGGATCGAAAGTTTGGGATTAGCCGATGCAAACTACAATATATAGAATAGATAAACAGCAAGGTCCTACTGTATAGCACAGGGAACTATATTCAATATCTTGTGATAAACCATAATGGAAAAGAATTTTTAAAAGAATGTATGTGTATAACTGAATCACTTTGCTATGCAACAGAAATCAACACAACACTGTAAATCAACTATACTTCAATTTTTAAAAATACATACTAGTGAATTACAGAAGATTTATTAAACTTGGATGAAGCATTTCTAATAAATTCTTTACTTAATTTTTAAAAAGACACCAGTCTATGGCATTTTGTTACAGCAG
Organism: Balaenoptera acutorostrata; assembly: GCF_949987535.1. Taxonomy (NCBI): domain Eukaryota; kingdom Metazoa; phylum Chordata; class Mammalia; order Artiodactyla; family Balaenopteridae; genus Balaenoptera; species Balaenoptera acutorostrata. The sequence continues at coordinate 103,506,679 of NC_080066.1, forward strand.
TCTAAGCTAAGATAGGAACCATCATACTTTGCCTAGATCATCACAATCATCTCCTTACTAGGCTACCGATCTCTTAATTTCTTACGATGCCACATAGGACTCAGATCTTTTAAAAACATGGCAAGGGGACATCCCTGGTGGCGCAGTGGATAGGAGTCTGCACTCCCAATGCAGGGGGCCCGGGTTCAATCGCTGGTCAGGGAACTAGATCCCACGTGCATCCCACAACTAAGAGTTCGCAGGCCGCAAGTAAGGAGCTGGTGAGCCGCAACTAAGGAGCCTGCCTGTCTCAACTAAGGAGCCAGTGAACCACAACCAAGGAGCCTGCCTGCCGCAACTAAGACCTCATTCAACCAAATAAATAAATAAATAAAAATAAAATAAAAACATGGCAAATCATGGAATGATTGAAACCTTCCTATAACTCCCCCCTTATCTTACGGCCTATCATTACATAGTTATTATCAATATTATTTTTACTTACTCATGCCCACACTAAAATGCATCTACCACTTCCCACTCATAGAGCTCTAGTCTAGAATTTATCCCTAACAGATTTATATACTACTACCTAATCTTGGGGCTTTCCTCCTATCCTCTGTCTTTCAAATAATCTATAAAAATGTTAAATGAAAACTGTCTCAACTCCTAGACAATCCCCAAAGCTCCTCCATTCCAAGAACTGACGTCTATTCCTACAGTTCTCTTGCTGGCTCAGACAACTGGGCTATCCACTTAAAAGTCGCCAAGGTTACTTAAATATTTAGCTATTTACTAAGCTTTTTAAAATAGATTTTAAGGTATATACTTTGTCAAAATATATTTTTTAATCTAAAATATAACGCCCGTTTCTATTCATTCAGATAGTTATTTCTGAAACCAAGCTACCTTTGCTTCAATAATCGCTCACCTAAGTATTCAAGGATTCTACACTTTTAAAAATACATCTACCGGGCTTCCCTGGTGGCACAGTGCTTAAGAATCCGCATGCCAATGCAGGGGACACGGGTTCAAGCCTTGGTCCGGGAAGATCCCACGTGCCGTGGAGCAACTAAGCCCATGCGCCACAACTATTGAGCCCGCGTACCACAACTACTGAAGCCTGCATGCCTAGAGCCCAGGTTCTGCAACAAGAGAAGCCACCACAATGAGAAGCCCACACGCCGCAACGAAGAGTAGCCCACGCTTGCCGCAACTAAACAAAGCCTGCGCGCAGCAACGAAGACCCAATGCAGCCCAAAATAAATAGATAAATAAAAATAAATAAAGTGGCTGCACAATTCTATATAAAAAAAAAACCAAACAGATCTACCAAAACAAACTTATGGTTACCAAGGGGGAAAGGTGCGGGGAGGGATAAACTGAGAGATTGGGACTGACATATACACACTACTGATATAAAACAGGTAACTAATAAGAACCTACCGTATAGCACAGGGAACTCTACTCAATACTCTGTAATGACCTACATGGGAAAAGAATCTAGAAAAAGTGGATATATGTATACGTATAACTGATTCACTTTGCTGTACAGCAGAAAGTAATGCAACATTGTAAATCAACTATACTCCAATAAAAACTAATTTTAAATAAATACATAAATAAATAAATATCTACCCTCCAGAAAGTTACTAATCTATAATTTTCAGAATTCCCTCTGGAACTTTTGTTACAGGTAGAAGACTAACAAATTGCCAGGTTTTCTATACCATCACTGTTTATGTAGAAATGTTTAGTGCTTTCCCAAATTCACCCTTAATTTCTTTTAAAACACACAATTGCCATTTACTTCAAAATATTTATCCACACAAAAACTCCTATGAAATAGTGTAATCATTAAGCTGATAATGACCGAATCAAAATTTTGGCCTTCCTACTCTGGAATGGATAGCACTAAAGATAACAATTCCAGTTAAACGGCCCGTCTGAAAAAGAACATTAAAACTTACTGTGTAGGGCTTCCCTGGTGGCGCAGTGGTTGAGAATCTGCCTGCCAATGCAGGGGACACGGGTTCGAGCCCTGGTCTGGGAGGATCCCACATGCCGCGGAGCGACTAGGCCCGTAAGCCACAATTGCTGAGCCTGCACGTCTGGAGCCTGTGCTCCGCACCAAGAGAGGCCACGATAGTGAGAGGCCCGCACACTGCGATGAAGAGTGGCCCCCACTTGCCGCAACTAGAGAAAGCCCTCGCACAGAAACGAAGACCCAACACAGCCATAAATAAAATAAATAAATAAAAAGAATAAAAAAAATAAACAGGAGCTGTTGTTTAAAAGAAAAAAAAAACTTACTGTGTGAAATGGGTGGTTAGACTAAATTATCTCTGAAGTTCTTCCAGCACTAAAACTAAATTCCATAATCATAACTGCTGACATTTATTGAGCATTTGCCATCTATGTGGGGCACTGTGCTGGGTACTCTTCATGGATCACTCAGAATAAGTCGATAAGCATGTTACTAGGAGACCACTTCTAACATAGAGAAATGCAAACGAGACACAGACGCTTTCTAAAAACATGTCTCTAGTATAAAGCAAAATGGAAATGGAAGATCCCAAATTGTGGGGATTACCTTGTTCCCTGGGATTGGGAGAGGCTGACTCTTGTATGAAGTGATTCCCTAAAGACTAGATGCCTAGAGCCACTGAGAAGGGCATCAAAAACAAAAAACACAGCCTATCCAAATAATCCAGTTTGCTCCAGAGAATGGCTCCTTGCCAGACTGATGAAGATGCAGTATCAGAGCTCATTGAGAAAGCAGAAGTGATCTCACAACAGAGCAACAGCTACAGAGAAGTTCAAGAGTATTAGAAGAGCTCAAATAAACCTGGAAATCTGAAGGGCCCCCGTAACTGGGATCTGAAAGCGTATGATGTGGCCATACCTAACATTCGGTTTTGGGACCATGTGTTCACTTTAGTGTCCCCACTAGGCTGCAGGGTTCTCAAGGTTCTTACCTTTTTCTTTCTTTTTTTTTTTTTTAATCTACCCCCAGAACATAGCCTAGTCTAGGACCTGGAACATTAGAAACACTTAATAAATATTTAATGAGAAATATTAGTAACCAATCTCCCCAGGAACATATCTGTCCCACTCACTGGGGTGTGCCTGTAAAATCAGCCTTCTAAATTGTGGTCTGGAGACCTCTAGGCGTCGTCTGCAGGTCACTAGGAGAAGTCAAAATCTGAAGGAGGACAGACTGGATGGAAAGGGCCAAACACCAGGACACAGGTTAAAGCCCAAGATAAGAGAAACAAGTAAGTGCTACGGTAGCGTAATGAACTAAAGAAGTTTAAAAGTGAAACATAAAACAAATCCAAAGAAGATAAAATTGCAATCAGTTTACCTGAATGTGACACATATGAAGACTTGCTTCCTATCAATTTTATTATCAAGTACAAGTCTAGTTCATATCCCCTCATAGCACCACACTCAGTTTAAAAATGTTTAATTAAACGTGAGTGGTATTCTAAAACATACTACTATTTGAGAGCCTATAAAAGAATAAAATGAATAATTTTAGAAAGAAAAAATCACCCCTTTATAAATGTTAAGCAGGGAAGCTAGAAAGGCAACATTCATTCTATATTAAGTTCACCGTCCTTTTCTCAAGGACAGTCAATTCTTAGAGTCATCTGCCAGTCAGTCATCTGGGATCTCAGAGAAACTGCAGACCTCATTTTGGTAAAGTGTTGATTATGCTAGAGACAGGCCACTGTCAAAATTATACTGGGAGTCTCACATGTAAAGGAAAAGGCTCCATTATCTTTTTCCTTAGTAGGGCATCCTACTGGATTCATACCACAGTTCAGCATCTTACTAGTTGGGTCAAATTGAGCAAGTTACTTAGCCCCTCTGTATCTCAATTTCCTCCTTTATAAAATATGATTGATAACAGTCTCTGCCCCAAAGCTACAAAAAAGTAGATTATTACACACTCAAAGTATCTAGAGTTGTGTCGTGTACCTAGGAAGGAATCAAATATTTGTTAATTATTACAATTAATGGGTTAAAGTGATCTAGAATGGCTTACCCATGTAAGCCAACAAAGATTTGATGTCTTTAACAAGACCAACCAAAAAAAGCATATTTTAGAAAGAACTTGCATGATTCTACAATACTCTTAAAATGCAACTTTTTTCTTTCTTTATTCACTGAAAACTAATGACACTCGATTGAGATGATGGATATTTAAAATGCCCTAAAAATAAGCAGTTGCCACAGAAGCAGTCCTGAAACACAAATCCTACTCATCTAAGAACTGGAGAACATAAAGAAGGGGCTATTTTTTTTATTTTTCCTTTATAAAAGCAGTTACAATTTTACAAAGACTCAGAAACAGCTGTGAGCATACTTCTTGGTATGGACAAAACATTCTTGCAAGAAAGAACTTTGTGGGGAAAAGTCATTTATCTTATTATACATGAAGCTCTTTAAAAATCTATAAAGACTCTGAAACTTCTGAAGTTCTTTGGTCAGTTTTATAGTGGAAATGGGCGAGTTCAGATTAACTTAAATTTAGAGAGTAAAGGGAGTTGCAAAATGGAAGATGGGAGTTGAAACATCTGGACAAAAGAAAATTGTGCTTTATCACATGCATCAAAGAGAACATAAAATCCATCTCCCTGAGACCTTCCCTCCTCTTCCTATGGAGGTGGAGGTGAGGAGAACAAGCCATTTACCCAACTAGCCGCTCAGCCCATTAGATCTCTGAACAATATTATTCACAGCGACAACGCCTTGCTTCAAAGCAGAAAGTCCATCCTACAGAAAGCAGAAGCATTTTGGCTCATCTTTTTCTATTCCATTTACGTGTATAAAATGGTCATAGTCATTAAGTATTTACCAGGATTTCACATATGTAGGTAATAAACAGATATAAACCTCATTAGGCATAATTTGACAACATAAAGAAGTGTTACACAAACAATCATGCCATAACATGACATGGGACAGGAGATACAGCCAGGGGTGTACCATCCATGGACCACTTGGGAGAGCAGAATTCTACAGCCTCCAGAGAAATGGGAGCATGGTCCTCAGCACTGGCTCTGAACCTGGGTATAACTTCCATCCATGCCCTTTTAGTGACCCCCCCCCCATATTTCATCTTCCCCGTTCTCATTTATCTAGCCAACCTGGAAGATGGAGAGGGAGAGAGAGAATCGGGATGAGAATGAAGAATGAATTTCAACAGGGGAGAATGCAGCACACAAGTTATTCAAGGACCTCATGTTATTGCACTCCTGAGAAAGTTAAGTAGGCAGCCAAATGCTCTGCTTTTTCAGAAAGGAGCTGGGAGTTCAAATCTCACAGGAAAATAAAAATTCATAGGAAAAAAACTGCTATTATTGGAAATAATTATACAATAATTCATAAAATTATACACTATTATGGATAGTATGTAATTATATAGTACTACAGTCATTGGTCCTCAGGAACACAATGACCCCATCTGATTCTTACTTCTTTTTAGATCTTCATGGAACTCGTAGGTCACATTCAAATGTTGAAAGTGGCTTAATAATCAATGGCTTTAAACTTGGAGTGTTTATTATCGCAATACTCTACTGTGTTTGATAAGGTAAACAAGCAAGATGGTCTTTTTCAGCAATAAAGCAGAACTGACTGGAATGCATCGGATTGAACTTGCCCAGCCCAAATGGTAGGCTCAACAGCTTGCGCAGAATCCTGAACTATCAATACATACTCCAGAACAAGTCAAAACCAAAACTTATAGAAAGCAATGAACCTAACGAATGGCCAATCATTACCATATAAAATTACATTCCTTTTTTGGTATCATGCATAATGTTAAGTGGAAAAATATTCAAGAAAATATTCTAGAGATATGTCCTCTGCAGATATTCATGGTATGAATGTGTGTAGAATACCACAATAAAATTAAATTTTACCTCTTCCTCATATGTGATCATCTTAGTCAGAGTTTAAAATTCTAATGCCTAACAACTAAATATAATGTGTGGACTTTGTCTAGATCCTAATTCAAAAAAAACCTATGTAAAGAGACAGTTTAGGACACATGAGAAATTTTAAATAGTCTGGATATTATATGACCCCAAATGATTATTACAATTAACCCCTTTGTTAATTATTAATTATAATTATTAGTATTGTTAAGTGTGATAATGGCACAGTAGTCATGTGAGAAAGTGTTAATGCTTTAAACATATACATACTAAAGTATGCAGGGGTGAAATGAGATTTGCTTTAAAATATTTCAGCTACAGAAAAAACAGAGCTAAATGAAGCTAATATGGCAAAAACCTTGGTAATTATTGAATCTGGGTAATAGGTTTATGGAAGTTCATATATTATTTCTTGTAGTTTTGTATAAATTTGAAATTTCTCATAATACTTTTTTTTAAAACATTTAAAAGCATTCTATTGCCCAGAAACCCTCCTTAAAGGACTCTATGTAGGGGGAAAAATCATCTTGTGATATTTCAAAAATGAAGTAAAAAATTATGAAATTGACATTTTTAGATTTATTCATTTATACAACTATTCAAAATTCCCTCTAATTTAGGAACGTCTTAAAAGGAAGACCCTGCTAAATTTTTATGTCAAGTGATGCTTTATTCCAAAGCAACAAAATGCATGTGCCTAAAGCATATATAAAAACATAAAAATATATTTTTTAAAAAGCAGCCTTTTCTCTGCTTACCCTCAGATATATGTCAGAACACAGCTTACAATTGTTTTTTTTTTTACACATCTTTCACAAAAAAGTAGTCTTTTCCCTGCTACGAAGTTTTTAAATTCACAATATACTTTTCTATCTCAAACACTTTTTAAAAATTATTTTCCTTCTTTAGGGAAAGCTATATCATGAGAAAACAGCTCAGCAAAATCCCTGCAAATAATGCAGAGGTAAAATACACATTACTTTCTTCCAGCCAAAAGGACTAACAGGGGAAAATGAACATTTGCAAAAGCATTTTGGACCTTATTCCAGCTACCTCTGTGCTCAGCTCTTTGTTTCCTCCCAAAATACGTCACTTAACTGTCTGTCAAAACAACTCTTGCCCACTCTACCTGATCACATTCCAAAGCTGCAGCTTTTCCTGGATTCACTTCTCAATGACAAGCTGCTCAGAGAGCACCTATTAAACCGAATGTGATCATCTGCTCCTTCCTTTTTTCCTTTCAGGGCATACTGCTGTCCATCAGGAGAAGTAATTAATGGGTTTACTATGTACGAAAGCGTCATCCCATCAGTTTGCTGCCTGGTTTGAATAGCTCCTATCAGCTCTTCATTCATGCCAAGTGTGCTCACTGTCCGGAGACTACGATAAAGCCGTACCTCCTTTTGGATTTTTTGCTCACTATTCACAGAACTATGTCTTACAGGAACACAAGGACAGAAGAAATCCCTTCACCCTCTACAGGAAGGAAGCTCATGGACTGAAAAGTTGGGAAAGGGAAAAACAAGGAAAGCAAGAGAACGCAAGAGAACATCCACGCTTCTAGTCCAGACAATTTTTTAAGGCAACTTGATTCAGGAGCATGTGTAGTTCTGAAATACGGACAGAACTTTGGCAGAAGGTAAAACGTCTATAGAAAGACCCAGGATTTCTCAATTGCTGAAACAGTCAATGAATTTTTAATAAGTTCTGAACACTCAAGTTGTCTGCGGTCAGATCGACGGCTGTCATCAGACAGAGAAAGGCAAAATTCACCCTTCTAGTTCTATAATCCTATCCAAAAGGAAGCTTCATCTATTGCATGCTGTCCTAACTAATGCTCCAAGATTACCGGGAATACAGACAGAGACTGCAGGAAAGAAAAACACAGGGGTAAAAGAGAACACAAAAGGAAGTAGAGACTGCATTTCAGGTATCGAAGCTTACTATTTCCAGCCGGAGTTCAAATAACTGAGCTTCAAACAAACCACTGCCAGGTAAGATTTAATTTTATAACATTAATTTATGTCTCGACCACTGAAACTAAACCTGCTGATGCTGTGAATGTAGTAGATTTGAATTTCATGTGATCCTCCCTTGAGCTCTGTGCAGATTTAAGGCTTGTAAGGTAAACACTTGTTTTTACTTATGCTCATAATCATCCATACTAGGTAAGAAAACACTCCAAAAATTCCATTCATTTTTCAATAGATTTGTCCCATCTTTGTCTTCGTCTTAAAACTCCCAGTTTTGTTTTATGTAACAGCTTGGGGAAAAAATGCACGAAGAGAGCCCTGAATGGGGTAGAAGAGCCATTCAGATGCTATTTACCAAACACATTCAAATGTAATTTGTTTCCCAGGGCACTTAGTAAAACAAAGAAAAATTATTGTTTTTAATATTATTTCTATTGATGCAAAAGAACAAAGCTCAATGACTGGTTTTTATCATTAGCCAAAAAAAAGAAAAACCCCTGTGATGTCATTCTCATTCACACTCAAGAAAAACAATCTCTAGTAAACTAAGGTATAGCAAGCACTTCAGTAGAATGGAGCTAAAATACCCTAAGGTTCTGGGCATATTTTCATAACATTTATAAATGCGGCCATTTTTCTGATTTAACAACAGAACAAAAAAAAATGGTATCTTAATACCTCACAAGCTTTAACTCAGATCAAATGGCCCAAACCGTAAAATGCAAAGAACTACTGAAACCATAACAGAATTTTAAAGGGTACAGTGCCTTTTAGAAATTCCCTAGAAATCACTCCATAATGAGACTTTCAGAGAGACTATCTTATGTTTAAAAAAAAGGATTTGTCAGAATCTGAATTCCCTACATAGATTTTTAGCAAAAATTCAACCATATCAGTTAACTTCAATAGGAAAAGTTCAAAGCTTAATCTTTTCATAAAGAAGCCCTACAAATAATATGTTTCTATTATCTTAAAAGACAGGAGATAAGTGAAACAATAAAAGCAAATCACACCTAACTGCAGAGATCTTCCAATAATATAAGGAAATTTATCTAAAGTAATTATTCAGTACTTGCCTGATAAGTCAAATTTGAAATTCTTCCATTTCACTGAATTCGTTCCTTTTTTCAAATTTTAATTAATAGATATTACATGATCCCATCACTCTTTTCAAGACAGTCTATAAATAACCTTAAATGTCATAAATTTTTTGCGTCGGAATTCATTACAGAAATTCACCCGTCATTTTCCAGTAAAGGAAAGCAGCAATTCAAATACAAGCAGTAATACTGTAGTGTATCAATTTGTTGCAGAGAAAAATGTTTATTTAAAAATTTCAAAATACTTTGTATACCAGCCCTCACTAAAAATATTTTTTAACTATACTGACATGTACCTGAACCCTTAAGAATTCATCTTTTTCCTCATTATATTTTGTAACCTGACATGCTTTGAAAATAGGCATATATTTTTTAAGTTACAAAACTATTTCAACTCAAAGAATTGTTTAACTTAGGCAAAAAGAAGAGATTAACAATATTATACTCAAACAATTTGCTTCCAATAAATAGAACTGAAGGGGGTATAAAATTACATTCCTCAAGTCTTCTGGATTTTATTTACTCATTGTAATGTACAAAGAGACCCAGGTCCCACCAGGTTAGGGACTTTGCTTCTATGATTTATCTTCTAAAGACAATGGATGAGCAAACCCACCTCCCCTTTAGCCCTGGTTAGCATCAGTCCCAGTGAATCTTCATTTTTCTTTCCTATCTAAATCAAGCTATTTCTCTATAATAACCCATTCTGAATAATGATTATTGAGATTTAAATAACAGCTTTCCAAAAAAAACTCTAAAGCAATTTATTCCAAATTAGCCCAATCTACAGTTTCTTCTTCATTTTAAGTGAAAAAGTAAAGAATAAAAACATTAGCTAATTTTTAACACATCATTTATCAATGATTCAAGTTGAAAACTGCTTCAACTTTAGCATCTCATGGGTACAAACGGATAAGGAATTTTATGCTAGAAGATTTGGTTGGATACCTGAAGATGTGGTTTATTTATGAGAGTTTTTGTGTTGTGTGTTGATAGATTTAACAATTAAAACAGATTTTGAACATCTTGGGAAGTATTCAATGACTGTCTAATTGTTTCTGTAATTTAGAATGTTTTTCATGCACACATGATATAAAAAGTATTAAATTATAAAAGTAAAATAATTTTGTATTAATGGATTCTTTCCTAGAAATGGAGCAAATATTTTGGCTACCAAATCCTTCCAATGATATTTAGTACTGTATTTTTAGCTTCTGCTCTTTTTAAATAACCCAAAAGCTGTACTTTTTATTTAAACCATGAGAACATAAAAGTAGGTGTATAGGTCAAAAGAAAGTACATCCATTTTGTGTCTTTGCCGACTCTTTTCAGATTGATATGTCATCTTTGTCTGAAATAGCAAGCCACATAATTTTGCATAGAAAATAAGAAACATACCTATAAGTTATTTTTAAGTGTTAACATTTAAAGGGACCAGCACTACATAATATTTTTAATTCCATAAATATTTACTGATATCTGCATTATTATAACTCTCAAATTTTTCCTTAGAATTCTGAAAGAATTTCCTTCATTCCAGTATCATGGAAAAGTTTTTCAAGCTTAATTCAACAGGGTATTTCAACTAGCCGGTATCTTTGATCTTTATTATGGTTAATTTTTCTTCATGAAGTGACCAAATTTGAATAAGGCTGATGGTTCATCATGGAGATTCATCTCTCCGGCTTCTTCCTGCTGAGGGGGAATCATCTTTGGTTTGTGACATCACAGTCTGAGCTGGGCAAGTGGCTGTGATAGCAAACCGATGATTATATCCTTTCAGTGTGAATGAGCTGCAAGAGATGTGGGTGCTATCATTTCAAGTCCTGTCACAGAGACACTACTGAGATGCATGACAGGAGTCAAGTTAGGGAAAGATGCTTGCATTGCAATTGTCACTTTTACAGCATCAGCCATTAAAGATAAAAGTACCATTTCACAGTTTCCTTCATTATTAATTTAAAAGAGGGAGTAAACGTCATGTTAATAAAACTCACAGATAATGATAAAATGGGAGGGAGGAAAGTACCAGCGAGTAACCAGACAATAAAGGAAGAGGGACACGGAGAGTGAGGCATGGGTGTAATGGGTGCACAACTCCACCCTGGTTCAAACACTGACGCCGCTCAGGAAACTGAGAAAATTATCAATACACTCAAAACGGGAAAGAATCTCTGAATGAGAAAGAAACCCCTAAATATGGGTTATAAAGTGACCCATGACATAATTAATTAGTGTGAGGCACATACATAGTACTGTAACATGGCGGGGGGGGTGGTGAGGAGAAAGCTGGTGAACATCCTTGTAAGAAAACATGAATTCGTAAAAGAGGAATCTCTTTAATAAGCAAACCTAGTGTGTTCTATAAAAGTCTTCAACAAAAATTTGCAAAAAATAATAAAAATAATTTGGAAGTTAGAGTTCAACAAAGGAGACAAAATGAGACCCCTCTTACAAACACATAAACATACCCAGACCATCTCTCCTTTTTTTATCATCTTTTATTCAGCTCTCGCTGCAAAGGGCAGAGCAGAAGCACCAATCCTTCCACAGTGAACACATGTGCAGTTTATCCTTTGATTAGTTGCAGTAGCCCCAATTCAACATCAGTCATTTGTGTCTTAGCCTCCTGAACTCAGAGCCTGTGTAACGATTACGTTACTCACAAAAAATAACAACTCCATGAATTACTGGAAGCCACCCTGAGGACTTGTCATCTATAGTTACTCAGTTTGCTTGAAACAATGCTGTGTTAGAGAATACCTAAAGCATTCTTCCAGTCCCACACACTGGTTAATTACTACCACTTTATTATTCAACAGCTGTTGGAAGCTCCTGTCATTCTCCACTTCTCATATGGTATTGAAGGTATTAGTGAAATAGCTCAATAATCCAGACCAAATTTTATAGACCACTTTTATAGACTCATAGTGCGATGTCACATGTTGTCATCAGCAGAACACATGGGTTTCCCATTTACTGATTGTCATTATAGGAATGTAGCATTCAATAATGTTCTTCAAGTAGCAAGTCAAAGTCAGCTTCCAGATCAGTTATCCCAATAAAAATCTTTAGCTGTTTACAGAATTTTCTTGGTGCAATCATCTAAATATGCTGGTTGATGCACAATCTAAATCTATCGGGCTTAGTACTTAACATGCTACCACTCTAATATTTAATCCTTCATCGATGGCATGTTTTCCTTCGTTTGTGTTGCAAGGACACAGTCCTCTGCATGCAGTGATTTCTGGGTAGTTTGTGGTAATACCTACAGAAGAGTTTTCATGCCTAGAAACTTCCATAGCATTTTGGTAACACCTCTTTTGTAACATCTTGTTAGATTGCACTGAATACCTATTTATATACTTATCTTGCCTATTAAACTCTGCACCCTTGTGGGTGAGGGCCTCATCTCATTAATGTGTCTATTCCCAAGATAAGCACAGGACTAGTTAATCAATAGTTAAGTCAATGTACAAATGTATCCTAATACATTCTCAAGTACAATCTCAAACAGGCAGAAGAAGAGTGATCCTGAAATATACCTTAGCTTCAACTCACTAGTAATGAGCAACTAAGACAAATAAAGAAGTGTCTCAATGTGAGGAATCTTTTGGAGCAGTCATACAGAACTAATGGCTACAAAGAGATCAGATCTGTTAAGCATATTATGTGATATTATGAGGTATGCAAACACAGGATAGCAAATTTATCCCTTACACTTTTGCTGTATTTGACATATGGAAATCACACTTGCCATACCATATTGTGGTCTAGGACTTCATCAATAGTCCAAAGGGACCGAAATTGATCTTGCTATTAAAAGGTGATTACAGGAGAATTGGGATAAGCATTTTGCAAAAGAAACTGAAGCAATACGACAATCAGCTTTCCACTCAAAGATGAGAATGGGGAAGTGGCATACTTACAATCTTACATTTATTCTATGCTCCCTCTATGTGAGGAATGAATCTATGTGGGTACCTAAGTTTAGTCTCCTTTCTGAGTTTGAGAGCCGCATTATCAGATTTGTCTGTTAAATCTATGCCAACAATGGTGATCTCTTTCAAAGTAGGGACAAAGGCTAGAGTCTATGCTGCGCCTGATCCTCTCTGATAGAAATTAAGGTGAGAAGAGTGTGGAAGCAGGCCAGTATCACTCTGGAATTCATCAGCATACGTGTTGGGGTGGAGTCAGCTACAATCTCTAGAGATGCTCAGGGTATGTGGACAAATGCATTCATTAGTCCTCATAAAAATCTGTGGTTTGATGTTGGTGGGCACAGCTCAAGGGTTTTTTTTTTTACCTTTACCCCATCATTTTTTAGCAGTGTTGCATTCTTCCAAACAAGATCTCAGATAGACCATCAAGATAAAGCATACAAAAGCAGACCTCCCCTGGTTGGGTTGAGATAGAAAGCTTAGAGCCATGCTAGCTGGAAGGTCCCCTTCGCATCCCATCTCTCCTTGCTCTCCCCTCCCCATACTTCTTGGAAAGGCTCCTGAGGTATATTTGTTGTAACTGTTCTGCCATCTAGAGGATCCACGAAAGCATTCCTCTCTATTTTAATACACACATTTAAAACCGTACAGACACTGCCAAATACTCTTACCTAAAATTCCTGAAATGAGTCGTGTCAAGTCCTAGCTTTTGCTGGCCCAAGTGGGCACACATTGCAAAACAGTGCTGGCTAGACATGCAGACTGCTACTCATTTATTCTGTTGTCTCTACAGTGATCAAGCAACCAAGACCAAGGAGTCAAATAAATTACAAGCTGATAAACATGGACTAAACATCTGTAATTTGGGTTAGGATATCGCAGAAGTAACTAAAATTAACAAAATCTCAGAAAATTATATCATTTGCAATCAAGAAGTAAGGCATGGAAATCAAAGAGTGAGAATATGTCATAAAAGGAGTCAAAATGCAGTGTGAGAAATCAACCGAATTTAATTGTTGGAAGTCCAAGAAGCTTCCTCTATAATATTCTTTCACTGATAACATTGTGCCAACCATTTTAGTTACCGTCAGTTTATTCCAGGTTTGTGGGCTCTGTAATTTACTTTGAGAATGAGATAGGGCTCAAGTATTTAAACTACAAACCATACACAACTAAATTTTATATCTAGCAGGATATAGTGGATAAAAGCAACCTTTGATTTTTTCCAAGAGGAAATATCATTTTCCATCCCCCAAAAAACATATTTCAATCACAGTGACACACTGGTTATGTAATAATTTATTCATTTCCATTCACTGATCATCTCCAGCACTATTTCCTATTTACTAAGGAATTCGCACAACTATTATTCCAAAATCTCAAATGATTCCTATCTTGAAGCCAATCTCCCAAGTGAGCAAAGTCTTTTTCCCCCTAAAACATTTTAAAATACTTTGAGATAGATCTTGATATTCTATTTATTTTTAATATTTTACTTTGAATTACTTCAAACAGACAGCCAGTACCCATGTAATTACCACCCAGCTTTAGCAAGTATCAATTTTTGCCATCTTTGCATCAGATTTTATGTCCCCTCCATAAATAGATCTGTGAAGAAAACCTCCCAATAGGCAATACAACTGTTTTCTCTAAGATAAGCATATTAGGAGCTAGTTATAATTCTACATCTATATTAAGGTTTTTAAGTATCAGAAGGATACTTAATTATTCTTTATACAACTATCTTCATTACAAATATTTTAAATAAATGTAAATACCAAGGCAGAGATAAAGACTTTTTTAAAATTTATTGTACCCTTCCTGTCTCAGATGCCCAGCTGAACTTTTGAAATAAATGTCCTTGATAACAGAATCATAGGCTAGTTTCTTTCACCTCCCCACTGCATCAGCTTCCATGGTGTAGTAACATCCTGGGTAGAAGTAAAATAATCAATATTACAGGGTCCCTTGGGAAGGAAACCAAGCCTCAACAGTGATTTCTTATGTAGAAAAGAAATACCTCCACTTGTGGTCACAAAGGCATGAACTAGGTATGGTAAGGTTAATACTTGTGTTTTTAAAAAATGCATTTTTGGCTCAAGTCAGTACCAAAGAGCTAGGAACACTGAAAATGTGCATCTCCTCGCTCGAAGGACAGTCGGAAAATCCAGCCACTCCCCTTTTTAGAAACAAAATAAAACAAAACCCAGAAGAACCGCGTTTAAAGGGAATGTAAGGCTGGACTTCTTACAGGGAGACAAGGAAGCCTTCCTTCAGGATAACAATTGGGAGTGAGCTACAATACTCTCACCCCTTGAAAGATACTGTTTCTCAAGGGGAAAGGTGGAGGGTGGGATAAATTAGGAGTTTGGGATTAACATATACACACAGTACTATATATAAAATAGATAATCAACAAGGACCCACTGTATAACACAGGGAACTCTACTCAGTATTCTATAATAACCTATATGGGAAAAGAATCTGAAAAAGAATGGATATATGTATATGTGTAACTGATTCACTTTGCTGTACACCTGAAACTAACACAACATTGTAAATCAACTATACTCCAATATAAAATAAAGATTAAATTAAAAAAAAAAAGGATACTGTTTCTGGTATACTGTTACCATAGAAAGATCATCTGATTTAACATATCAACAAATGCTGAAAATGAGACAGATTCAGACAAACCCTCCCCTCCTCACCACCTCCTCCTACTCTCCCCTTGCCTTTATCCACCACACATCAAATACTGCACATCACAATAAGTTCCAATTTTACTCATTCACTTTCTCTCTCGTTAGGAGGCTCTGACAGCATACTTAAGAGTCAGGCTGTGGTATCCCAGCCCAGTGGCTTCACTGAGCACAATTCATATGTTCTCTCTCCTCAAGGACACTTTGAAAGAAAGGATGGCCCATGCATATTTTCCTTTTCATTACATCCCTATATCTCTGTGCAATTTTGAACCTTGAAACGCTATTTCTACGAATGGAGAATCACAGGTGCTCTATTACTCTATGTTTCCAATAATAAGATCTTCAGGTAAGTGAGTCCTATCTGTTAAAGCTGCCAGGCTTCAATCAGAAAGACTGGTTCAAAATTCACTGCTTCTATTTAAAACTACAAATGAACTGGTCCAGAAAGACTGGGGGATCAGAGTAGATGATGAGAGAAGAAAATCTCTCTGTAGGCAGAGATCCAATATAGACTGGCCATTCTGATCAAAGTGGCACTTATGTATTATTAGTATTTCCCAAACAGCCTCTGAACATGTTGGGGAACTAGACTGTGGTAAATCCATTGCAGACAGAAGTCTCTACGAGATTTTTAAAAAAAAAAAAAAAGGAAAAGAAGTACATTTTAAAAACTGGGAAAAGTACCAAATGAAAAGTAAGTTGTACAAATTGGTCCTTAAAGGGTCTGAGAAAAACAGAAATCAGCCTCTGTTTTTTCCTTTTCCATGGTTCCTACACCCAAGAAACATTAGAAGTATATATATCACAAACATGGAAACTAATCAGTAATATTCGCTTCTATACTGAAGTCCCAGGTCTAACAAAAGCAAACGTGGAAAATGGACAGAGGAAAAAGATATATATCCATGTCAGGCAAGAGTAGAGAGTAGGGGTAGCAAAACGAGACAGCCAAAAATCAGACAATAGATGGAACTTTTGGCTTGCATGGTACTCCAGGTTTCTTCTTCATTCTATATGAATATGTTTGGGAAAGTTTATATACTTGAGAATATTCACAATTTTTAACTCTGAAAAAAATGATCTCTATTTTCTCTCTACATACCAGTCTGATTATTGTTTACCCCAAGGACACGACCCCCAAGGAATCAACTCAAATTCCTTTCCAAATAAAAACTGGAATTCAATGGGATGTCTACTGCTATGATTTGGAAACCACTCTATCTTATGAGCCTTCAGAAAAGATACTTATCTGAGCAATTCACCTCCAACAAATACCTATATGGCCTTAGGTTAAACCCCAACTTTATACGGGTCTCAGTTTCCCAATTTGAAAAGTGAAAGATTTGGACCAAACGATATCTAAGATTGTTTCAGGGTGTACATTCTACGATGCCCCTTGAAGAATGAGGAAAAAGACATCAAAAGTTCAAAACAAACTAACTTCATTCACTCAACTATGAGTAGTTAGTTTGGGGAATTCCCTGGCAGTCCAGTGGTTAGGACTCGGTGCTTTCACTGCTGGGGCCTGGGTTCAATCCCTGGTCAGGGAACTAAGATCCTGCAAGCCATGCAGCATGGCCAAAAAAAAATTTTTTAATAAAAAATTAAAATAAATTTTTTAAAAAATTTCATTTTAAAAAAGAGTTGTTAGTTTGTCGCCCTTGGGGATCTTAAAGGGTACATGTAAAAAAGCAATAGGGACTTGAAGTGGTCAGGAAAAAAGCGACTTATGCGTGGCTGTATATGTTTATGTCAGCTGCTGATTACTGGAATAGCAGGAGCAACCCAAGAGATTTAAGACCGGTTATTAGAAGAAACCATTCAGGTGAGTCCTTACTTGTTTTTAGCTATGAATTAATTATGTAATGATAGTTCTTAATTCTCTATTCTCCGGGTTTCAAAATAAGAAACAACTCACTTTTTCACTATGATTTTGAGTGTTAAAGGAAAAAAAAAAGAGCGTAAGAATAACAGGGGCTGGACTTCCCTGGTGGCGCAGTGATTAAGAATCTGCCTGCTAATGCAGGGGACACGGGTTCGAGCCCTGGTCTGGGAAGATCCCACATGCCGCGGAGCAACTAAGCCCGTGTGCCACAACTACTGAGCCTACGTGCCACAACTACTGAAGCCTGTGTGCCTAGAGCCTGTGCTCCGCAACAAGAGAAGCCACTGCAATGAGAAGCCCACACACTGCAACAAAGAATAGCCCCCGCTCACCGCAACTAGAGAAAGGCCACGCACAGCAACAAAGACCCAACGCAACCAAAAATAAATAAATAAATAAATAAATAAATAAATAAATAAATAAATTTAAAAAAAAGAATAACAGGGGCAAAGACTAAGATATTCTGGTTGAATAAGTACTATTTTTTTTTAATGATCCCACAGTAAACTAGGTACGGCTCATAGCAACAGGGCACAGTAGAGATGAGGCACAAGAAAATCAAACACGCAGAGCTGAAGACACATTGTTTTAAAGTTACATCAGGAACAGCAAATTCTTCTTTAGGAATTATACTGTATAGCTGACACATGCACACTCCTACACAGACCAGATTTAATAATATCTTTTTGTTAGCAGCTTACCTTTTAAGTACCAGTGTACCGGGAATGTCTTAACTTGACAAGACCTCACCCAGCAGCCTGCTCTAAAATGATTTCACGCTACCTGTTGCTTTACTTATATAAGGGTGTCCTGGTATAGTCCCTCACATGAACACTCCAATGGACTGCCCCTCAAGCAACACTCCCTCTGATTTCTCCAACTGTGGCCTGATGGTCATATATGATATGAGCACGACGTATGAATATCAAACATACACAAATGGGCTTCCTAGGAGAGGTACCCTGAGAGCAGGCAAAGCATAAATGAGTACCTAAAAGCCTTGAGCATTACAATAGGTGGTCAAGTACCTAAATGGGAAAGAAAAGGGAACACCACAGAGAAAAAAAAGGGGCAGAGGTCTAATGATAAAACTGGTCCCACAACTTGGCCCATTTATCATTAGCTATACACAGAGCCCAAAATTACTTCCTGCTCCGAATAGAGGTATAGGCAAGTCCCATAGCTGTTCCCAAATTCCATTTACACCATAAGCAAATTAAAGCATCAAGAACAGTATGAAAGGGCTTCCCTGGTGGCGCAGTGGTTGAGAGTCTGCCTGCTAATGCAGGGGACACGGGTTCGAGCCCTGGTCTGGGAAGATCCCACATGCCACGGACCAGCTGGGCCCGTGAGCCACAACTACTGAGCCTGCGCGTCTGGAGCCTGTGCCCCGCAACGGGAGGGGCCGCGATAGTGAAAGGCCCGCGCACCGCGATGAAGAGCGGTCCCTGCACCGCGATGAAGAGTGGCCCCCACTTGCCGTAACTAGAGAAAGCCCTCGCACGAACCGAAGACCCAACACAGCCAAAAAAAAAAAAAAATTAAAGAAATAAATAAAGTAGCTATAAAAAAAAAAAAAAAAAAAAAGAACAGTATGAAAACTACTAATGTGCAATACCATTCTGACTTCAAAATATAAGGGAGGGACTTCCCTGGTGGTCCAGTGGTTAAGATCCCTGAGGATTTTAAAGTATACTCATTCTGGAGCATTTAAAGAGGCATTTAGGGACTTCCCTGGCGGTGAAGACACTGCGCTTCCAATACAGGGGATGCGGGCTCGATCCCTGGTTGGGGAACTAAGATCCCACATGCTGCAGGGCAACTAAGCCCATGCGCTGCAACTACTGAGCCCACATGCTCTAGAGCCTGGACACCACAACTACTAAGCCCACACATGCCGCAACTACTGAGCCCGCACACTCTGGAGCCCGCGTGCCCCAACTAGAGAGAAGCCTGTGCGCCACAATGAAGAGCCCGCAGGCCGCAACAAAGACCCAACGCAGCCAAATAAATAAATAAATAAATAATATAAGGGAAATGATACAGTTCTCATATAGGTAACTCTAGCCTACCCTAAAAATGACATCACGACAGTCTCCAATCAAAATTCAAAAAAGACTAACCTGGGATTCAGAAACGCTTTGCAAATAAGGACTCTCTCACTTTAAAATGGGGATCATCAAGTTGTAAAAATGCTCAACGGCCTACTGAGGTTACAGTGAGTTTATGTGCAAATATTACAATCAACTTTTTCCAAGACTCCTCTAAGCCCTGGCAACAATCCCTTTGGATTTTCTCTCAAAATTATAAGAAGACATCCAAATTAAAAATCCAAGAGGGTAATGTGAAAAATATTAACAATAGTGATGCCTTGTCAATTTTCCTAATATGAAGCAGATGAATTTCATTTACACATACACTGCATAAATAGGTTAACACATAATTATCCTCTTGCTCGAGTTGCTAATTATCAGCAGTCAAGAAAAACTCATTTCTGTGTTAGAGCTCCTGAGTACCTCTGTCATAATAAGTCAGATAGTTGAAGTAAATCCCTATTTTTCCATACTTTTCAGTATAAATGAAACAAGTAGCAGGTGATAAGAGTAATGTTTCCATTCTCATGAGCAGATCAAAAGGCAACAAACTAGACAACAAAGATAACTTTTTTAAAGTAGCTAAAAGTTTTGTTTGTTTGTTTTTACTACAAGGGGGGCAGGGGGTGGGACATAACTATTCCCACACCATGAAATGACTCGTTTTCTATACAATATACCAAAAGGGACTACTGTCACACAGCCAACTGCACGCATAGTCAGAAGGTAAGAGTTCAGTAAAGAATAGTGATGGGTTTTGGAATCAGGCTGATGGAAAATTACACTGCAGTTTCACCATGTCCTAGTGATGTGACATTAGGCAAATTATCTAACTTCCTTGAGCTTAATTTGCCTCATTTGTAAAACGGTCCAATATCGACCTTGCAGGGTTATCTTGAAGTTAAATAGAATGTTGTACATAAAGTACCAACTACCTGGCCAAGTGCTCTACAAATAAGAACTATTTTAACACGTTTTGTTTGAAATTTGAATTTATGTCTACACCTCATCTACCCCCTCCACCCCCAATTAAGGCAAATATTGTTATTCAACCTAAATTAATATGAAATGGCCCCAAGACATATCACAACAATGTTGCCTTCTCCATTGCCAATTCCTTCAAGAATACCCCCTCCTCTCATCTAAACCCTACTCTGATGACACCAAGAATTAGAAATGCTGTGCTTTGCAAAAAAAAAAAAAAAAAAAGAAAGAAAAAAGAAATGAACGTATTCCTGACAATAGCTCATCACTAAAATCTGTTCTGGAGCAAAGCAGTAACATATGGTTAAGAGACCAAATTTCAGTCCAATGGTCAACTTCAATTTGATTTGATCACTGCCAAATGGTGATCATATATTTTTTTAAGCTCTTACAAATTTTTTTAAAATGCTGTAAGTCCTTACCCATATCTAGCACTGTAGCACCGTACCAAATACTAGTGCAGATTTTCTCTTACTCAACTCAAATATCTAAGCAAGAATACATTCAGATTATGGGGCTGCTGAGAATAGCAGTAAGGATAAATGGTTATGTCATACGTCAAAATGTCAGGATGTTTTTCCCCTTATCAATCTAAAGACACATTAAACAGATTCTCTCTCTGGACCAGCCCCTGTTTGGACAGCACCCAGGGCAACAAAGGCTACCCTAGAATTACCCCAACTTCCATGGAAGATCAGCCACATCGGTGGTATGTGCTGGGATGACTGCTGGCCCATTGAAGCATGCCTCCCTCTCATCTATCAACTGCAAGAGTAACTTTTGGAAGACTGCACCTCCCGATTGCATGGGACATCAAGACAGTCTCTTGCACAAGAAGCACAACATTAAACAAAGTTTCTTTTTTAATTGATGTGTAGTTGATTTACAATGTTGTGTTAGTTTCAGGTGTACAGCAGTGATTCAGTTATACATATATATCTATTCTTTAAATGAAGTTTTTCTGATCAATGGACTTTAGACATGTATACAAGTCATTTGGAATGAAGCTATTCATATATATATACATATATATATATACACACACACACAAACACACATATACACACATGCGTAAGTACACATACATACACACATACATACACATACATATATATACACACATACATACGTACCTTCTTAATTGGTAGCCAACACATCCTCAGAGATAAATAAGCATTTTGTAACTGATTAATGAAGAAATTAAAATCAATGATTGATGTTTTACCTTGTTTAACAAATGTACCCTCATTCACCCCATTCAATTAATATAAATGCTTTGTCCCAGGCAACTCTTGGCCTCATTCTGAGAGAACTGGTTCTGCTGAGCCTTTAAGGAGAAACAGGACATTTGCATAACCTAAAAATATTTCCCCCAAGATAGTTATTATTTACTGTCACTATTTTAACATATGCCCACCAATTCCTTGACACTCCTCCCCTGCGTAGGTGAAGCTTAATTCCCATCCCCTTGAGTGTGAGGAGGACTTAGTGAACAGAGAGTAGGAAGTAACTTGACCGTGGAGAAACCTGACAGATACCATCTTCATCAAGGGATCAGAGTCAACACAATCAGTAATGTCACATTGATAGCATGTGTGCCAACAAGAAAGGCACGCCATCTCTGTGGTATTCCCCCAAAAAACTCCATAACCTCAGTCCAATCACCAGAAAATATCAGAAAAACCCAAACTGAGGGATCCTATGAAATACCTAACCACGATTCTTCAAAAGTGTCCAGAAAAGACTGAAAAACTGTCACAAATTAGAGGAGACTAAGGAGATAAATAAATGCAATGTGGTATCCTGAGTTAGAACAAAGAAAGCACATCAGTGGGGAGAAAACGGGGAAATTCAAATAAAGTCTGTAGTATACCAACATTAATCTCTTAGTTTTGATAAAGGTACCATGTTTATTTAATATGTTATTTAACATTAGGGGAAGCTAGGTGAAGGGTATAAGGGAACTATTGTTGCAACTCCTCTGAAAAATCTAAGTAGTATTAGAAAATTAAAAAGTCAAAAAACAAATAATTGGGCCTTAATATTACTTAGTATTAAATGAATCCACATGCAAGATATCCTGCAACTTGACCACCTTCCTCACTTGTTGGAACAGATTTATGCTAGGCGTCAAAGTGAGTTGCTTTTCATTGAAGACTATCTTCCCAGGACTACAGTTCTTAAAAAGGAGACAAACCGTAGTAGCAAATATATGAACCACTGATGCAGTAAATCACAACCAGCAGCTACAAATAACAGTTTATTCATCCATTCAGCAAGCTTATAGTCACGAACCATGTGCTGTGTACCGTGCCAAATACTGAGGATAAAAAGATCTACCCTCAATAGACACACAATCCAGTATGATCAGGTCAAGAGCAATGCACTCAGAAAAGCCTCCCTGACCTTCCCAAGATGAACTGGGTGTCCTCCCTTGGTTGTTACACAGCTCTGTGCTGCCCACACTGAACTGTAATTGTTGGTTTTCTCACCTGTATTTTCCCACAATTGATACTTGCCAAGTACTATTCAGGGTCTGAGATTTTATCCTATTTGTAAGATAATAAGTTAGCCTATTACTGTTCCATGGATGCTGGCAGAAGACATGAGACTCCTGGATCAGAGACCAAGGACATGATTACTCAAGGCCAAAGCTTCATGTTCGTTTGCATTGGTTTCTCAGGCCCCCTCTGCCTCAGAGCAGTAATTCAAAGAGCCCATCATGGAATCCTCTACATGCTACCGGTCATGTTACAGGAAAGGAACACTAAGCTTAGGAGACTCACTGCTCTTACAGTAAGTGGAAGCAAGCCTGACCTTTGCCTGGGGGAGATGTTACCTCATCCCTCACGGTTGCTTGTTGCCTCAGGTAGAGAGAGCGGTCAGGGTCCCACTTTCTTGGCTTGTCCAACAGGAACATGCAGGAATGCTCAGGACCCCTGTTGCCTCTCCCAACAATCATCTTTTTTTTTTTAAATTAAGTTTTATTGGAATATAGTTGCTTTACCATGTTGTGTTACTTTCTGATGTACAGCAAAGTGAATCAGTTATACATATACATATATCCCCTCTTTTTTAGCTTTCCTTCCCCTTTAGGTCACCACAGAGCACTGTGTAGAGTTCCCTGTGCTATACAGTCGGTTCTCATTAGTTGTCTATTTTATACATAGTAGTGTATATATGTCAATCCCAATCTCCCAATTCATGCCACCCACCTTCCCCCCTTGGTGTCCATAAGTTTGTTCTCTACATCTGCTTTGCAAATAAGTTCACCTGTACCATTTTTCTAGATTCCACATATAAGCGATATTATCCAATATTTGTTTTTCTCTATCTGACTTACTTCACTCTGTATGAAAGTCTCTAGGTCTATCCACATTTCTGCAAATGGCACTATTTCGTTCCTTTTTATGGCTGAGTAATATTCCATTGCATATATGTACCACATCTTCTTTATCCATTCTTCTGCTGATGGACATTTAGGTTGCTTCCATGTTCTGGCTATTGTAAATAGTGCTACAATGAACACTGGGGCGCATGTGTCTTTTTGAATTATGGTTTTCTCCCAGTATATGCCCAGGAGTGGGATTGCTCGATCATATGGTAGTTCTATTTTTAGTTTTTTGAGGAACCTTCATACTGTTCTCCATAGTGGCTGTATCAATTTACATTCCCACCAACAGTGTAGGAGGGTCCAACAATAATCTCAATCACAGGGAATGTTTTAGGCATTTCTGTACCCTTAACACCCGGCATGACATGGGACACAGTGCAGACACTTGTTAAGTGTTTGCTAAATGAATGACTACCAGTTAGAAATCCTGAGTTTGAAGCCAAAGACAGCTGCTCAATATCAAGACCATGGACACAGTCACTTAATCTCCTTAAGCTTCATTCTCTTAATTTCTAGAAAATGTTCAAAAATAGAAACTCAAGAAAGGAAATAAAAGATAATGAAAAAATTACCTCCAAGGATTATTCTATCTCTAAAACTGAAAGTTTCTATAATTTTCTAAACAGGAGATGCCAGAAAGCCCGGGTGCCTGATTGTCTCTCTGACAGATGTGATTCCCGCTGCATTCCCACCATGGAGGTAGAAATTCATGACAACAAACTTAGAATTCTACTAATTTTGGTTATCCAAAGTTATTCATGATAACCTCAAATTTCAATATAAAATTTCATAAAGACTAAACTGTATAAAAACAAGGCAGAAAACTCTAGTGTCACAGACTTCTCAAGGTAAATATTAAAACCACATAAATTATCTACTTAGCTAGTAAATGACAGATGAATAGATGAAGAAAACAAACTTTCTCAAACTTCATGATTTTAAGAGACTAGCAGTGTCATTAACACTGAAACATCTCCCTCTATGTACAATACACAGGATGCAATATTTAAGGGATAATAGATAATGACCACGTGACTATTAAGTCCCTTCCACAAGTGCCAGTGAAACACGTAAGATACAGATTTAATTTCCAAGAGGAATTCCCACCACAGATTATGAAAAGCTATGTGGGGAATGTACACCACACTCAGTCACTAAATTAAGCAGTATGTATCGATATTTCATTAGCATCAGTTCCATTCTTAGGTTAATTGAAAATGCTGAGACAGATGTAGTACTCACATAACAAATCATGCGAAGGTATTCCTTCCACTCCCTTCAAGTATGACAGTATACTAAGAATATACAACGCAGTATCCTGTATGGGTTTTAATCTTTTGAGTTAATGTCACCTTTCAGATGGAAAATATATATTTGAGTTTTTTTCCATCAAATTCATTTGATATTGGCTTTTTTTTTTAACCGAAAGAATCAACAGCACCAGGCAGTCCTTGGACCTGTCTCTTGCCTCAGCAGTGTTAGGTGGAACAGACCCAAGATTTGCCCCCTTCCTCCAGCCTCTTGATCACCCCTCAAACCCCCTCTCCAGCTGCAGCCTCCAGGACATCTTCTTGCCATCCTTTGCTTCCCACAACAGCTAACCCCAGATGTTGTGCTTAGCTCCTTGTTGCCAATCAACCATGAGCTCCCAGATCCACCAGAATTTTTCCACCAAGGTCAAAGCTGCTATCACCCACCTGATCAACCTGCATCTGTGGGCTTCCTATACCTCCCTCTCTCTGGGCTTCCGTTCCAGCTGCAAAAGTGTCGCTGGCGATGAGCTGCCGGAAAAATGCAAGGGCACCAAACATCTCTAGAAGATCCAGAAGCAGGGCTGCAGCTGAGTCCTCGTCCAGGACATGAAGAAGCGGCCTCAGGATGAGTGAGGTCACAGTCTGGGTGGCAAGGAAGGGGCCCTGGCCCTAGAGGAAACCCTGAACCGGGTCCTGCTGAAGCTGCATGCCCTGGGTTCTGCCCACAGAGACTCCCATCTCTTTGACTTCCTGGAGAAACACTTCCTGGACAACGAGGTGAAATTCATCAAGAAGGACAACCACCTGAGCAACCTCCTCGGGCCAGCCTGAGGCAGGGCTGGGTGAGGCCTCTTTGAAACGCTCAGCCATAAGCATGGCTAGAAGCCTCCAGGGGCGGCACCTTCCAAGGCCTTGCTGCAGCTCCCTGGCCTCTGGACTTCTGCCTCCAGCCCCATGGCAGCTTCTTAACCAATCACAAACCCTCTCCCAAGATGCAGACCAAGTGTCACCAATAAAGCTTCCTTTTGCAGAGACAGATATACAAGAGAACGTGTATCTTAGAGAATGTTGTACATGTAGACTTTAATGGATAGTGTCAAATGGGAAAGATACCAACTCTGAAGCCAGGCATACTTAAGTTGGAATCCTTATTCTGCTGCATATTAGATGTGTGAATGTTGCATATATTATTTAACATTGTTTTTAAGGCTTAATTTCAACACATGTAGAGATAATGAAATCTACCCTGTAGTTACCGTTCCGAATCAATGATATAGAAAAAAGCCTACAGCCTGCACCTGGTAGGTATTCAGGAAATGGCAGTACTTATTGCCATCAGCTTGTTAGCTTAAGGTCATTTGCTGTCACAGGGTCACTAATGGCCACAGGGATCCATTTACACACACACCCTTTACTTATTTATTTTAAGCGTAACCCTTCTGAGAACACTGGAAGTGTTAACTTAATGCACTTGAGTAAAATGCTATAGAATCATTGCAAAATTTAAAGAAGCCAGGAGAACAGAATTATAGGATTTTTTAAAAAGTTCCCTGGAAGTTCCCTTGTGGCCTAATGGTTAGGATTTGGCGCTTTCACTGCCGTGGCCCGGTTCAACCCCTGGTAGGGGAACTGAGATCCTGCAAGCTGAGAGGCACAGCCAAACAAATAAATAATAAAATTAAATTCCTTCATAAATCACCTTGCCTGTCCCTGTGCCACAGGAAGGACAACTGTTGGATCCATTCCAGTCAAATGAGACCATATCTATTCTGAAAGATTTCCAATTAGGATGATTCCCCAACTCTCCCTTAGATGCCCAGTTAACATCTCATGTACAAAATGTACATGAATATCTAATCTATTTCCCTTGCATTTTACTTGAGCCCATTTGGTTTTTTCCATTGTCTTTAGGGCCTGGAACACATATGACATAATTATTAAATCACTTCTCAGACTTCTTTTCCTTAGCATCATAAACATTTCATCACAGATCCAATTTTTCCCATTTTTAATCATCTTTCAAGTTCCCTGTGTCACCTCTGTAGTTGTAGAGATTGAAAGAGGTCAACAAATCCCATAAGAGAGAAAACGAGCTAATGGCCATGGTGTTTTATATTCTAATTATATACGTCGGTATTATGCTGTTACTTTAATGATGGCCCCATGTTAATGGCATGATTTTAAATACCACTAGATTTTCTCAATTGTCACACTTACACTGTGTATCTACCCCAACAGTTTGCTTGTCTTTGCCTATAAAATAATTCTTAACTTTTTACAGCACTTTATAGTTTATTTAATAGTTCTACATGATCCCTACAACCATCCTGGATTAAAGCAAGGCAGGTATTATTTTTTACAGTTTAAAAAAATAAAGGAAGTTCCGAGAGTTTTACTCCCTCAAGGGCACGTAGTTAGTAAGTGACAACCAGAACCAAGACAGTTCAGCTGACATCCATCAATCCAATGCACCTTCCATTCTACAACCAAAACACACATACAACACTTTGGGTACACTTACTGAAATAGACGACTTTGTTATCACAATCCTATGGTTATGTCTGCCCTTTTCATAGCCTTTAAATTCATGTTCCATGCTATTCATATTAGAAGAGGTTCTACCCTGACCTTCATTAAAGGCTTTACCAAAATAACTCTTTTATTGTCTCTTTCTAGAGCAAGTAAAGAGAACTTATCAACTTCCACTTAAATATGACATTGATCATGAGCATTTATTTGCTCTGCTTCCCAAAACCCTCTTTTAAATGAGGGTAATTTTTTTAAAGGGAAGTACGGGTCCACAAGAATAAAGAGACTGAGAGGGTAGACAGCAGAGTTGAGAGGAATATGCTAGATGCTGTTAGAATGTAACATGCAGATTTGATGATGTAGCCAGTTAGACATTTATCAACCAGAACAGTATCTGGAATACAAGTCAAATCCAAAAAGATTCAATAATGTTCTCTCAGTAAAAGTTCTAGTAAGAATAATCTAAATTATCTAATAGTCTAAATAAACATTCAGTTCATAAAATGAACTTGAGACATTTCAGTCACTGCGGCTCAGCTCTGAAGGACTGGGCTCAGGAAGACGGCAACAACAGCCAAAAATGGTGGTGGTGAAAAAATGGCTGCTCTGGGACCCAAATCAGTCATCGAACCAAGTGTTATTTGACTATAATTTGCCATAAGACAAATTTTTTAGGGAACAGATCAAACTGGATGAAAGCTGGGTACCTCTGGAGATAATATAATTCAACAGGTTAAAATCCCTCAGACTTTAATAGAAGTAGTAAGAAAATCAAAGTCAAAACCCATGAAAATAAATAAAGATAAAGCGAAAATCAGAAGCTCTCCATGCAAAACTCTCTCTGATGAGTATAAAATGTCTGATGACTGATGACCATAAAAAATGATGTAAAAACAGATCCATTTATGTAAAAGGCTTCTCAACTGGTACAACCCTTGGTGACAAAAGAAAGATTAGAAGATAAAGGTCAAGCACAAAATATTCAAATGAGAAACAGAGACCCCTGACCAAAAGCATAAAGACAGACTCTCTAATACTTTTCGAGAAAGATTAATTTGCAAAAAAATAAGAGAGAGACAGAAGGCAAAATAAAGTATAAGCTAAACTGAGAGCTAAACAAGAAGAAAAACAGCAGTGCTATAAATGCTGAAATGAAATCTCTAGAAGAAAAGATTAGGTTTTGGCTGAGTTTTTTGGATGACTTAGATGATCTGACCTGTAGAGAAGATCTACACTTCCTTTCCTCAAATTGTGGGGAAATAAAGTGGATAGATTTCATCAAAGGTGCAAAAGAGAGAAATAATTCTATTTCATGAGAAAGCTAAAGCAGCACTAGATATAGCCGAAGAAGCCAATAATGGTAACCTCCAATTAGAGAACAAAGAAGAGAGGTGGGGAGTACCAGGAGAGATAAAACACAGCCCTGAAAAAAATCGTGGTGGATCAACCAGAATCCCTCAACAAATGGAAATCAAAAGGTCACAGATTTAAGGAAAAGGAGAAGGAATTAAAGCTGCCTAGGCTGGGTCTGTTTAAGGAAAACTACAGTTTCAGAGCAAGAAAATGAAAATTGACAGTGATGATAAAAATGAAGCAGATGGACGAGTAAAAGTAGCCAAAGAGTCTTCATCAAAACAATAGAAAACACAATGGTGCAGGAGACCAGTAGGGTAGCAAACAAATTTCTAGGTATTCAGCTGCTTCTATCTTTGGAGGTTTGAAAAAAAGAAAATCAAATTAGACCCACTTCAATGTCCAGCTGTAAGACAGGAAAGGTGTGTGTGTGTGTGTGTGTGTGTGTGTGTGTGTGTGCTTTAACCTGTGTGTGGGCTTTAACCTGTCTTTTTGTTGTTGTTGTTCAAATAAAGATTTTTTTAATGGATAGTTCTGCTTGTGTTATTTCAAATGATTCCAATATCAAAGGGAATGTTTTTCCACTAAATTGCCTTTGTAATATAAGAATATATTAGCAAAAACTAATAAAATACATATCAAATAAAAAGAAAAAAACAAAAGAACTGAATCAAGGAGGGCAAATACAACTCAACTGTCCCGCTGATTCATGGGAAAAAAGGTTCAAAGTTTAATGAAAAAATATAGGCTGCTAGAGTGACAGCCTTCTTTTCCCTTTCGGTCTAATTGCTGGCAAAAGGATGCAGAGGCAAGAAAATCTAATATTAGAATGAAAATCTCCCCCCAAAATCAACTTTTCATAAAATTACACTGAGGAAGATATATAGTAGCTTTTTTTGGAAGGTCTAATTGGCTTTATTTGATGATTCACGAATCAGTCAGCATCCCATCTATAGGATAGATGGGCTTTTCCTATAACAGCTTTAAATGAAAATAGGCCTAGAAAACTATGCTGACCAAACTGTAGTCTAATCATTTTTATTTGTTCCACTTAAAATAAACAGCTTATAGACTTGCACATAAAAGACTGTTCGCCTCATGTTTATCTTCAACGTTGCCCCAGTGCATCCTGCTCACACTGGAAGCATTTGTCTAACTCTGGTTATCTGTGACATCTGAAAGAAGAAAATAAAGCATATGGCATGGTTTCAATAACTCACCATTTGAAAAAAACGTAGGAGGCAGAAAAAATGCTTAAAGATCGAAGATTTTATGCCTGAATGTGAGAGTATGGTACCATTTTCAAAGGTTTTGAAACATAACCTAGAACTGCAAGAATACTGTTCAAAAAGAAAAGCTGAAGGCATGATTAGCTATAAGCTGAAGGCTTCCAGAAAGAGTACTAAACAGATGTCTGAAGACTCCCAATCCTACCAGAAAAAGGACTTCAAGCAAACTAGTACCCTTCCCATATCCTCCATTTATAAAAATGAGATGCCACTGCCCCTGGCCAGAAACTCAAACAAAGCAGAAAGCACCTGCATGTTGAAGACACAGGTTGAAGGTGCTGAAAAGGGCTGCTTCTCCCAAAATGTTTCCCATGGTCTATGGTAGTAACAAATTCTACCATGAGAAGTCCACTTTTAGACTTTTTTTTTCCCTTGTATAGAGAGATACATAAAGAATAGGCAATAGATATAGACAACTTAAAGAATTATTAAACAAACACAAGGAACCATTATCCAGATCAAGAAATAGAATACCGCCGATGCCACAGAAGCCTCCCTACCACCCCCAACGCACACCTACTATGCGCCCTCCCCAATCATTTCCCCTCATCTCTCCACTGGAGGTGACTGCAGCCCTGATTTTTGTAATAATCATGCCCTTGATTTTCATTTTACCATTTAAACATGCATCCCTAAATAACACAGTTTACTTTTTGTTGTGTTTGAACTTTCTATGAATAGAATCATACTGAGGTATTTCGGAGGTATTCACAGAAGGTTTCAGAGATTCATCCACTTACAATATTTATGTACTCATCCCACTGTTAATGGGCATTTGAGTTGCTTCCATTTGTGACTCTTCTGAACAATACAGCTATGCACATTCATGCACATGTCTCCTGATACACACGTGCTAGGATTTCTCTAGAGTATCTCCCAAGGTTGGACGTACTGGAGCGTCAACTTTACTGGAAAATGACAAACTGCCTTCCAAAGTTAATATACCAACATACATATACACCAACTGTGTACAAAATAGAAATTCACTCTTTGAATTCATTCATGGTCTACAAAAATTCACCACTGTAATGGAAATCCTACTAGAAGAAGAACACCCCATTAAGCTAGGTATACTCTTAGCAAAAAGTCTGCCTTCAAAATGGCAGTTGAGAACTGGACCAGAGGTGTATGCAAAGCACAGCTAATTCTGGAATAGGAAATAATGTCTAAAGAACAGTCCAAAGCATAGAGCCCCTGACTGAGAAACCAAGCCTGGATGACACATTGCGATGGCAATGATGATTCTTCATGACACGTGGCAGACACCGAGATCGGGGAGAAAAGCAGATTAATAACTATAGGGAACAAAGCGCTGGAAAGGGGAAAAGACTGTTTTATCACTTAACTTAAGGACACCAACTTTTAAATGTTTAGTAACTCAGACCACCACCACTGATTATTCAAGAAATAGACTCAATAAGTCAGTTATATTATACCCAAGGTTAACTTTTAATTTCTCAGGAAAACAAAGATATATAAATTCTGTTGGCAACCAGTGCTATTATGTCTAACGTTCAAGGAAAAAAAGAAATTGGACTTTATTTTACTGAACACAGTTAACTAAGCTTCTATCAACAAAAAATTTCAGATAAATACTAAATCTAGGTACCTTGGTTACACATTAAGCAGAACTAAAATCAGTGGTAAATTTGGGATAAGATGCTGACATCATCAAATCAAACACTGTTACTTCCTACTATTCCTGCATTTCCTACTGAGAGAAATAGCATTGCCTAAGATTAGAAAGAAACATGACAGAATAGGATTCAAATCCAGATCTGTTCTACTTAGAGGCCTGTGACCTTCTGTGAAGCCAAACTGAAAATCAACTAATCTAAAAATGGTCGTAAAAGTTTCAGTTATACAAGATAGGTAAGCGGTAGAGATCTACTACACAGCAGAGTACCTGTAGCTAACAAGACTGTATTGTATACCTAAAATTTGCTAAGAGGGTAGATCTTAAGTGTTCTTACCACCAAAATTAATAATAAGATAAAGCAGATGGGAGGAAATTTGGGGGGCTGATGGACATTCTATGGCCTTGACTATTTCAAAGGTACAAACTTAATCCCCAAACTCATCAAGTTGTATATGTTAAATATGAACAGCTTTTTATATGTCAATAATACCTCAATAAGGTTTTTTTTTAAAGTTTGTGAAAGAATGTAGCAACTGATAAAATTTAGCACGCTTCAGAAAACAAAGCAAAACTTGAATTTTTAAGAGAAAATACAAGAGAACATATCTTTGTGATCTTGAGGGAAAGATGAATTTCCCAAACAAGGCACAAAACAACACATACTGTAAGACAGAAAGTTGATAAATTCAATTACATTAAAACATAAAACCATGCACCAAAAGATACCATTACAAAAGTAAGAGAAAATCCCATAATAGAAGATATCTGTGAAAATAAACATCAAAAGATAAGTATCAAGAATATATTAAAAATATGTCAAGAATATATTAAAAATATATGTCAATAAGAAACAAACAAGCCAAATGGTCAAAGAATGTGTGCAGGCAGTTCATAGAAGCAAGCTAGCACAGCAAAAAAAGATGCTCAGCCTCAACAGTTAGCCAAGGAAATGCAGCAACCCAGCCCTCCACGCCAGCTCAGAGCCACTCACTCACGCTTTTATACTAGAGTATATCATTATCATCATTTACAACCTCTGCCCCACTAAACCCAAACTTGAAATGCTCCACTCTATGGTCACCACTTCCCCCCTTTCCGACTCATACCCCTTCAAGGAGGTCAACAATCCTTCTGCACAGAGAAATCTACAGTCCACTGATCCCACTATCTTTCCTCTGCCCCTCACCTCTCTCATGCCTACACGTCTCTCTTTACCCAGCCTGAATGCAATGGCAATCATTCTAATCACCCCTTTTCTGTTTCTCACTTCATTGCATTTGCTTGGCTGAACAACAATATAATCATGATTAAATCCTACTCTCCATCCCTCCATACCTGCACCCATACAGCAGAATGTGAATGGGGGAAAAACACGCCTTTCTCACCTTAAATTCATGACCATCAACCTCCTGTGGGCGTCCATTAGCACCCAGCAACCAAACCACATTTTCCTATTTCATTCAATTTCCCACTCTCTAGACAGCTGTTTCTTTCTTTTTTAGTATTTTTTTATTATTGAAATGTAGTTGATTTACAATATTATGTTAGTTTCAGGTATGCAAAGGGATTCAGTTATATATTTTTTCAGACTATTTTTCATTATAGGTTATTATAAGATACTGAATCTAGTTCCCTGTGCTATACAGTAAATCCTTGTTGCTTATCTATCTTATGTATAGTAGTTTGTACATGTTAATCCCATACCCTAATTTATCCCCCTCCCTTCCCCTTTGGCAACCATGAGTTTGTTTTCTATAGATAACTATTTCTTAACTTCTACTCTCTCCTCACATTTCCAACACCTCCTCCCTGACTCTGACAGCTTTCTCATTTCACTAAGAAAACAGAAGCAACCAGAAGAGAACTTCCTCAAGCCCCCATCATATCTACCCACCTACCTATATCTATGCCCAAATATTCTGGGTTTCCTCCAATTACAGTTGAAAAACTGCCCCAGCCCCTGGCAGTGGGCAATTGCTCCATCTGTACAAACGATTCCATCACCTCATGTGGACCAAAGAACACAGATCCAGTAATTCTCACCTCTTCTCACATTATTTTTGACCTCTTTTCTGGATCTTTCTATCAACAAATAAACATGCAATTACTTCTCCCATGTTTAAAAAATATGTTTTGACCCACTTCCTCCACCAGCCCATTATTCTCCTTCCCTTTATAAACAAAACTCCTCAATATTAATAGTTGTTTATACTTTCTGTCTCAAATGTCTCTCCTTCCATATTCTTTTCGAATCCAAGAAAGAATTTATCCCACCACTCCAACAAAACTGCTGTCGCTAAGATCACCAGTAACCTTATGTTGTTAAATTCAACTGTCAATTCTTGGCTCTCATCAGCTGTGTTTGACACAAATCCCTTTCTTCCTGGAAACACTCCTTCATTCCTTCTTCATTCTCCTTTGTTGGTTCTTTTCTCATTTCCCTAACCTCTAGACACTGTGGTACCCAGGGCTCAGTACTTTTCTAGTCAATAACTCCCTTGGTCATCTCATGCATTCTCATAACTTTAAACACCATCTGGCATCACCCAAATGTATATCTCCTGTCCAAACCCGGGTCCCGAACCCCAGATACCTTTATCCAACAACATGCTTGATATTTCCGATATTTCCAGTATTTCCTGTTGGATGTTGTGCTGGGTCTCTTGCAGTTACCACTCCAGATTCACTCTCCACCCGTCCCCTCTCTGTTCTGCCCTAGGAGGTTGATCTATACGGATCACAGCTTCAGGCTTCCCTTGCCTTCTGACTTCCAGTAGGTTAGGCTTATGGGGAGCCTTGGCAGGAGAATGGAGGAAAAAAGGAGTCTAAGACCAGAGCACTTATTCCCCTGTCCCTCTCCCTGGAGAGTCACCTTTGCTGGCTACATCTTTAGACCAAAGGCGATTCATCCTCTCAAGGCAAACTTCTCACATGAAGCTCTCCTTCAGAGTTCTAGTAACAGGGGTGGTAACATCTCTGCCTTTACCTGCCCTCCCAATGCTGTACTATCTTTGTGCTTTCCCTACATGCTACCTGTAACTTTGTAAATGATTCCTTCGTTAAAACTTCTTTATAATTATACTGAGTGTACCGTCTATTTCCTACAGGATTTTGACTAACACAGATGTCTAACTGGCATCTCAATTTTAACACGTGCAAACTGAGCACCTCCTATAGTTTTATCCATCTCATTTAATGGCAAACCCCTTCTTCTAGCTCTGCAGGCCACAATCTTGGCATCATCCTTGTGCATCTTTTAATCTCATATACCACATTTGCAAGTCCGATCTTATACCCTACATTTGCAGTTCTTCCAAAATAGATCCGAAACTCAACCATGTTTCACCACCTCCACCGCTACCACCCCTAGCCCCAGCCACCATCAGTGCTTGTCTGCATTGCAGTCGGCCCTTCATATCTGCAGGTTCCACATCCGCGGATTCAACCACAGATAGAAATCTGCAGATCCAGAACCCACGGAAACAGAGGACTAGCTGTACTACACCATTTTACGTAAGGGACTTAAGCATCCAGAGATGTTGTTATCCACTGGGGGTCCTGGAACCAAACCCCCATGAATACCGAGGAACAACTGAATTTCAATAGCCTCACTGGTCTACCTGCTCCCTCCCTCACCAGTCTTCAGGTTATTCCAACTCAGCAGCCAGAGTGATCCCGTTAAAACAAGAGTTAGCTATATCACTCTTCTCTTCAAAACCCGTCAGTGGCTGCACATTTCACTCTGAGTAAAAGCCAACATCTTTATAATGGTCTACAAGCCTCCAGGTGATCTGGCCACGTGACACATCTCTGACCTCACCGCCTACCTGCTCACTTTGCTCCAGCCACGCTGGCCTCTCTGCTGTTTCCTTTACTCCTATCGCAAAGCCTTTGAACTTGCTCCCGCCTCTGCCCGGAACACTCTTCCCACAGATATCCTCAATGCCTGCTCCCTCACCTTCCTCAGGTCTTTTATTCAAATGTCATCTTATCGGTAAGACTTTCTCTGGCCACCTTTCTAAAATTGTAACGGCCCCCCCTCACTTCATTTCTACCCTAAGCAATTATATTCATTTGACATCTTACATAGTTTCCTTTTCTTTATTCTGTGTCTCCACCCTCTAGAATGTCAACTCCACGAGGCAGGTGTTTGTGTCTGTTCTGTTTCACTTCTGTACGCTCAGCCTCTGAAACGGTACCTGGAAATGGTGGGTGCTCCAATAATTGAAGGAACCTCAACTAGATACCACTCAATCAATTGGCCACAATAAAAATTTTTTTTAAAAGTCTAACAGTGCTACGTATTGGCAAAGACGGCGGACACTAGTAAGTTCAGCTCATCTCCTCTTTGGAGAGCATTTTGGCAATAGCTAGGGAAGTTTACGATGTGCACGTCTAGGATGTTTTTTCTGGGTTGTATATTTATTTATACAAACAAGGATAGTATACTAAAAAATCAGGATCATTCCAAGGAGTATGGTCAGTGATATTTTTTCTGGGTTGCATATTTATTTATACAAATAAGGACAGTATACTAAAAATTACAATCATTCCAAGGAATATGGTCAGCCTATCTAGAGGACATTCTTAATACTTTATGATCACAGAATGAACTCCACCTCTCAAAAGTAATCCAATATAGCCTACCCCACCATAGAGGAAGAAAGCATGGCAGCTCTTCTCAGGCTTATGCTGTAGTGAAAAGAAAATGATAGATCAGCAGCAGAGTGGGAAAGAAATGTAAGCACATATCAAGATGTGACAGTTGTCACCTCCCAAGAAACTAATCACCGATAAACAAACCGCTTAAGAAATCAGTAAGCAAAGACAGACTACAAGAAAAATACACATATAAGACCCAAACCATGCCAGGCTTTAAGTTATAAATAAAACGCTACAATAAATAACCAAAATCATAAGCCAATGTGCGTAACTGTTGGATTAGACTAGCATTCTGAATTGCTTTCAAACATTTATGCAGTCTCTTTTATTGCCAGATACCGTCCTAGTAACTTGACTACACAATTGATTCAGTTAAATCCACTGGTAGGTAATCCACATGTTAATTTTATGCACTACTTCAATTTGCCCCCTAAATCTTTTAGTGGAACAGCTGATAAAAATTGAAACTGACCAGCCCACATTTTATCCTTCTCCTATCTTGAATAAAAGTGCTTATCAATCCATAACTGGCCAAAATGCAGGTAATAAGAGGGAAACACTCATCTGAGTGGTAAAAAGATGAGCTACCGGTCCCTGAACAACGAGTTGGATGCCATCATCCACACAAGGGGGTTACACTACATGGCATAAACATAATGACCCCAGGCTGAATCTGCTCTCCTACCCAAATCTAGTACTCTCTCCACTTACCTCTTTGTTTCCTACTCAAAGGGTTTATTCTATTAACTTGGAAGACAATTCATCACTTTATGATACTTAGTTTGGTGCATGCATTCAAAAATACAGGCAGATGAGAAAAGAGATAGGTACAACTCAACAGCAACATAAAAGTCGGGGAGAAGAAGAAATTCAAAGCCAACTATCTGAAGATATTACTTTCACTTTATTTCTCTGTTTCTCATACCTTCATCCTTTAAATTTTTTTTAACCTGGCAACTTTTTTGAGGTAATTGTAAATTCAGATAGTTATAAGAAATAATACAGCAAGATCTCCTACACGGTTGGCCCCGATGATAACATTTTGCACAACTATAGTATAATATCCCAACCAGGAATTGACATTTGACATAGATAGAATCCACCAATCTTCTTTAGATTTCCCGTTTTATTTGCACTCACTTTTATGTGTGTGTATATAGGAGTTTGTGTGTCCACCACCACAATCAAGATATTGATCGGTACCAGCACCGCAAGGATCCTTCGTGTTGCCCTTTTATAAGCACATCCACCTCCCACCCACTCCCCATCCGTAACTCCTGAAAACCAAAAGTCTATCCACCATTTATCCTTTGAATTCTTATGCCACACGCTGGTAGGGAATAGCCTTCTATACAACCAGCTCTGGTCCATTTCCTGTTACTACTCTCAGGCTTCACACTGCTGTGCGTTGCTCAACAGAGTCAATCTTAAACAGCTGGTCAAAGAAGGCATGAGTTTCTCACCTTGCTGACAGAGAAGACTGTCCAAAACCAACAAAGAAAAGTATCGGTGTTCAGACACATACGGCTCCAATATGTGCCTACCCACTAATATGTAAAAGGAAAAAAGAACGTATATTCTAGAAACTTTGTAAAGCTTTATATAAACTTCACTACTAATTCCTCTGAAATCAAAGAAAACACGTCTGTTTCTCAGCCTACCCAATTCAGAGGGGCATAGTTTAGCATTTTTCATTCCTATAAAGCCTTTTATCCATTTCAACCAGGACTTAAGTCTTTCTACATCAGTACATGGAAACCCAGATTTCCATTAAAAGAAATGTCACTTTTTCCTTGCCAACCATTAGACACACTGTCCTTTACCTGAATTTAAAATCCAAAGAACAAACAATGAATTTCTAGTTATTAAAAAGCTATTTAAAAAGGAACACAGATGCCTATTCAACTTTCATAGCACTAAGCAGTACGCGTGCAACTGGAATTCATACCTGCAGAGCTGAGGAGAACACTGAAATCTGTCCCCCGCTGTGATTCTCCACTTTCATTATCGACCTCTTTTTCAGTATCTTGATATCGATCCCAGTTAGAAACTATCTTCCTTTTAGAATAGTTTCCCTGTTCTTCATTCTCTTCTCCATAGGTCTCTGCATCACTGTCATCTTCGACCTGCAATCATTAGAGACAAATCGTTAAGCAGGCAGTGGAAATCTTAACCTTAGTAGTCTTAGCAGTAAAAATTTTTAAAAACAAATCCAAACAAAAAATAGTACATAGGTATCAAGATAAAGAGCACATCTTATAAACCAAGCTCTATGCAAGTATTAAATAATATTTCAAGAGAACCCCATTATATCAGAATGTACTTTCAGCGTAAACTCTTCATTTAGCTGTGAAAACGAAATCTGATGAGATCCTACCTAAAATCGGTGTAACTGAATCACTAAAGTCTACCCCCAATGTAATCCTAGTTCAAGAGTGGTTTCTTCTTACTGAAATAATCAAGGCTATAAGAGTCTTAAATTCAAAAGACTTTAGGATGGAAATTAGTTCTTCCACCTTACAGATTTTACAAACACATTCTTTAAGTATATTTTATAAGCTTTAAATGGGAACCTACTCAGATGCATTCTAGAGAACAGTTTCCAGACTTGGGCATTAAAATGTTAAGAGGGCATGCAGAAAAATGCAGAATGTGAGAAATTACAAAAGATAAAGGGTCTAGTTTCTTCAATAAATAAATTGCAAGGGAAAAAAAATGATGGGGAAGGAGGGAGAAACCTATAGATTAAAAGAGCTTAATAAGAAACACACCATTGTAAGGCAATTATACTCCAATAAAGATGTTAAAAAAAAAAGCTTAATGGACACCTCACCATTGTAATGTTGGGAACTTATTTGTACTCTGATTCAAACACTATAACTAGAGAAAATCACTTATAAGACTACTGAAGAAATGTGAACAAGATATTTTCTTATATTAAGGAAATATTGTTATTTTATTTACTTATTGTTTGGTGTGATACCATTATTTTTTTAATGTTTTTATCTTTTAGAAATAAATATTGAACTATTTATGGATGCAAAGATATGACATGTGGGTTTGCTTCCAAATAATAGGTGGAGAGGAATGGTGGGTAGAGATGAAATAAACTGGGCATAATTGATCATTTCTGAAGCTGGATGATGAGTACATGGAAATTCATTATATTATTCTATCTATTTTAATATTTGTCTGAAATTTTCAATAAAAGATTAAATTGTAAAAAAGATTTATATAGAATCTAAAGATACAATTCAAAGGAGTATCCCAAAGATTATAAAATCCTTACCAAGAAAAGAATTTGTGAAATATATTAAAATAATCCATCCGTAAAGGATGAGTTAGACTTTTTAAAAGTAAGTTTTTATTAACACAGAAACAGGCATGTACATTGCAGAAAATTAGGAGGGAAAGACAAGTAAAAATATTAAAACCCCACATTCCCATCACCTGGGAGTACCACTACTAACACCTTAGTATATATACTTCCAGACCTTTTACTATGTAAAGATTTATATATACTTTTTTTTTGGTAACCAGTTTTTCATCAATATTCTCCACTTCTGCATTTCAGTAAATTTCATTTCATATAACATCCAGACTATTTCCAAATTTCCCTGACTGACCAAAACAATTTCCTTTACAGTTGGTTTGTCTAAGCCAGTATCCAATTCATGATCATGCATTGTATCTCAGTGCTTGTCCCTTAAGCCTCTTTGAATCTAATACAACCTCTATTTTTATGACATTGATTTACTGACGAGACCAGTACAGGTAGAATGCAAAAGGACCCATCTTCTGTCTGGCTGCTTCCTTGTGGTGTTAGTATATAAGTTTACAGGAAAGAGTGGATAAAAAAATTTTTTTAATCTAAACACCCAACAGAGTCAGGTATTTTTTGGCTAAAATACATCACAGATGGTGCTCTGAACCTTATGTTACATCACATCAAATGACAGACGATAAATGGCTAAGCCAACATAAGTAAAGCTAAGATTAACCAATGAATTTGGATGATGAAGCCTGATCCACCCACTGTATGGATATGTTTCCCTTGTTACATCTAGGAAATTGTCTGTGTAGTGTTATTTTGGTCCAATACAAATTTCTAGTTCCCCGTCAACCATTCACCTAACAAATTTAACAGTAGTCAACAGTCCTCACCTGAATCGAATTTTTATAAGTTTTCATGAAACAATGGAGTAACTGACCTTTCAAGATCACTTTCAGCACTCAAATATAATAAACCTCCTTGACAGCACCCAAAAAATGGCAATCCACATTATATTCTAGAAATTGCAGAGACTGCCTGAAACCTAGAGGTTTCCTACCATTCCTGCAAGTTTCTCGGAACCATAAGATGCTGGCAGATTAAAGGTATGTGACTGAATGAGATCTGCTATATAAATAACAAATACCAGGAACACCCTAAAGAAAATAGCTTTGCAACTGATGAGAATTTGGGGAATAGAACTACAGCTGAAAAATACTTGCAGGGTTTAATTTGAGAAAATCCAATATTCTTTTGCTGACCCACTGGGTAAACAGAGTTCAGAGAGTCTTCTCCAGTTAGTAAAAAACTTTGAACACAGATATAGCCATGGCAAAAATGTAAACCCGAGCGAAATAATTAGCTCGATGTGAAAGGATTATGATCTGAAACACCCGAGGAAGTATTAACACAGAAATAACCACTGAAATGGAAGACTGGAGACCTAGACAGAATTAATGACCCTGCCATCACCTCATTTAATATTCAGAGTGTTTATAATAGGCTGGGCCTCACACAGCTGAATGACTCACTAATCCCCAACTTAGAAGAATCACTGAACAAGAATCTCATTACCTCCACCCAACAGTGGAGACAAGAAAAGTCGTCATTAGCCTCCATCACAAGAGGGTAGTAGAAGTAATAAAGTTTAGAATACATTTGATGTAACTTAGAGAAAGGTGTATCTTAAAAACTCCTAGAGATTTTATGTTTGGTTCATCTTGCAAAAATCTGGGACAGAAAATAAAATATGCATAGTCCCATGATGGAGAGAAAGAACAGAACAAATAAGAAAATACTGATGAAAGCAATGTGAAAACTAAATAGGAAGGCATCATTATTATGTTAACATCATCATTATGAAAGTAGTCTGGTGTATACTGTGAACTGTAAGACACTGATGAAAGAAATCGACAGTACAAATAAATGGAAAGCTAGTTCTTGTTAACAGATTAGAAGAATTAATAGTTAAAATGTCCATACTACCCAAAGCAATCTACAGATTCAGTGCAATCCCTATCAAAATTGCAATGGCATTTTTCACAGAAATAGGACAGACAATCCTAAAATTCGTAAGGGAACACAAAAGACCCCAAATAGCCAAAGCAATCTTGAAAAAGAACAACAAAGCTAGAGGCATAACACGTCCTGATTTCAAACTACATTACAAAGCTATACCAATTAAAACAGTATGGTATTGGCCTAAAAACAGACACATAGCTCAATGGAACAGAATAGAGAGCCCAGAAATAATCCCATGCATATATGGTCAATTAATTTATGACAAAGGAGCTAAGAATATACAGTGAGGAAAAAAACAATCTCTTCTTTAAATGGTGATGGGAAAACTGGAGAGCCACATTCAAAAGAATGAAACTGGGCCCCTAACTTACCCCATATACAAAAATTAACTCAAAATGGATTAAAGGCTTCAATGTAAGATCTGAAACCATAAAACTCCTGGAAGAAACATAGGCGGTCAATCCCTTGACATAGGTCTTGGAAATGAGGTTTTGGATTCGACAACAAAAGCAAAAATAAACAAGTGGGACTACATCAAATTAAAAAGTTTCTGCACAGCAAGGGAAACTACCAACAAAATGAAAAGGCAGAGTCAGCTCTACCCACCACCAGAGCCTCCCATCAAGCCTCTTAGATAGTCTCAACCACCAGAGGGCAGACAACAGAAGCAAGAAAAACTACAATCCTGCAGCCTGTGGACCAAAAACCACAGTTACAGAAAGACAGAGAAGATGAAAAGGCAGAGGGCTATATACCAGATGAAGGAACAAGAAAAAAACCCAGAAAAACAACTAAATGAAGTGGAGATAGGCAACCTTCCAGAAAAAGAATTCAGAATAATGATAGTGAAGATGATCCAGGACCTCGGAATAAGAATGGAGGCAAAGATTGAGAAGATGCAAGAAATGATTAACAAAGACCTAGAAGAATTAAAGAACAAACAAACAGAGATGACCAATACAATAACTGAAATGAAAACTACACTAGAAGGAATCAATAGCAGAATAACTGAGGCAGAAGAACGGATAAGTGACCTGGAAGACAGAATGGTGGAATTCACTGCTGCGGAACAGACTAAAGAAAAAAGAATGAAAAGAAATGAAGACAGCCTAAGAGACCTCTGGGACAACAATAAACGCAACAACATTCGCATTATAGGGGTCCCAGAAGGAGAAGAGAGAGAGAAAGGACCAGAGAAAATATTTGAAGAGATTATAGTCGAAAACTTCCCTAACATGGGAAAGGAAATAGCCACCCAAGTCCAGGAAGCGCAGAGAGTCCCATACAGAATAAACCCAAGGGGAAACACGCCGAGACACATAGTAATCAAAGTGGCAAAAATTAAAGACAAAGAAAAATTACTGAAAGCAGCAAGGGAAAAACGACAAATAACATACAAGGGAACTCCCATGAGGTTAACAGCTGATTTCTCAGCAGAAACTCTGCAAGCCAGAAGGGAGTGGCATGATATACTTCAAGTGATGAAAGGGAAGAACCTACAACCAAGATTACTCTACCCAGCAAGGATCTCATTTAGATTTGATGGAGAAATCAAAAGCTTTACAGACAAGCAAAAGCTAAGAGAATTCAGCACCACCAAACCAGCTCTACAACAAATGCTAAAGGAACTTCTCTAAGTGGGAAACACAAGAGAAGAAAAGGACGTACAAAAACAAACCCAAAACAATTAAGAAAATGGTCATAGGAACATACATATCGGTAATTACCTTAAACGTGAATGGATTAAATGCCCCAACCAAAAGACATAGACTGGCTGAATGGATACAAAAACAAGACCCATATATATGCTGTCTACAAGAGACCCACTTCAGACCTAGGGACACATACAGACTGAAAGTGAGGGGATGGAAAAAGATATTCCATGCAAATGGAAATCAAAAGAAAGCTGGAGTAGCTATACTCATATCAGATAAAATAGACTTTAAAATAAAGAATGTTACAAGAGACAAGGAAGGACACTACATAATGATCCAGGGATCAATCCAAGAAGAAGATATAACAATTATAAATATATATGCACCCAACATAGGAGCACCTCAATACATAAGGCAACTGCTAACAGCTATAAAAGAGGAAATCGACAGTAACACAATAATAGTGGGGGACTTTAACACCTCACTTACACCAATGGACAGATCATCCAAAATGAAAATAAATAAGGAAACAGAAGCTTTAAATGACACAATAGACCAGATAGATTTAATTGATATATATAGGACATTCCATCCAAAAACAGCAGATTACACGTTCTTCTCAAGTGTGCACGGAACATTCTCCAGGATAGATCACATCTTGGGTCACAAATCAAGCCTCAGTAAATTTAAGAAAATTGAAATCATATCAGGCATCTTTTCTGACCACAACGCTATGAGATTAGAAATGAATTACAGGGAAAAAAACGTAAAAAAGACAAACACATGGAGGCTAAACAATACCTTACTAAATAACCAAGAGATCACTGAAGAAATCAAAGAGGAAATAAAAAAATACCTAGAGACAAATGACAATGAAAACACGACGACCCAAAACCTATGGGATGCAGCAAAAGCAGTTCTAAGAGGGAAGTTTATAGCTACACAAGCCTACCTAAAGAAACAAGAAAAATCTCAAGTAAAC
Organism: Balaenoptera acutorostrata; assembly: GCF_949987535.1. Classification (NCBI taxonomy): domain Eukaryota; kingdom Metazoa; phylum Chordata; class Mammalia; order Artiodactyla; family Balaenopteridae; genus Balaenoptera; species Balaenoptera acutorostrata. Next base: position 103,551,339 of record NC_080066.1, read on the forward strand.
AATCTAACCTTACACCTAAAGAAACCAGAGAAAGAAGAACAAACAAAACCCAAAGTTAGCAGAAGGAAAGAAATCATAAAGATCAGAGCAGAAATAAATGAAATAGAAACAAAGAAAACAATAGCAAAGATCAATAAAACTAAAAGCTGGTTCTTTGAGAAGATAAACAAAATTGATAAGCCATTAGCCAGACTCATCAAGAAAAAGAGGGAGAGGACTCAAATCAATAAAATCAGAAATGAAGGGCTTCCCTGGTGGCGCAGTGGTTGAGAATCTGCCTGCTAATGCAGCGGGACACGGGTTCGAGCCCTGGTCTGGGAAGATCCCACATGCCGCGGAGCAACTAAGCCCGTGAGCCACAACTACTGAGCCTGCGCGTCTGGAGCCTGTGCTCCGCAATAAGAGAGGCCGTGATAGTGAGAGGCCCGCGCACCGTGATGAAGAGTGGCCCCCGCTCGCCGCAACTAGAGAAAGCCCTCGCACAGAAACGAAGACCCCACACAGCAAAAATAAATAAATTAATTAATTAAAAAAAAAAAAAAAATCAGAAATGAAAAAGGAGAAGTTATAACAGACACCGCAGAAATACAAAGCATCCTAAGAGACTACTACAAGCAACTTTATGCCAATAAAATGGACAACCTGGAAGAAATGGACAAATTCTTAGAAAGGTATAACCTTCCAAGACTGAATCAGGAAGAAACAGAAAATATGAACAGAGCAATCACAAGTAATGAAATTGAAACTGTGATTAAAAATCTTCCAACAAACAAAAGTCCAGGACCAGATGGCTTCACAGGTGAATTCTATCAAACATTTAGAGAAGAGCTAACACCCATCCTTCTCAAACTCTTCCAAAAAATTGCAGAGGAAGGAACACTCCCAAACTCATTCTATGAGGCCACCATCACCCTGATACCAAAACCAGACAAAGATACTAAAAGAAAAGAAAATTACAGACCAATATCACTGATGAATATAGATGCAAAAATCCTCAACAAAATACTAGCAAACAGAATCCAACAACACATTAAAAGGATCATACACCACGATCAAGTGGGATTTATCCCAGGGATGCAAGAATTCTTCAATATACGCAAATCAATCAATGTGATACACCATGTTAACAAATTGAAGAATAAAAACCATATGATCATTTCAATAGATGCAGAAAAAGCTTTTGACAAAATTCAACACCCATTTCTGATAAAAACTCTCCAGAAAGTGGGCATAGAGGGAACCTACCTCAACATAATAAAGGCCATATAAAAAAAAAAAAAAAATGAAAAGGCAACCTACAGAATGGGAGAAATATTTGCAGATCATATCTGATACAGCCTCTCTTCCAATAACTGTTTTTAAAAGCAACTGTACAGGGCTTCCCTGGTGGCGCAGTGGTTGAGAATCTGCCTGCTAATGCAGGGGACACGGGTTCGAGCCCTGGTCTGGGAGGATCCCACATGCCACGGAGCAGCTGGGCCCGTGAGCCACGGTTGCTGAGCCTGCGCGTCTGGAGCCTGTGCCCTGCAGCGGGAGGGGCCGCGATAGAGAGAGGCCCGCGCACCGCGATGAAGGGCGGTCCCCGCACCGCGATGAAGAGTGGCCCCCGCTTGCCGCAACTGGAGAAAGCCCTCGCACGAACCGAAGACCCAACACAGCCAAAAATAAATAAATAAATAAATAAATAAGAAAATCCTTTAAAAAAAAAAAAAAGCAACTGTACAAAACAATATGTGCATAATTATATTTCTATACGTTATAGACCCAACAATACATTTGCCAATAACAGCAAAAAGGAGGTGAGTGGGAGCAAAACTGTATTAGTCTAAGGAAATAACTATGTGGGGAATACCCAAAAACAAATGAAAAAAACTAGAAATAGGAAATAAGAAGGCTCTTGTAACAAAAGCCATAAACATATGCTTACTCTTCTTTCTTCTCTCATATTCTTTAAAAGATATAAAATTATATAAGGTAATAATTATAACAATGTGTTACTGGTTTTGTAACATATGGATGTAATATGTATAACAACAATGCCACAAGAAGGGGAAATGGGGACTAGAGTGTATTGGAGTAATGTTTCTATATCTCATTGGAATTAACTTATCTGATGCAGATTCCAATAAACTAAAAGGTATATGGTAAGCCCTAGAGCAACCATAAGGAAATAACTACAAAAAAGTGAAAAAAATCATTAAAGGAATTAAAATGTTACATTAGAAGTATTCACTTGGTGCAAAAGAAAGCAGTAAAGGAGGAATAGAGGAATGATATACGTGAGACATGTGGAAAACAGAAAGTAAAATGCAGATACAAATATCCAACTGTATCAATCATAACATTAAATAGGAATAGATTAAACAAAACAATTCAATCAAAAAGGCAGAGACTAGCAGAATAGATTTTTAAAAATCCAATTGTATGCTGTCTACACTAGACATGTTAATTTCAAAGATAAAAATATCATTACAATGAAGAGGATGGAAAAAGATATTCTATGCAAAACAGTTCGCCAAAGAGAGCTAGAGTGGCTATACAAATATCAGACAAAATAGACTTCAAGGCAAAACTGTCATAAGAGACAAAAAAGGACATTATACAAGGATAAAAGGGTCAATCTATCAGAAAGATAACAACTGTAAACATTTAAACATATGCTCCTAAAGATAGAACCCCGTAACATATGAAGCAAAAACTGACAGAATTGAAGGGAAAAATAGTTCAACAATATTTGGAAACTTCAACACCTCATTTTCAATAATGGCTAGAACAACTAGACAAAAGGTACCAATACACACAGCAGAACAAATAAAAATCTCTACTCACTGAAGCTGTAGTCCTATTTAACTTACAACAATAATTTACATTAACTAGCAATCAGCTTAATTTAACTGGCCAGCCTATGAAGATTATGTTTGAGCAACATTATTTTTTAAATATCCTCTTACCTTTTCTTTCAAAAAAGCAACAATCTTTAAAGATTATCTTTATCATTAAGAGCTTGCAGATAAACCAGTAAAATCTGGGAAGTTACTAATACATAACAGTTAGACAACAGATCCTATTTAAAGCCTTTTATACTCAGGAACCTAGCTTTTGAAGGTCCCTGTTCTACTTTCTTCTGGAGTAAATGGGTGCATAAAAGGCTTTCCTGCTTTGAACCTAATAAGGAGGTTGAAAATAGTCAATCACACATTTTTCAACAAACTCGTACGTTTCTCACAAAGTGTAATTATACCACAGAAGGGAACAGGTGGGATAGAAAGATATGAAACCCTCCTACAGAAAGTAACTGGAAACTGATTTCAGTAATTAAGTAATAATGTCAAATATATCCAATCAAAAATGTTACACTGTGTATAACTTGAAAATTATATTAATTCATCCTACTATAAAATTTTTAAATGTTATCAAGCTTTAAAATATATCATTAGTTAATAATCTAGTTGCCAAGTTTTATATTTTTAACCCTATTAAGGTTATTTTTATCTCACATAATCATTTGGACCATAAGCAGCAACTGATACGTCACTATTTTCTATTGACGTATAGTTGATTTACAACGTTGTGTTAGTTTCAGATGTACAGCAAAGTGATTCAGTTATATCTACATATTTATCTATTTTTTTCAGATTCTTTTCCCTGATAGGTTATTACAAAATCCTGAGTATAGTTCCCTGTGCTATTCAGTAGGTCCTTGTTGGGTATCATTATTTTTTTTAATTATGCTTTTAATAAAAAAAAATTCACACGCCACCATGGTTAAAGAGTTCAATGACAGCTTTCGGTATTAGAAAAGTGTGCTAGCAAAAATAATTTTTATATATCATTTCAAGAAGCTAAATTTTAATAAATGATTGAATAAAAAATATTGTATATACCTAGTATACAGGTATACTAAGAAGGACATTTCCATTTGTCATTATGTATTAAATAAAATACACATTACAACATGATCATACTTGAAAAAATTAGTAAATGCAATACATGGCACATATATATAAATTATCTATTGAGCCCAGAACAACATACATAGTATTTGAGCTCCAAAATACTGTGGCCATTAAGAATGGGAAAAAAAGTGATCCAGACTGTATTCAAATTCAACTGTTTCTCTAGCAAGAGAATTATATACAGCCTCTTTTCTTGTCCCTCCTTGTGAACAGTATATGGGAAAGAAGAGAGGGTGGAGGCATCTGAGAACAGAGAAAATGGTAACCCAACCCTCAAAGCAGCTGTTCAGTGACACTTCTCCACAGGCCTCCTCACTCACCACAGTCCTTACATCTTTCTTTCTCAAGTCTTTCTTTCTCACCTGTGTTATTGTTTCAGAGTGTTGCCTAAAAATAGGAGGCATAGAAAGCCAATTACCATTTGCTGGCAGCCCACCTAAGACCTTGAGAGTTTATTGCTTCCATGATTTAAGGGCAGTCTGGGAAATTAGACTGCAGTAACTTTCATTGGGCCAACTGGTGATTTTATTTTTTTTTCAAATTTTCAAATAATAGCTTTATTGATGTATAATTCACATACCATGCAATTCACCCATTTAGAGTATGTAATTCAATAGTTTTTAGTATATTCACAACGTTGTGTAACAATCACCACAATCAATTTTAGAACATTTTCATTACCCCAAAAAGCCTGTACCCATTAGTAGTCACTCTCCATTTTCTAGAAAGCCCTAGAAAACCACTAATATACTTTCTGTCGCTATAGATGTGCTTATTCTGGACATTTCCTATAAATGCAATCACTTTTATGACTGAATTCTTTCACTTAGCATAATGTTCTCAAGGCTCATCCATGCTGTAGTGTGTATCAGTACTTCATTCCTTTTACTGTTGAATAACATTCCATTGTATGTATATACCACATTTTATTTATCCATTCGTCCCAACTGGTGATTTTAAACTCTGCTTTGTGTATGTCCTTTTATGGAGTCCTTATGGAAAGGAGGGTGGGAGTGGCAATAGAATGAATCAGTTTCGCTTTATCTGCTTTACAACTTGAGCTCCATGTAAGAATTCAGGCTTAAAAAGGTTTAAAAACTACCAAATTAATCCACCTTGTAAGTCCCAACTCCCAGGTAACATTCTATGAATTAACATCAACAATTTTTCCAGTAGAGAAGGCACTAAATGCAACTATAAGGAAGACAATTTGCTTCTTGCTGTAGTTATGCTCTAAGTCACACAAATTAACTAGAAAAGCAACTAAGAGGCCTTCAAGTAAGAACCTTGCTTTATCAAACATTTGACTGAAAGGTTTTACATACACAAAAATCATCAACCTTTGTATAAAGAGTGCATGTAGACCAAGCTTTCCTGGGTAAAGCTCAGTGTACAAAACATATTCCCCTCCACCACAGCCACTGACAGTTTACTCTTCCTAAGAAGGCAAATGGTACTTCAGATGCACCTGCCTCTGTCCCATCTTCCCAGGGATTACACTGCATGGGCTTAACACTGGAAATCAGATTTTCTTTTTCTTAACTCGAAGTAGAGTGATGTACAATATTATAAAATTTAAGGTGTACAACATAGTGATTCAATTTTTAAAGGTTATATCCATTTATAGTTATTGTACAATATTGGCTATATTCCCTGTGCTGTATAACATATCCTTGTTTGTAGCTTATTTATTTTATACACAGTGGTTTGTACCTCTTAAACCCCTACCTCTATCTTGCCCCTCTCCTCTTCCCCCTCCCCACTTGTTTGTTCTCTATAGGCCAGATTTTCTTTCAACTCTGTCTCAGGTAAATTTTCACCTCACTTCTCCACCAGCACAGGGTTGGCTTCCTTAGTTACTGAGGTTTTAATGTCATCACCTTCCATTTTCTAGAAAAATCACAGACCACTAAATAGCTGTTGTTTATCTGGCCAACTTTAAGACACTCCCCAAACCCTCAAATCACCAGAGAGAACTTAATTAAATTAGTAAAGAATTATCAATCTAAAGGGAACCTGGGTAGCCCTGGTCCACCCTCTGCCCTCAAGCAAGATCATGCAGAAATCACATTGGGCCAGTCTACCTGGGTCTATGATTATGTTCTCTACCTAAATTAATCACATTTCTTCCTTCATAATGACAAAGTTCTGATTCCTTAATCATTATCACTGATTGTTCTATATCTCTTAAATTCCCCATGACCATTTTTAGTGGTTATAATCAAAATGGACTTGGTAGATGTGGCTTGACCAGTGCTGCCCTCTCCCCACCAGAAATTTTGAAAATAAAAATAAAAATAGTCATCTTCACAGTTCCATACCAGGACACATTTTTTCTTTAAATACAAGCCTAAGTGGCACTTTTCTTTCCCTCTGTCTATCTTACAATATATCTGAAGAGGACTGCTTTTGTTCCTTGCACTGCTCGTTTGCTAGTGTTCCTTCAACAAGCATTTCTTGACTAGTTGCTGACTGCCAAGCAGCAGCTCAGGCACTGGGAATATAAAACACAAGACAAGGTCCCTAGCCTTAAGAACCGCTGTCCTGTGGGGAAATCAGAGAAGCAAACACGCACTTAAAGCAGTGTGATATGTGCTTTGAAAAACACGTAAGACGCTATGGGAGAAAGAGAGCATCAGAAATGGAGGAAGGAGAGGGATGGGGGACGTTTGCAGGACCAGTCTTGCACTTCAGGGAAGGCAAGAAGGTTGAGGGAATAGTATATCTCAGCTCTAGCTGTGAACACGTGGCCTGAGATTACTCTAGTAAAGGAAACAGCTGCTATCTCCTGCTGGAAGGTGGTCCCCAGGTTCAAGGAGAATTAGCAAAGAACACGCTTCTAACTGAGGGATGAGAGCTGTTCAAAGCACAGCCCAGGGAGGTCAACCATGGGAAAGGGTGAAAAAGAAAAACATGTTTGAGGATTCTAGGAAGATGGTAGCAGTAGTAGCAGTTTTTTAGTCTTCCCAAACCCCCCCATAAAGTCCACACACAACCACGAGGACAGAAAAATCAAAAATACACGGAAAACATCCACAAAAACCTAGGTGGCAAGGTACAGCCACAAAGTGACAGAGGTGAACAGGTAGAAACCAATCACCAGCAGCCACAAGCCCCACATGGACCAGCACCTGTGAGAGGAAGCAGAGGGAGCAATGGAGCACCGAGGAGACCTGAGCATCCCAAAATAAACAACAGGGGCTCACTAGAAGAGGGCCGGCAAGAACAGCGGCTAAGAACGTTGGGTCGTTTGTATTCCAGTAGTGGGTGTGTACAAGGCCTTCACAGGAAAGCCTGAAGGGGCTGAGTAAGCCAGGGCCTTATGAACCCTCAAAAGTAACAGGGCAAAGCTCCTTTGCAGGACAAGACTCCACTCTGGAGAAACTGCTGGGGGTAGAGTCACAGTTGAGCAGAACAGGGGAGGGAGGGAGGGAGGGAAAAGAAGGTCCAGGTTTGGGGGTAGGGGTGGTGAGGAGGCAGGGATATACCAGATGTGAGATGTCCGTATTTTTACACTTCAAAATAACAGAAGAGGGGGCTCCAGAACCATGAAATCTGAAAAGCCAACCTTAGGTTGTGTCTCCCTTTTAAAAGTTCCGGAAACTGCTTTCACACGAATATCAGGAACAACCGAGGATCATGATCAAACCCCATACAAAGCTGTTATTGTAAGGACAAAGATACTAAGGATAAGCACATTTTTACAATAAATCCCACACAGCATCCAGAAGTGTTTTATCAGAATACAATTTCACTGTTTTAAGTATGTAACTAGAAATTCTACCCTCAGTCTTTCGGGGCAAAGGATAAAAAAGAACAGCTGTCCAGTCTCAATGTTGCTCAGAGATGTCAACACGCTAAAAAAAAAAAAAAAAAAAAAAAAGTGAGGCGGAAAGAATCTGAGAACAGAGAAAAAAAAAGGTAAAACAACCCATGAAGCAGTTGTTCAATGACTCGGCTCACGGGGCCCTTCATGCCATCCCTTTCCTTCTCCAGGTTCTTTTATCTCTTTCTCATTGGTGTTATTTTGGTTCAGAGTCTGATAAAAATGAGGCATGAAGAACTGATTACCATTTGTTAGCAGAATCAAGAGCCTGGGGCCATACAGCTCATCTCCACTCCTAGCTCCTCACAGGCTCTGCACCTTTCCTTCCAACGATACACCCCCGATCCGAACAGTAACCACTTTTGTGGACACAAAACGGGGCGAAATTTTCTACTTCCTAGGTTCCTTATCAGAATGAAGTTCACAGCACTATCAGATCAGCACAACAGATTGTTTCAAAATTACCTAATAAACATTATATTAAAGTTAGCTTCTGAGATGGACTCTGGTGGGTATCTGTCTCACACACTTATTTCCTTGTTACTTCATTCTTTGCATGAGGCAGTCTCTTTGCTCACAAGCTTCCCCCTCTCTTTCACATTGTACTTCAGTCAAAAGTTCTCTCAAGCACTATTTATCTCCAGAGCTGCAAAATGCACCTGAATCTCTTCTAAAATATTTCTACCAGTTTTTGGTCCAGCTAACAAACTTTTCTCCATCAAACTTGTGAACCCACTGTGAGCTAAACCCAAATGTCTCTGGGTGCTTGTGTGCTACAGAGTCCGGGAGAATGAAGAAACAGTTTAAATACTTAGCGAATACCCTCCTCTGGTGAGCAACAGGTATTTAGACAAAAGCAAGGTTGTTTTCTTCTTTACGTTCGGAGTTCTGAACCACTGTCTTGTAAATAATCTCTTGGGCTTATCAAAATACTGTGTATGATTTGCCAAGTGTCCCTTCACCAACTACGAACACACCCACCCATCCCAAATTCACCCCCAGTCCACCTGGTAACAATTCATCACAGAGCCTAGAATGGAGTGCTAGACTCTCCCTACGAAATGACACAAAGTAACCGCCTCCACCTGCCTTTTAAACAGCATGGAGATCCCATCCTTGTTTCAGTAATAGTAAGCAGCTTCCTCAAAGAAGTTAGCTATTTTGAAACACTTACCACTTAATTTTTCATACAATGTCCCTGTTACCACGTAGCATTAATTCTAATAAGATGCCAATTACCAAGGTAAGTGATTTCAGTAAGCCTTATTCAGAGATTCTGACAGGACTGAAAACTGTTACCTGGTAACCATTTATTCCAGCAGCACTTCAAGAATCACAAAGTCATATACAGTTCTTTTGTATGCTGCTGTACTTTACCCTATGCACACAAGAGTCAATAAATTTATTTTTTTAATGACGTCATCTACTCTTTTCCACGCCTCAAAGCACGTTTTACTACTAGATAATGTCATTTTCTACCTTTAGAACAGAATTTCTTACCAATAAATACCTTTACAAACTTGTTCCACAATAATCAACCCAAGGAGACAAATTGAAAATTTGGTTGAAATAACAGTATTTCTCTTAAAGCATCTTTGTAGATCATCTGGTTTAAGCCCCGAGGCTTTGGAGATGAGATGAGATGAGCTTCAGAAAAGAACTTGCCCAAGGTCTTACTGGCAGAGGCAGAATGACAATCTGCCTGAGATGTAATTTAGTGCTTTTGCGAATATGTCTCTTCACTGAGCAAAATCTTAGTAAAACAAATCATTCTAATGTTTTTAGTCTTTTAGTTTCTAAAGCTTTTGTGAAGGTCCTGTTCAAAACTCCTAACTACCAACAGAGAAAACTAATGAGACTGTTTAACGAACAGAAGAGATGTAACCAGCCAGAGACTGATTATTCAAGAATCATCTTCTGATGTGTGAAACTACCTTCCCTGCATCAATGACACCATCTCGCATCTCTCAAAACTCATTCTCATTCAATTATCTTAATTTCAAGAAAGCCCTGGAAGATAGACAAGACCTTACTGATACATAATCAATTATATGTATACAGATGAAATACAGTTGAAACAGGTCACGTACCCACTCCAAAAACTTACCAACCACACAATAGAACAAATGTCTGACCCCAAAAACTTATCAACTGCAACCCGTTCATATTAATTATTGGAAACAGCAAGGTTCACAGGATGGGGAAACGGCTTGATAGTAATAAGTCACTTATAGTTAAAAGCAATAAATGTGACCAGAGAGAAGGGAGGGGAGAGAAGGACACACGTAATCAATGACATGAAGAAAAATATGCAATTGAACAGGGGAGTTGACAAGCTTTTGCAAAAATTGTCGAAACTAAAATAGAAGATGATGTCAATGGGTGACAAACTGATAAAATGTGAAAAAAAGAAAACCATAAGCAAATAGGTGTGATTTACATCTTATACAATCTATTCTTATTAATTAAAGGACGAATGCTACCATCTGGGAGAACACACTTCCTCACACCGCCTCACAACTCAGTCAAGTGGGCTGCAATTTTCACTGCACTTTCCTTCGTGACTGATCTAAGTGACAGCTGTGCAGCTAGAAACTTGTGGGCCTTCATATAAGTTCTGCACATCTCCTCATTTACATCCCCTGACTGAATTACAGTCTTACTCTCCTTGTGGCAAAAACCTATAAGCTTAACCTATAAATTTAACCTATAGGTCAAATTTCTGAAGACAAAAGACACAATCTCTACCCTTTTTAGCTGTTCTCTCTTCAAAGACAAGGGCTAAACCCAGCCCCTACCCAGTGAAAGCTGCTGAATTTGCCATTTCACATGAAAGAACAAACGGACCTAAGAGAATTCTCTTCCTGTTGAGTCCCTACCTTACGTGATGTGGGGCAGCCCATGCACACACTGACTGAATGAGGAGGAGTGACTCACTCTACCAATCATTGGAAAAGTGTTTCTTTGTGCACGTATTTTATCTGACACATAATTTAATGTATGCTTCCACGGTCTCTCGCTTTCTACCATTTGAAGTGCCTCTTTTGAATTTATCCCCCTATTCAGTTCTTCCCTGATGAATAAAATCTGTACAAAATGCATAACATTTCTCTTTTGTGGGCTGGCTGATTTTTTTTTTTTTTTACATTAAAATCTTTTCTCTATCTTCAAGAGCACTTACACATGACAACATTAGCCTGAAGAGAAAAGGACTCGGACGCTCGGAGCACTCTTGTCAGTCGGCCCCCTTAGCGTCCATAGAAATCGGATGCCAACTTCTACAAACATCGTATTTAGAGGTTTCAAGGGCAAATATTTTGTAGATGGCATAAGATGGCATTGTTTGCAATGAAGACAAAACGCCTGCGTTAAACGCGAGGCCTACGTTAGCCCCATAATGCGTGACATTTGCAAAGAGCTCAAGCCGGCATGCTCTTCTTTTCGGGCTCAACTGCCTTCTCTGCTCCTCTGCCATCAGCAGAATGACATCATGGCTACATGTCCGCAAAAACTCTTTCCTTCCCATCCGCACCACTTTAACCAAAATTGAGAAATGAGAAAAAGAAAATGCACTTTCCGGAGGCAGAGAGGTTCGCAAGACAATTTCCCCTGTGAAAGGACAGAATGCTATAATCAGCATTTCCCTTCTGCAGCTCTTTTCAAGTGTGACCTTTAGGAAGCTCTTCCAACATTAGGGAGGAAAAAACTTTAATCAAAAGAAAGGGCAGCAGAGACACATAAGGAAGGGAGAGAGCTTTTTACCTTGCATTAGAGAAAGGTGGATTTTCTCAAAGCCCTCAATCCACAAGGACAAAACGCAAATCTCAGGACCAAGATTATGGAGTGCACACAAGCCAAGGGCCTTGAAGCTGGGCCATGGCACAGCGAGCCTGAATAATCGCATGTCGGTAAAATTCCCTTGGAGTTAGCAATACTGACATGATGTGTACCTCATCTTTTGTGTAAGCGTGAGACTATCTCCGCTTCATAGAAATGCAAAGCAACACTTAATTCCACCTTCTCTAGATCCCCACCAACAGTGTCCAAATACTCTTTTGTGGAGGAAGCACAAATTAAACTCGTAGTATTGCTTTCCTCTAACAAGGCAGCCTGTGAGTTTAAAATCGTAATCGAAACTCTCAAGAGGAATAAATATGAAAAAGCTACTACCTATTAGAACATGAGCTCTAGGCTTGGCAGAAGGAAAATGCTGTATCTTTCCATAATATGCTCAGCACAAAAAGGCTCATCTGCCCCCAAACTAGTGTCCCCACTGGGATGTCTAAAAAGGCAACACACTGACTAGATTAAAGAAACCTGAAATTCAAAGCCCTTCCCTGAGACTAACACATGGTCATTATCACAATTTTGACAAGAGGAGAAGAAAAGAAAATGTCTGGAGTGTGACTTATCATTAAGATACCACAGGGAGATCAGCTCGGTGCTTTGTGACCACCTTGGGGGGCGGGGAATAGGGAGGGTGGGAGGGAGATGCAAGAGAGAGGGGATATGGGGATATATGTATACGTACAGCTGATTCACTTTGTGATACAGCAGAAACTAACGCACCATTGTAAAGCAATGATACTCCAATAAAGATGTTAAAAAAAGAAAAAAAGGGCTTCCCTGGTGGCGCAGTGGTTGAGAGTCTGCCTGCCAATGCAGGGGACACGGGTTCGAGCCCTGGCCTGGGAAGATCCCACATGCCGCGGAGCAACTAGGCCCGTGAGCCACAACTACTGAGCCTGCGCGTCTGGAGCCTGTGCTCTGTAACGAGAGGCCGCGATAGTGAGAGGCCCGCGCATCGCGATGAAGAGTGGCCCTCGCTCCCCGCAACTAGAGGAAGCCCTCGCATAGAAAACGAAGACCCAACACAGCCAAATAAATAAATTAATTTAAAAAAAAAAAAAAAAAAAAAAAAAGAAAAAAAAAAGATAGTTCTGAACGGGCTACCTCAGAGACAACCCTAGAGGACAGAAGGAACAGGAAGAAGGCCCTGGGTCTGTCCCAAAGAAAATGTCACAATCACCAGCAAGATAAACCTTGCTTCCTTCTGCACACAATCCCAAGACCAGCCTTCAGGCATTATTCACAGCAATTCAGTGCACTAAACGTTAAAAAGAAAAAGGGAAATTCCTCTCATTGTTTCTAATGGTCCTGAAGCCACTCAAAAAGCAGTAAGATCCAGAGTGGTAGATTTCGTTAGCTGAGGCACACCATTCACTTAAGAAAGACATCACAGGTTTACAAGTCTACTAAACAGACACGCTCTTCTCTCACCACTGAAGAGGGCTGGTGACTTACCTCAAAGCCAAAGTGTATCATGTGAAAAATAATTGCCCTCTCGGTCTGGAATACTTAGCTTTTTAGGGTCTGCTAAAAATTATTACTAGATGGTCCCCAATAATTATTTTCTTTTATCACTTTCCATATAGTAAAATACAAAGTACTATGAGCTTAGACAAATGGAATCAATATAACCACCACCACGATCAAGATACAGGACAATCCCATCATCCCAAAGTTTCCCTTCACACCACCCTCCAAGCTTCTTTCACTTAACCTAGTACATTAGTAGCAGATCCATCCATGTTGTTTTGAGTAACCGTGGTTCATTCCTTTTTACTGCCAAGTTGTAGACCATTGCATGGATAGTTTGTGTCTCCATTCACCAGTTAAAGAATCTTTGGGTTGTTTCTGGCTTTTGGCAATTATGAAAAAAAATGCTGCTATAAACATTCATGTACAGAAAGTTTTCATTTCCTTGGGGTAAATACATACCTAAGAGTGGGACTGCAGGGTCATATGAAAAGCGTACGTTTAATCTGATAATAAAGTGCTAGGATTTGGTACTGTCAGGGTTTTTTTTAAGCCATTCTAATAGACATAAAGTGGTTTCTCACTGTGGTTTTACTTTGGATTGCCCTAATAACAAATGACGCTGACCACCTTGTGCTATTTGCCGTCAATATAACTTCTTGGGTAAACCATCTGTTAAAAAATGGGGAAAAGATTTAAACAAATTGTTTACTTTAATACTGAGTTTTGAGAGCTCTATGTATTTTCTGGATACCGGTCCTTTGTTGGATATGTGATTTGAAAATATTTTCTCCCAAGTCTGTGGCTTGTCTTTTTTTTATAGAATTTATTCTTTATAGCAGTTTTAGGTTCACAGCAAAATTGCATGGGAAGTACAGCAATTTCCCATATATTCCTGTGTCGCTTATTTATTTTTTTTCCTCAACAGTGTCCTTCCCAAAGCATAAATTTTTAATTTTCAGGAAGTCCAACTTAGCAATTGTTTTCTTTGCGGATCATCCTTTTGATGCTATACCTAAGAAATGTTTGCCTAACCCAAGGTCACAAACATTTCCTCCTATGGTTTCTTCTAAAAGAAGAATAGCTATCCTTCCATTCAGGTCAAGATACTTTAACTCATGGAGGGAGCAGACTTATAATAACTGCTTTAAAGTCTCTGGCTCAAAATTCCATTATCTGGGCCATCTTGGGGTTGGCATTTATTGATTGTCTTTTGCCTCAAGAATTGGTCACATTTTGCTGGTATACTGTGAAATTTTAGATATAGAATAACATTGTGAATATGAAGTTGTTTAGACTCTGGATCCCATTAAACATCCTCTGGAGAATGTTATGGTTTTGTTTGTTCCATTTTATCAGGCAACCAATCTGGTTAGATCCAGACAGTAAGTTCTGTCTCATCTCCTGTGGGCGACAGATCCAATGTCACATCAGTTCTCAAGGCTTTTGCTACACTGCTACTTCCAGTCTGTCTCCCCGATGTGCAGCTCAGGGTGAGCCCCTGCCTTTGGACATTTCACACACAGAGAGGATCCCCTTCCAGCTCTTTCCTCTCTAGGATTCTCCCAATCCTCTGGCCCAAAGGTCGGGTTTCTCTTAAGAGTTCTAGCTGCCCACATTGCCGCTCAGAGGGCAAAGCAGAAAGGGGGAAAAAAAGAAAGAGGAAAAACAAAAAACAAACACGGGCATTTCCCCCCACTTTTTGGACTGCAGGAACCCATTTTCCGGTCCTCTGGCCAGAAAAACAGACTTCTACACGTTTTAGCTGCTGGTACCACCAGCCAGCCTGACTCTCCAAAGGGTCTGGTGCTCCCCGACCCCAGCACTCATCCCATGATTCAAAAGAAGGAGGGGACCCCCCCACCCCATACTCTCCAACTTGCATTTTCCTAGTCCTCTGGTCAGAAAGATGGACTTTCTCTTGGTTTTTAGCTACCTCCGTGCCATGGCTGCAGCTCTGCTGAGAGCCTGCCTTTGGTTCAAGGCCAGAGAGAAAAGGAAAACGATGAGAAACTCGCCCCCCTGGTCCCCATACAGGTCGCTTACCCGGGTTTTCACTCCCTTCACCATCTGCCAGCTTTTCTTTGCCTTTCTGAGTCCTTGGGCAATCTGTCCATGGTGTTGAGCTGCACGCAGCAGAAGAAACAGGCCGTAGTGGGCCAACTCCACCTTGGTCGTGTCTGCCCAGTAACTCTACCGTGGTTTGCTGAGGCAGCATCTCTCTCAACCTCTTGGATTATGAGAGCTTCCACACACCTGAGCTGAGGGCCAGCCCATTTCTCACCTTCCATTTGATGGTATCCAGGGGAGAGAAAACCCCATCACTGACTCTTATAAAACGTGATATTCGTGCACATTTCTTATTCTCCTCTTAGGTGTCACAATTTACCTAATACCCTCAAAAAAAAAAAAACAAGAAAGAAAACCAAAACTTCCTGACCTCTGGAACACTCTCCTATTCTAGTCCCCGCTCTGTAAGCCTCACCTCTTACCTTCAGGCTGGGTTTAAGAGGCCAGGAGGGTGGGGAACTATTCATTGTAAACAGCTGCTCACCAGGTATGTTGCTAGAGACTAAGGAAAAGTAATCTACACACATTCCCGTTGTTAAGGGCATTGAAAGACAGAAAGCACGTGTTGGAAACTGACAGATGCTTATTTCTTTGGCAGAGGCATTTAAACTCCTTCTGGCTCTTTTCACGGATGGCAAAATAGAGGACTGTGTGCAGAGAGGAGCCCAGAGAGTGGATTTGGTTTCAGAGTTACTACAGCTACACCCAGCCTCCCTTCACTACTTTTAGTTGTAATAGGAAAAGCATAAAGCTGCTAACAAAAAATAAATGTGAATATTTCCTAAATATTCTAATGCCATGCTTAAACACAAAATCCACGATTTGGTCACATAACAAATATCTATTGAGAGCCTATACTATGCCAGGCACTGTTTGATGTGCATGGAACATTCCCTGCCCTCCTGGAGCTGACATTCTACTGTAGGAGTCAAACAACCAACAAATAAATAGATAGACAAAGTTTGAATAAATATATGCATAAAACACTGTGCTTTCAGGTAGTGACAAATAAAACCCTACAAATATAAAGCAGGGTAATGGTTTGGAGAATGATGAGGGCACTATTTTATATACAATCATCAGTGAAACATCTTCAGAGAGAACATTTAAGCAGAGAACCAGATAAATGAGGGAGTAGGCCATGCTGCGATCTGGGGAAGAAAGGGAGAACATTCCAGGCCCGCAGGAGAGAACAACCCTGCCACATTCAAAAATCAGAAGTAAAGCCAGTATCCTGGCTATACTGCATTGAACTTGGAGGAAAGAGTGAAGGAATGAGGTCTAAGAGGCTCACAGGAGTCAGATTATGAAGAGCATTATAAGGCAGGGTAAGGAATTCGGATTTTATTCTAAATGTGATGGGAAGGCAGATCCATAAAGACATGAAAAGCGCAAGGTTTAATCTGACCATCTCTCAGTCCTAACCAGAAAAATTACTTGCAAACTCAGAGCTAAATCTAACATTCAAATCCACTTCATGGTCAGTCTTCACAGATCAAGAAGCCAATACAAAGTCAAATCACAAAGTTAAAGATGAATAAAGCATAATTAACTCACCCCCCAAAAACACATTATTTATATTTCATAAGTAATATTCTCAAATGCCAAATTATTCCTTTTCTACTAAAAAACAAAATTGACATCATGGCTTTTAGTTAGTAACAATATATCAATATTGGTTCATTAATTGTAACAAATGTTCCATGCTAATGTGAGATGTTAATAACAGGGGAAAAACTGGGTATAGGATCTCCGGGGACTCTCTATACTAGTCTCTCAATTTCTCTGTAAATCTAAACTCTTCTAAAAAGTCTATAAAGTCTATTTTAAAACTATATATATAGATATAGTTATATATAGACAGTTATCTAGAGATAATACATAGTTATATAGAGATATATAAAATCTCCATATATTGATATATATATAAAATCTCAGACCAGGATATGTGCTCTGAAACCACATACCAGCAAAAGCAATCACCTTATCCTACTGCTATGAGTTATTTCAGTTGATACAACAATTAAACTGAAAATGAGCTTCAAATCAACTAAGGAATTAAGATTGCAGATCTTTTACTTTTTGTGAACAAGCACTATCCATACTCCACCTACCTCTTAAGTATATGGACATGTTTAGAAAATATGTTAGGTATGCTTACCTCTTTAAATAAGTTCACAATAGCAATAGCAAATAATTACTATTATGGGGGAAACGGAGCCGGTAATAAGAATAAGGCAAACACTAGGCAGATTTTTAAGTTGAACAAAAGGGCAAATGTTATATCCCAGAGCCTAAAATACTCCAGAAGTCTGAAACAATGGCCCAGATGTAGGCTAAGTACAGGTGTGACAAACCTTATTTAGCTCAAACACTTGGGGGATGCGGGGGTTATGTGAATATTTTAGAGGGAAAAAAACAAATATGTTTATTATCGACCGCAGAACAGACGAGGTTTGTTTCTCAAAAGAGGACATAGGTTTAAACAGTTGAGAAATACAGACCATGACTCTTCCAAGAAAAGACAGGCTGAAAGACAAGAACTCCAATAATTTTCCAAGCAAAGTTTTCTTTTACTTTATTAAATATATCACTTTCTGCCTGTGATAGGCAGAATAATGGTTCCCCAAAGATGCCCACGTCCTAATCCCCTGAATCTGTGAATATGTTAGGGTACACTGCAAAAGGGAATTAAGGTTGCTTATTAGCTGACTTTAAAGCAGGGAGACTGCCCTGGATTATACAGATGGGCCCAATGTAATCACAAGAATCCTTAAAAGTGGAAGAGGGAGGCAGAAAAAAGGAGAGAAAGGAAAAGAGATGTGACCACAGAAGTAAAGTGAGACAGACCCTATGTTGCTAGCTTCGAAAACAGAGGAAGAAGCCAAGAGCCAACGAACGTTGGCAGCCTCTAGAAACTGGAAACATTGTCCCTGGAGCCTCCAGAAAGGAATGCAGCCCTGCAGACACCTTGATTTTAGCCCAGTGAAACCCAGGTTGGGATTCCAGAACCATAAGATAATCAATTTGTATTGTCTTAAACCACTAAGTTTTTGGCAAGTTGTTACAGCAACAATAAAAACACAAATACGCTTCCTCTAAAAAGAACTCTCCTGCTTCGAGGACAGAGCCCTTTTTAACCCAGTATCAGGGGGCGTCTTTACCACAGATGAGTCTTTACCACAGATGAGTGAAAGGGGGAAAAAAATGTGTCACTCGAATGTGAAGTAAACAATCACAAATAAGAGAATCCAAAGATCAGTAACTAAAAGAATTGATATATGTAAGCTACAACAAAAAGCAGACTGGGCTATTCATTTCAGTAACAGTCAAGTGGTCTTAGTTTGCATTCAATTTCCCATCAGTTTCTTAATCTATTTCATCTGAAGTCTTCACATTACCCACTATAAAAAATACCTATTTATTTATGGTTAGGAAGTTAGCCATCTGTATTAGCCATACAGACTGCCCAAACAAATTACCACAGACTGTGTGGCTTAAACAACAGAGATTTATTTCTCACAGTTCTGAAGGCTAGAAAGTCCAAGATCAAGGTGCCAGCAGACGATGTCTAGTGAGGACCGGCTATCTAACTTGTAGATGGCTGCCTTCTCACTGTATCCTCACATGTCAAGGAGAGAGGGCTCTGGTCTCCCTGCCTGTCCTGACAAGAGCACCAGCTCTATCAGATTAGGGCCCCGCCCTTATGACCTCACTTAAGGTTTATCCCCTCCTTACAAGCCCTATCTCCAAATACAGTCACCTGAGAATTAAGGCCTCAACATGTGAATTTGGGGGGAAACAGAAACATTCACTTCATAACATCATCAGTAATCATTATTTAGGTCAGAAAACAAAAAAGGAAGATATGTTGCCCAGAGAATATTCATTAGGGAAAACTATTAAGTCATATAAATTACCATAAACAAAAAGGACAAAACTGGGAGTATAAAGCACTTCCAAATAGCATATTAATATACAACTTATATGAGTATGTTAATGAATATATATGTGTAGATACAGAGAGGGGCACATGCCAGTTGTAGGTGTGGATAGAACATATACGGTCAGCTCCTGCACTAAAAAAGAAAGGTGCCCCTTTAATTTGTTCTTTTAAACTAAATGTATGTATTTAAAGATATACCAGCTTTGGTAGTGGAGAAGTACAATGGCTGGGGCACCCAAAGTCACTATATATATAAACTGCAAATATCAACGCAGTTTCTACAATCCAGAAAATGAAGGAAGTAGCATAAACAAAAGTCCATATATCAGAAAAGACTCAACGCAAAATAAAGAACAACTCCCTAAGTTTGCTGTTATGCCACAAAATTTATTCTGTAAGTTCTACCTTAACTCTAAGCCATTAATGCTCAAAAATCAATGAAACTATGTTGAAATTTCACAAATACGATAATACATACCAGATCTGGAGTTTATACTGCAAAAGTCTGTTTCAGGCAACATTTTCATCTAGAAATACCTACGTTAAGGATAAAATATTAAGCAGCCTATTAAGCTCACACATTTGCCAATTATCCTTGTCTCAATTACCCTTGGCCATGACATACACACCAACAATCAGAGATAAAGCCCACACACCCAAGAGATAAGAAACCCCTTCATTAAAGAAGATTTTCTCCTACAACTTGTCTCTCTGATTCCCACTCTTTTTTCCTCTATGGGTAAGACTGTATGAGTCTAACAAAACAAGGGGAGGAGGAACACAAAAGAGAATCATGAGTGTACATCATTTCTCAGATTTCCAGTCTGGTTTGAAATAATATCAACAATCTAGGAAATAGTCAAAATTGAGGAGTAAAGATTTATAATCACAGTGAAGAATTTGTTGCTGTTGCTGTTGTTTTAATCTACTCAGCTAAGGTTTGAACCCACTCGGGTTTGCTCGCATTCCATGGTTGTTCAATCAATGACTAAGTATGAAATGAATGTTACTCCCATTTGGAAAAATGTTTGACTGCTTACCCCACCTGCTGTTCAAGGCTAAAACTGTACTTTGGCTGCTGGTTTCACGTCAGCTGCGAGCAGACACACATTCTGTGCAGCAGGTGATGCCTGGGAGTGGCCTGGAATTTTCTTTTCACTCCTGTTTTGGAGCCGGACAAGGGCACTGGAGTTCATACATCTAGTTCAACCTGCATTTGACAGATGGCTCAATTGTCCTTTATTTGATTAGGCCAAAGAGCACTTATACATTCGCTTTTATCTCTACTATTCACTTCTTATTTTTTTAAAAAAATCCTTTAACTTTTGTAAAGAGAAATGAAGCATCACCATTTCAGTCACTTTTAAGCAGTCTGCACTTCCAGAATGTGGACTTACAGAGCAAATCAGAATCTAACACGATTTTTTTTTAAGCTAAAGGATGATTTAATTGATTATAAACTTCAATGATGACATTATAAAACTGAGTGGTCTCTTAAAGGTTTTTCACACTTAAATGTTTAATAAGTGAGAGAGAATGAGAATGAATAAATACTTGTTTGCTATAGAGGTCCCAATTTTAGAAAAAGAAACTGAGAAGGGAAGGTAAGTGGGATGCTAAAAGTTTCCCAGTCTTTTTAATACCACATATCACAGCAGCCCACTTAGAACCCCTTATGTTTAAGGAACTAGAAACTGAGGGATAGAAGCATGGCTTTTTACAGCCTAGGGAGAACAGTGTGGTGAAGCCACACACGTAGACCTAGGATACTGGGCGGAAACCTCCATTTCTGTGTCATTTGGTGAAAATCTTAAATTCCCATCTCCACATTTTACTACCCCACATTTGCTATCTCTAAGAGCAATGACATACATATTGAATAAACTAAAAAAAACTTAAGTCAACAGATCTAAGGGATAAACTACAATTCAGTATCGCCTAACCATTTGCTATATTAGAAAAGATATATATGCTTGATAGGAAAGCATGAAAAGTACATAACCCTTCTAGGAGGGGGAAAAAAAATTCACAATTCATTGTTTTGTTCATTCATAAACAAAAAAACTTGTCTCATCCTAGAAGTTAGAAACCCCAGGTATTCATTCCACCACCAACTACCTCGCTATATCCTTTAAAAGGCCTAAATCCACCCAACTACTCATTTCTTCATGTATAAAACTACACTCAGGGCTTCCCTGGTGGCACAGTGGTTGAGAATCCGCCTGCCAATGCAGGGGACACGGGTTCAATCCCAGATCAGGGAAGATCCTACATGCTGCGAAGCAACTAAGCCCATGAACCACAACTACTGAGCCTGAGCTCTAGACCCCATGTGCCGCAACTACTGAGCCCACGTGCCGCAACTACTGAAGCCCACACGTCTAGAGCCCGTGCTCTGCAACAAGAGAAGCCACCACAATGAGAAGCCCACACACTGCAACGAAGAGTAGCACCCGCTCGCCACTAGAGAAAGCCCGCGTGCAGCAACGAAGACTCAGTGCAGCCAAAAATAAAATTAATTAATTAATTGATTTTTTTAAAAAAACTACACTTAGCACTGCCAGCCTCCTTCACAGGGAGGTTCTGATCATTTAAATGTAAGGATGGCTTTCAGGGCCTACGAAGAAACAGTTCTAGGTAATTTAACTTAATGTTTAATTTGTTTCTTTACTCATATGAGTAATGCATGTTCACGGCAACAAAATAAAAATTCAACAGTACAGAAAGATATAAAGGAAAATCCTCCTTTTCTCCTATTCTCATTCCCCAAAGGTAACCACTACATATGTTTCTTATACAGCCTTCCATTGCATGCATATGTATGAATATCTTCTTTTTACACGAATGTAATACTATCCTTAGTTTTCTGAAGTAACTCTTTCCCTTGATATTAGACATTTTCCATATCGACCCCGTTCTTTAATAGCTACATGGTATCCCTCTGCATAGACATACCATGATTTACTTAACCAGTCCTCCTTAACAGACATTTAGGAAGCTGTTTCTAGATTTTCCTTATTTTAAAGTGTTGCAAAGAACAATCATCTACTTACATTTGCTAACTATTCAGACATATTTGTAAGATAAATTGCTAACATGGAATTGCTGGGTCATGGGCTAAACCCTGATGTCAAATGATTTCATTAATGAGTTGTATCAACTCCCACCAAGAGAAGAGTATCTAAGTGTTGAATATGATCAACACTTTCTCTAAAAACATAGTTTTAAAGGTTCTTTCTGTATATGCTTTCATTAGGAAGTTTATCTGCAAGGAAATTAACACAGTTTTTTTGTTTTTGTTTTTTGGATGCATTGGGTCTTCGTTGTGGCGTGCGGGCTTTCTCTAGTTGTGGCAAGCGGGGGCTACCCATTGTTGCGGTGCACGAGCTTCTCATTGCGGTGGCTGCTGTTGTTGCAGAGCATGGGCTCTAGGTGCGCGGGCTTCAGTAGTTGTGGCATGTGGGCTCAGTAGTTGTGGCGCACGGGCTTAGTTGCTCCACAGCATGTGGGATCTTCCAGGACCAGGGATCGAACCCGTGTCCCCTGCAATAGCAGGTGAATTCTTAACCATTGCACCACCAGGGAAGTCCCTAACATAGATTTTTAAATATTTGTAAGCAACCTAATTTATGTTTCCACCATCTCTACGAAGCAAATAAAGAACCTATAATTTCTACTTGGCAAAAGAAACAAAAGTAACAATAATAATAAAGGCACAAGAAATGCTCTGTCCTAGGTTAGTCCTAACCTAATTTTACAGCATAAAGAAACACTACTAAAAAGCTAGTAACTTTAATTATTACCTGCTAGGTAAAAAAAAAAATTTTTTTTCTCCAATCCCGTTATTCTATACATAGAACTAACACAGCACATTTTTATAAATAAATTCTAGTTTAAATTTAACAAACATGTACTCTTGTCAATTCATTAGTAACAGAATAGGAAATAGTTAAGAAAAAACAGAAAAGTAAACACAAATTTCTTATGGACTCTAACATTTCAAATATAATTTAAAATATACAGAACCATATAAATCAGACAGCTTTTAAAAAAAAGCTTTTCTATTTAATAATTGACCAAAAAAATGGCAAAGATAAAAGTGGCAAGGACTCCAAAGTATAGACGAAATAAGAATTAAGTTTGAATAATATATATAAAAAATGAGTTTAAAACACAAATAGAAAAAAGAAAAGTGAAAAGGGGCGCTATACATATAAGACCTCTGGATACCATAATTCCTGTTTTATTTTCACAGTCTAAAAAATCTGTGGTTTGCATTACACTGGAAAGTTTAAAAGATTTAGAACAAGGAAAATATAAAATCCAATGTGATTTAAAGCTCTTGTGTAGATCTGGCCCTTGGGAGAGCAATAACTTTTTAGTTACTGAGCTCTCAACCACCAAAGGAAGGGTACTTCAAATAGCGTAACAAAGGCAAATGAAACATAAAGGGTTCCCCTGACCTGAATTCCCAAAACGGCACTGTCTAAAAACACACTCTCTAGCTTGCCCCATTTACCTTCTATTGATAAATCCTATCACTCATCTGAACACCACAGTGCGATGTCATGTACAGGCCTTCAAGTAGCTTATAGTTAATGAAGGAGACATACAAGTAAATAACTGACTATAATAAAATGAAGACGAAAAATAAGTGCTCTATTTACAAAGTACCACATTGCTAACTGAGGAAAACTGGAAGCTTCACTAAAGGTGGCATTCGAACTAGCACGTGAAGATGAATAAGATTTTGAAAACCAGAGAGTGGGAGAAATGTAATGTATCAGTCAAAGTTTGGGTTGCAAACTATAGAAATCAATTCTGGCAAACTTGGTCAGCAAAGGAATTTACTACAAGAATTTCGAGTAGCTTGTAAAACAGATGAGAAGTCTAGAGGCTGGGGGAAAAAAAAGCCCAAAAAACCCAAGCAGGAAACGAGCAAATGAGAACTCAGTCACCTAACAGAAATAGTGAGGATGCCATGATTATTGCTATAGCGAATAATCTCTAATTATCCGACATCTATACGTCATTGCCTCAAGGTTCAAAGCCTAATAAAGGACATTATTGGGTCAACTGGAAAAAATCTCAATAAAGTTAGATGACAGTATTGTATCAGTTCAGTTTCCTGATTTTAATAATTGTGCTATAGTTATGTACAAGATTTCCTTGCTTTTAGAAAATACAGGGCTTCCCTGGTGGCGCAGTGATTAGGATTCCGCCTGCCAATGCAGGGGACACGGGTTCGAGCCCTGGTCCGGGAAGATCCCACATGCTGCAGAGCAACTAAGCCCGTGCGCCACAATGCCTGAGCCTGCGCTCTAGAGCCCACAAGCCACAACCACTGAAGCCCGCATGTCTAGAGTCCGAGCTCCGCAACAAGAGAAGCCACCGCAATGAGAAGCCCGTGTACCGCAACGAAGAGTAGCCCTCGCTCACCGCAACTAGAGAAGGCCGGCGAGCAGCAACAAAAACCCCACGCCGCCAAAAATAAATAAATTAATTATTTTAAAAAAAGAAAATACATACTGCAGTGTTTAGGGGTAAAGAGACATCATGTCTACCATTTACTCTTAGATTCAAAAAAAAATCCTTAAGAAAAAACAAAATAGTAGGTGCTTTGTGTCCACCTAGAGGGGTGGGATAGGGAGGTGACTTTTCTGGAAGCTCTGTGAAAAGCTCCATTCTCAGATCTTGCTCTTATTTATTTTTGGCTGCGTTGGGTCTTCATTACTGCACGCGGACTTTCTCTAGTTGCGGTGAGCAGGGGTTTCTCTTGTTGCAGAGCAAGGGCTCTAGGCGTGTGGGCTCAGTAGTTGTGGCTCGGAGGCTCAGTAGTTGTGACACATGCAGCATGCAGGATCTTCCCAGACCAGGGCTCAAACCCATGTCCCATGCATTGGCAGGCGGATTCTTAACCACTGCGCCACCAGGGAAGCCCTCAGATCTTGTTTTTATTTGAGCAGACTTAGAACTTACCCTGGGTAAACAGTCATATGACCAGGAAGTTTGTAAAAAAGAAAAAAAATCAGCAGCAAAAGTTTAAAATCATAGCCACTTGAGGCAGTGATACCAGGTGGGCTCAAAAGAGGCTGAAACTTATAAGGTAAAACTGGAGAATGAGATGCCCAAGAGGGCATTGTAAAGCTTTGACATATTCCTGAGAATCTAGGAGGCCATGCACATGTGCAAAGCTGTGGGCA
Source organism: Balaenoptera acutorostrata (assembly GCF_949987535.1). Classification (NCBI taxonomy): domain Eukaryota; kingdom Metazoa; phylum Chordata; class Mammalia; order Artiodactyla; family Balaenopteridae; genus Balaenoptera; species Balaenoptera acutorostrata. The sequence continues at coordinate 103,576,659 of NC_080066.1, forward strand.
TGCCCAGGAAAGATCTGAGAAGGCCCTAATCTTTTACCTCAGGCCGACCTTGAGGCTCTACACAGGCAGGAAGTGAACGTTAAGGCAGAGCTGTAAATTTCCTGATAGAGCGTTGAAAACATACCCAAAAACACACGCACAGAGCCCCTCAGTAACGGCTGGGAGACTTACTGCTTCAAAGCTTTTAAGGAAATTCTAAATGAAAAAAGATAATACCTTATTCCATAAGTAATACAAATTCTAAATATTCTATACATCTGTAAGTTCCTGTGTGTGACTAAGTGTAGTTTTGCATTTGACCTGCATACTCTGAGAAGATTGAGACTCTGCATGAGGGAGGACAGCAGCATGACTGTAGATAAAAGAACCACCTTTGACTGTGTTCATCTAATTTCAATCTTTACAACTTTGTAAGGTAGACACTCTTAGTCACCCTTTACAGGTAAGGGAACTGAGTTTCAGAAAGCTTATGCAACTTTCCTGAGGTTTTACAACTAGTAAGTAGGGGTTTGGAAGGTAGGTTTCTAACCATTCGGCTACACTGCAGAACACGCATCACTGACCACTATGTGATACAGTCCCTGAAAGAAAAATGAAAAAACAGAAAACAAAAAACCTGGGCGGGGGCTGGGGGGAGGAGAGAAAGGAAGGAAGAGAGACAGGCAAAAAGCAGAACTTAGGTAGGTTTTGAGAAGTTATACCCTAACTATTCATTTGTCTATAAAGTCCTGTTACCTACCACCTTGAAACAATAATTCCTATTTGTCCATAATTCTTCAACTCTAATACTTAAGTTTTCAGAGACCCCATCCCGCATGGGATCACCGTGATGTCCCCACCAGCATGGACACCCATCCTCAGGCTTCAACAGCACTTTCCCCTCTCCTCCCTGCCCCCCAGGAAGCCACTCAGGAAACAGATGAGGTGCAAACCTGAAGCTCCCCTCCCTGCCAATTCTGTCTAAAAACCCTCCATTTTAAGTCTACTTCCATATTGTAAAAATGAAAAACCAACTTATCTGCTTAATTTTCCCCTCCAATATACATAAAATAATTGCTCTTCAAATAACATTTTCTATTAACCTCTTAATTCAATGATTCTCTTGGCTGTGAAAAAAAAGAAAAATACTTTTTAAAACTTAATAGGTAAACAAGGACCTACTGTATAGCACAGGGAACTCCACTCAATATTCTGTAACAACCTATATGGGGAAAGAATCTGAAAAAGGATATATGTGTATGTATAACTGATCACTTTGCTGTACACCTGAAACTAAGACAACATTGTAAATCAAATATACTCCAATATAAAATAAAAATTAAGAAAAAACTTAATAGGAATTGTTCTATAAAATCATAATACTACTGACATAAAAAAAGCAGCAGCAAACCAAAATACAACCTGGGAGTGGGGTGAAGGACAGTAAGGGAAAATAGGAAGCCAAGCTTTGCCTTTAGAAAAATACTCATTTCTTAATCAAGCTTTGCTCCCAGAGAACTCACAGGTTCTTCAGAAGGACCTGAAGTTTGTGTATCTGTAACAGCAATTAAGCCTTCTTCAGTAGTATAAAATAAGACTAGGCTTTAGTTGGTCCAAGTATTAAACAAAGACATGTTATTTTATTATCAGCATTGTAGTAGAAGAAAAAAAATGAGAGCAAAATATCCTAGTCCTCAATATCATGAATCCAGCTACTGGGATGTGAACTTTAGATTCATAATAGAACCACAGATCCAAATCCATGATTTAAATGAAATTCACACTGCATTAGACTTTGAGAGAGAAGGCTAAGTATTTTACATTTTCCCAAAATGCAGCTGTTAATGGTCCTTTCAAGCCAGAGACTACAGACACCTAAATTTGGTGACTAATTATTTCACAAAATACACATACATTGACAAAATCTCCCAGCGCTAGTAACTTCCCACAGCTAAATACAGAAATGGAGGGGGCTTCCCTTCCCTGGTGACGCAGTGGTTGAGAATCTGCCTGCCAATGCAGGGGACACGGGTTCGAGCCCTGGTCTGGGAGGATGCCACATGCCGCGGAGCAGCTGGGCCCGTGAGCCACAATTACTGAGCCCGCGCGTCTGGAGCCTGTGCTCCGCAACAAGAGAGGCCGCGATAGTGAGAGGCCCGCGCACCGCGAGGAAGAGCGGCCCCCGCTTGCCGCAACTAGAGAAAGCCCTCGCATAGAAACGAAGACCCAACACAGCCATAAAAATAAATTAAAATAAATTTAAAAAAAAAAAAAAATGGAGGGATCACAGCACTGATAATCCAAGAGTATATATGAATTTTGGGTAACAGTCCTGTCATCCAATACTTTGCTTAGGTTAGTATTAAAATTTGTTTGCTATCCCTCAATAGAAGTTTGACTTGGTACTAAAGAAATATGGATCAGACGTATTTGTATCAGTCCTTAATAGCAAGAAGAAAAAAGGTGAATTAAATATGTACAATGGGGAATTCATTCTATCAGTCTCTTACAAATTTTTTTAATTTTCATGCTATTTTCACAGAGCAGTGATGTGACATGGATGGTAGAAACGGCACCCTTGGGAGTGCTGTTCTTTACAGAAATTGTCTTTTAAGTAATTTAAGGCTGACAGACCTCAGGTTAGTCAATTTCTAAAAACAGCAGCCTAGCAACATCAGGATAAAACTAAGCGTATTAATTTGTATTTCTCCACACCCTTTGACAAAATCCACTCAAAAGTGTGATACTATCTATAACAATTATCAATGCACTGCCCCATGAAAACTCTGTAGAAAATATTCAGACCAACAAAGTTGTTGATTATTTCCATCCAAAAGGAAAAAGTATTAAAGAATTTATTCTTGGTACCTCAACACACACACACAAACGGCTCTAACAAAAGAAAAAGAAATTTTAAAGAGAATGAATGTAGTGCCCTAATAAGTTAATCGGTAGCTTCTATAAAATAGAAATCATTGTGTCAGTATGGTCTTTATTTCTCCCTTTGGTATTTCAAAGTGCATCAGGAAACAGCAACATCTGAAGAGAAAACACCTTTACAACCACTTAAATTAATTTCTTAAAAAAGGCTTGTCAGTCATGCTGTGGTGTGGCTAAGACCAAATGATTTCTCACACAGCCTCTCTAGAGGTCACTTGCCCAGTACTGTGAAAGGTAATCACTACTTTTTCTGAAGAAAAAAGGAAAAAGCAGAAATGGCTTACTACATAATTCCCCAGGAAATGTAGCCTGATGGTGTTGAATTATGAGCTTGCCATTTTCCATCCTAGCACTAGGTTAAATCAAAGACAGTAACACTACTAAGAATGACAAAAAATGGAAAATTGGAAACCATACTCTGCACATAGTGTGAAACCCCCCCAAAAAAACCCAGAAAAACAAAAACACTCCAACCTTCTGGGTGAATACATGCAATAAACTATCTTACTAAGGAAAGAAAAAAAAAAAAGTATGTGATCTTTTGTTTTTTTCAGTTTAACAGTGAACAAGACAAGCTCCTGTTCTCTAGGACAAAGTAGAAAGTCAAGGGCTAAGGCAGCTCAAATACGGGGCATCAAACTCAGTGAGAGATAGGGTTCAGGTCACAAGGAGATGAGGGGAGATGAGGGGAAATCATCCCTAAGAAGGAGATCCTGAACAGGGCCTTCTGACAGTCGTGCAATTAGCAGAGCCTTCACGTATTGATTTCCTCTTTTCCCTGGTACTACCCTTTTTCACAGGGCTCTACACAGGCTCCTGATAGGAAGGAGAGCTCGTAAATAATGTGATCTCAGCAGGCCTCTGATGGAGTATGCATAGGCCTTGGGGGCGTCATATAGATTTTCCTAAGGGTTTTTGAACAAGCACGTTTTTAAAAGAATCAAGTTCCAGTTCCAGATATTCAATGTCCATACTCTTTCCTAAGAGCAGTCTATCTTAGAAATACAGGACACTTAGCACTTGAGGATGACGCAACCCCTTCTAGGCCATTCTCAGTCTGACTGTGGTGCATTCCCTAAGGCCCAAGCAAAGGGTAATTTGAAATATAGGTGTAGATATTGAGAAAGTACTGAGACCTTTCACAAATCAGTAGTTTCCAATTCCTTGTTTTCAACAAAATTGAAGGAGGACCTAATCTAGTCGTCAGCTGACAGATCATTCAAATGTTTTACAATAATGATTTTGGCATATAATCAGAAAGGTATTCAAAGACTTAAGTGACACTTATATGATGAAACTCCAACCAGTCCCATCTACCAATTTATGAGAACGATGTTTCTCAGTACTTACATCTATAAAAAGAAAAATTAGGAAGAGAATTGACAGTGAATCCTGTCTCATTCAGGCAATAAGTAATATTCATTCATGGATACCCAACTAAACTCATTAGGGAAAAAGATCATTTACAATAAAATTTTACATGTATGTTTAACAACTGCTAATTAAAATACATTGTATATAAATCAATGTGATTTTAATTTAATCTAAAAGAAAAATTTATACCCAAGCCTTAAGGTTACACAACATTTTTTTAAATCACAAGTTGTTACAAGGAAGCAGAAAGGGTAATCACTAAAAGATTTTCAAGTTCAAAAATATATTACACTGGGCTTCCCTGGTGGCGCAGTGGTTGAGAATCTGCCTGCCAATGCAGGAGACACGGGTTCGAGCCCTGGTCTGGGAAGATCCCACATGCCGCGGAGCGACTGGGCCCGTGAGCCACAACTACTGAGCCTGCGCGTCTGGAGCCTGTGCTCCGCAACAAGAGAGGCCGCGACAGTGAGAGGCCCGCGCACCGCGATGAAGAGTGGCCCCCACTTGCTGCAACTAGAGAAAGCCCTCGCACAGAAACGAAGACCCAACACAGCCAAAAATTAATTAATTAATTAATTTTAAAAAAAACAAGTTAAAAAGAATAAGGAATAATGTAAGTCTTCTCACTGCTAATATTAATGTGATTCTTAAATGGATGGTGGTGTACAAACTTCCAGTTATAAGATAAATAAGTACTAGGGATGTAATGTAAACATGAGCACTATAATTAACACAGCTGTATGTTATATATGAAAGTTAGAGTAAATCCTGAGTTCCCATCATAAGGAAATTTTTTCTATTTTTTTAAATTTTGCATCTATGAGATGACAGTTGCTCACTAAACTTATTGTGATAATCATTTCATGATGTATGTATACCAAATCATTATGCTGTACACCTTAAACTCATATAGTGCTATACATCATTTATAACTCAAACTGGAAGAAAAAAATAACATCGAGGGACTTCCCTGGTGGCAGTGGTTGAGAATCCGCCTGCCAATACAGGGGACACGGGTTACAGCCCTGGTCCGGGAAGATCCCACATGCCTCAGAGCAACTAAGCCTGTACGCCACAACTACTGAGCCCTTGTGCCACAACTATTGAATCCTGTGCGTCTAGAGCCTGTGCTCTGCAACAAGAGAAGCCACCACAATAAGCCCATGCACCGCAATGAAGAGTAGTCCCCACTCGCCGCAACTAGAGAAAGCCCGTGCGCAGCCATGAAGACCCAACACAGCCAAAAATTAAAATTAAAAAAAAGAAAACCTTGAAAAGAAAATTTTAAAAAATAATAACATCGAAAAAAGAAAAAGGTGGAAAAATAATGATGGCGAATATTAAATGACTGTAGTATTTAGACTCCATGCATAAGAATGATGTGACACTTCTATTTAAAAAGTCAATACAGAGACTTCCCTGGTGGTGCAGTGGTTAAGAGTCCGCCTGCCAATGCAGGGAACACAGGTTCAAGCCCTGGACTGGGAAGATCCCACATGCCGCAGAGCAACTAAGCCCATGCGCCACAACTACTGAAGCCCGCAAGCCACAACTACTGAAGCCTGTGTGCCTAGAGCCCGTGCTCCACAACAAGAGAAGCACCGCAATGAGAAGCCCGTGCACCGCAACAAAGAGTAGCCTGTGCACCGCAACAAAGAGTAGCCCCTGCTTGCCGCAACCAGAGAAAGCCTGCGCACAGCAACGAAGACCCAACGCAGCCAAAAATAAAAATAAATAAATTTTAAATATATATGTATCAATACAGACAATATGCTGGAAATTTTATATTCTCAAGCAATCGGAACCACTGATTTAAATGTTCATTATAAACGTTAAAGTACGAGTTCATGTATAATTTATCAAAAAAATTTTTAGGCAGACTATAAGCAGGAAGTTTCGAGGATCAGTTGCCTGTGTTGATAGTGAAAATAAGTAAGTGAAACAATGGTCAGTGAGAAAAGCAGACCTCAAACAGTATACATTAGCAAGGATAAGGATGCCAAAGTAGTTACAGGGTTGGAGCGGCAGTTTGCAGCTGCAGGAGAGAGGGCCAATTCTGTGGATTACCAAAAGCTAATCTCAAAGCAATTTTCTTTTGGGACACTTAAGCACGTTCAGCTTCTAACCAAATTTGTTTAAGGCTTTCTGAAAATAGGAGCAATGCAGTTTAGAGGCTGTCATTTGAGTTTGAGCTTTAATAGGCTCTCAATCTCTAGTTGGCTGACAAGATGCAGGTGACTCCTTTCAGCGACAATGAAAGAGCAGGTACCTTTGTCAGCAACTTTGATTTGCCATTGTTTCTTCTTCCCGGTTCACACTAAGCTTGAACATCAGAGATCTCCCTTTTACTAAGTAAAATAGTAGCAATGAAAATGTCAAAGGCATCTCATATTAATGACTACTCAGGCAAAGGCATTATATTATTGTTTGCAAAGCAAAAGTTTCATCAAAAAAAAAAAAAGCCTCCAAGGCTACTCTCCTTAATGCAGCCATAAACAACTACCTTATCTTTTAATGGACATAAGTAATTAAAAAATGAATAAGAGCAGCTGACACCTTAACATGGAGCAAGAAAGCAAAGATCTGACACCCACAATAACTGAATATGGTATCTGTATTACCTTAAAACCTTATAATCATATCAAAACATCAGGAAAACAGGTATGTGAAAAGGATCACTCAAGTCCTCCATATATCCGCTCTTCAAATCTCAAAATCACTCCAGATGCAGTTTGGGGTGGTAGTTAAAAGATTCAGCTGTGGAGCCGAAATGCCTGGGTTGAACTCAGACTCCTTAATTTGGTGGTTGAGTGATATTGGGTAAATCACCTAACCTCTCCTAACTGTGAGTAATCTAACTGTGCCTCAGTTTTCTCATCTCATACTAAGTGCTCAACAAATGTAAGTTACTATTAATATTACAGGGAAGAAAAAAATTTCCAAGGACTGCCAATAGGCCTTGACTTCCTCTTTGTTAACAGTTCATCAAAAATATTAATACTAAGCAAATCCTAGTATTGGGGGTTTTTTAAGTTAATGATTGCATTAAGTACAATATTACACCTAGTGGGTATTCAATGAAGATAATTAGCCTTATGACATGCTTACCCAAACTCCACAGGCTTGGAGTTCATACCATCTATAGAGGAAATGATTTAAGAGCAAGAGACTACCAGATGCAATGTACTCAACTAAGTTACCTTGGAGCATTACATATCAAGAAGTTGTTTTGTTTAGTTTTATTTTGTCCTGTTTTCCACTTATAAGCCATGTACCCGTAGTAGTCTAAAACAGTAGCAAAGGGAATCGACAGTATTCAATTCTGGAGTTAGGTACCTGGTCTTTACACAGCTAAAACTCTACTGTGAACTTTATTTCTTTCTAATCATTTCAATTAATCTCCATTTGGGGCACAAATGCACCATAGGATATGAGAACAAGGAGGCCTCAGGCACCTTAATCAACCTTGTCCCATTTAGTCTTCAGGCACCAAGAATGGTACTCTTAGCAAGCCTAAATAGGAAGAGCACTTCAGAATCTGAAACGTGGAAGTGACCTTACAGGCCACCAACCCAAACCAAAATGAAGAAATAATCTTTCCAGCCTCTCTTCATCCACCTCTGCCTGAAAATATGATGGTGGTGGTAACAGTGGCTGCAGCTATGCCCCCAGGCACTGTGCGAAGCACCTACATTCACTGACACACTGAATCATTAAACTGTGAAGTGAGAAAATCCTAAAAGAAAACACAAGATGGAATTTTTCAGACCATTCTAAAAAAGGATAAAAGCCTAAAGTTTTAATACAATGGTTACAATATTAGCATAAATCAAAAAATACATTATTCATCTCTAAATGATACACCATCATTTCATTCAATTTAGTTCAACAGAGACCAAATACCAAAGGTACCATTACTACAATTACTGTTAAAACATGATCCCTGCAACCAAGGAGTGTCCCCTTTATTCTCAGTAAGGCAGTGACTGGTTCACAAAAATATAAGAGATAAAACACAGCCTAGTCAAGGGCAGCTGGATATAAATCCCAGCTCTGCCACTGGCTACAACAGCTTAAGCAAGTCAGTTAACCTATAAAAATGAAGATTTTATACATATAAAGTATATATATAACAAATTTGTTATCAAGTTGTTTAAACAACTTTCAAGTTGCTCAAAAAATTAAGTTGTGATAAAGTTATATAGGTAAATACCGTTGTTATAAAAACACGAGGTGGTATATAATGTGCACTAGACTGGTCAGTTTCCTTCATTTCCTGGTGAGCTGACTCTAAGAATTTCTTCATACCTCTCTCAAATTTTACTTATTACACCTGCCTTAATCCTAACAAGGTTAAACATGGCACACTTAAGTTTTGCATTTTTTCCCAACTCCATTTTTGTACACAACTCCTATCTTTCGGGACATCCTACCTACTATGCCCTTAAGATATTACAAATGCCAATACTTCAGTAATAGGAAATTTAACTCCACCCAAAACTATAATAATTTTTTAATCTATGCACATGGGAATTCAAAATATACAGTTTTGTACTACAAATGTTAAAATAACAGAACAGCTCCTAAAGACAGTAATTTAACTCCTGTAGCTAGGGTATCAGTAGAGTAAAAGTTTGCCCCCAAACCGTTCCCTGCTCCAAGCTGTAAGACACTTCCAATTACGAATGCATGAATACGGCCGATTATATTGCTAGTAAAATTGAGACCTGACTGCTGAAACATTTACAGATTGAAAATTCAAATAGACGAAGGCCACCGACCCCTGATTCCTACACATATACAATGAAAGAGAACTATGCTATTAAAAAAAAGAGAGAGAACTATGCATCTGATCCCGCCCCCAAATACTATCCAGTCCAGCTCGTCGGGGTCATTCTTTCACTCCATGAACATTTATTATGTGCCTACTGTGTGCCACGCACTGCACAGGCAGTGAACAAAACTGACCCCCAAATCCCTTCCTTCTTAATAACAGGAATGTCTCCCTGGGAGGTTAGGCACTGGGAGATCAAGCCCTGGTTGTCCCCACCCCAAAAGGGTTAATCACACTGACACCCGCACCCAAACGGCCCCCTAGACTTGCGGACACATAGCCGCGGCCGCTGGGTTCTTTAATAATTGGGCCAAGACCTCTTGGGCAGGCTGGGGAAGCCCATGGCCTTGACCCTCCAGGGCACCCCAGCAGACAGGGAGCAAGGGACGCACACCCACCCCCCGCGCCACGTGCACACCCCGGCGCACGCCCCCGCCGCCCTCCGCCCGTCCTGCGCAGGCGCTGCCGCCGCCCGGCTCGCGCGTGCCCGGCACGGCGCTCTCTGCTTCTGACTCGGGGCTCGGACCCCCCACCAGCCCCGGTCCCACGAGGCCGCGACCCCAACCCCGGCCAGGACCCCGCCGGCCGTCGCCTCTTACCGGCGCACTGGGCCCGGCGCCACGGCCTCCTGCCTCTCGGTGGCCGCCTCGCGGACCTCTTCCTCCTCGGCCTCCACGGCTGCCCCGGAAGCCCCTGCCGCGGCCCCGGCGGCCGCCTCTATCCCCGCCGCCGCCTCTCGCCACCGCCGCCGGGGCGCCGGCCCGCTCGCGGTCGCCATTCCCGCTAGACCAGCCGCGGCCGGGTCGGCGTCCTCGGCTGCCCCGAGCTCCTCGCTCCGCCTGCATCTGGCCACCGACGGCGGTGCTGAGCGCGCGGGAGCCGGGCCGCTGCGGAGACGCCCTTGCCCCACCAGAAACGGGCCACACGGAGGAGCCGCGGGCGACGGGCCCCCGGTGATAGCGAGCGCGGCGTGCGGGGCCGGGTATGGAAGCTGGCCGCGGCGGGGGCGGGGCGGGGCGGGGCGGGGGCGGGGCGGTCAGCCCCGGGCCTGGCAGGTGGGGCCGGAACCTGGTCTCCGGCAGGGCCGGGGGTTCCGAGGAAAGGGCTGACCAGTAGAAGCTGCAAGTGGGAGGGGTGTTTCTGGGGGAAGGGCCGTAGTAAGTAAAAGGATGGGTTATGAAATAAAGTTTATATAATATGAACTCGTTTTTTAATTAAAAGAAGCAAGACATACTGAGACGGTGTATTTGCCTAAGGAAAGGTCTTAAAAAGTATATACCAAAACATTAGTGTTACCGAGTCCAAGCTCCTGCTGCTCGCTGCAGGACAGGCCAGTGAATCCGAGAGATGACTGGTTGGGGCAAGGAGTAACGACTTACCTGGAGAGACAGCCAACCGAGAAGATGGTGGACTCCTGCCCCCAAGGAACCAGCTGCCTGCGTTGGCATTCAGGCTTCTCTTATACTAAAACGGGAGAGAGCAAAGTCAAACATGCCCGGGTTCCAGTCAGCCTCCTCTTCCTCCTTGCAGTCATTCACAGGTGGGCCTGGTCAGGATGTTTCTTGTGAGCTAAAAGAAAAGGTATTCTAGCTTAATGCTCACTACCTGGGAGGCAGGGTTCCCAGAGATGGGCCATTATGTATAATTGAAGCTTACAGGCAACAGCCCTTTAGTGACTAACTTGTAATAGAATACAAAGGTTCTTCCCTATTACATTAGTGGTTAACTGTAGGGTGAGACTTCCAGTGAGTTAATTTTTCCATTTTTTTTTTCCTGTTTAGTCTCCTGATCTTCAAGAATGAATAGGTGTAATTATTAAAGTTCCTTCATACCTCTGGGTTCAGGTGGAGGTATGAAGGAAGGGTGGGGTGCGGTCCTCAGGTGAGAGGTGTGGCCTGCCACAAGCCACTGGGAGTCGAGAGAACAGTGCAGCCTGTCATGGACAGAAGGGGCTCCCAGGATGTCAAAAGAATGTTTATAGAAATGACTGCTTTAGCTCACACTTATTGAGCACATGAGCATTTAATTCTCCTGTCAGCCCTGTGAGGTAGGTACTACTGTCATCCGTATTTTACAGATAAGGAAATAGCCCTAGAGAAGTTAAAACCACTTGTCTGATGTGACACAGCTACGGTAGCGGTGGAAATGACATTCTAACTCAGGCAAGCTCAGTCTATCCATGTTTGTGTGTCAGTGTCATTTACTTAGTAGACAGTTTTGGGGACTCACCCATATTTTACGATTTAATATTTTGTTCCTTTTTATTGCTAAGCAGTAGTTCATTTTATGGATCCAGTCTATTTTAGCCAAGGGGGAAAAGGGCAGTTTTATATGGATACATGGGAGCCATTTTTAACTTTGTATGACAAGGACTTCCTGGTGGCGCAGTGGTTAAGAATCCGCCTGCCAGTGCAGGAGACACAGGTTCGAGCCCTGGTCCGGGAAGATCCCACATGCCGCGGAGCAACTAAGCCCATGTGCCATAACTACTGAGCCTGCGCTCTAGAGTCCACGAGCCACAACTACTGAGCCCGCGAGCCGAGAGCCCGTGCTCCTCAACAAGAGAAGCCACTGCAATGAGAAGCCCGCACGTCGCAACGAACAGCAGCCCCCACTCGCCACAACTAGAGAAAGCCCACGCGCATGCAACAAAGACCCAATGCAGCCAAAAATAATAAATAAAATTATTTTTTAAAAAAACTTTGTATTATAGAAACCACATGAAAATAATACAGAGAAGGGTTAAAACATCCATCATCTAATCAGTGTGGTGAAACAGGTGTTCTTTTCCGAATCCTTTCTGTCACTTTCTTACATTTATACATAGTTAACACTGTTCATTGCTTCTAATTATCTACTGTGTGTTAGGCACAGTGCTTGGTCTTGAAGATTGAGAAAAAAAGAAAAGAAGAAGAAAAAAGCCACAGTCCTTGGTCTCAAGTATCAATAGCTCACTTCCCAGAAGGAAGATAATAACTCTGTAAGCAGGTGATTGCACTATTGTGCTGAGTGCAGTGAGAGATTCAAGGTGAAGTCTGGAAGGAAGAAAAGTTGAACTGCCTAAATGAGTCACCCAGGGCTTCATGAGAAATAGACCCAGGAGCCAAGTCCTGATGGTTGAGCAGGACTTTGCCTGGTAAGTGGGACTAGAGAACTGCTGAAGGGTTGTAAACTGCAATGTTGAACAAAGTAACGCAGAGCACAGTTCTAAGTACTTCCCATATAGTACTTCCTTTAGACCTCACAGCAGCCTTATGAGGTACTACTCGTGTCATCCCTGTTTCACAGATGAGGGATCTAAGACGGAGACGTAAAGTAACTTCCAAATCACACAGCTAGTGAGTAATGGAATGATTGGAACCCAGGGCAGTCTGGCTTCAGGTTCTATGCTATTAACCACTGTACTCAGAAAACCATTCTGTAGAGGAGAATCAGAATTCCAGGCAGCCATCAGGAAACTACTGGAAGAGTCCAAGCCACAAATAATTAGGGCCTAAATTAAGTTGAGAGCTAAGAAGGAAGATAATGGGACAGATAGGAGATGGGAGAACTGATAGGACTTCGTGTCCCATTCTTTTTTTTTTTTTTAAACATCTTTATTGAAGTATAATTGCTTCACAATGGTGTGTTAGTTTCTGCTTTATAACAAAGTGAATCAGCTACAGATATACACACGTTCCCATATCTCCTCCCTCCCGCATCTCCCTCCCTCCCACCCTCCCTATCCCACCCCTCTAGGGGGTCACAAAGCACCGAGCTGATCTCCCTGTGCTATGCGGCTGCTTCCCACTAGCTATCTATTTTACATTTGGTAGTGTATATATGTCCATGACACTCTCTCATCCTGTCACATCTCACCCCTCCCCCTCCCCATATCCTCAAGTCCATTCTTTAGTAGGTCTGTGTCTTTATTCCCATCTTGTCACTAGGTTCTTCATGGCCTTTTTTTTTTTTTCCTTAGATTCCATATATATGTGTTAGCATACTGTATTTGTTTTTCTCTTTCTGACTTACTTCACTCTGTATGACAGACTCTAACTCCATCCACCTCATTACAAATACCTCCATTTCATTTCTTTTTATGGCTGAGTAATATTCCATTGTATATATGTGCCACATCTTCTTTATCCATTCATCCGATGATGGACACTTAGGTTGCTTCCATGTCCTGGCTATTGTAAATAGAGCTGCAATGAACATTTTGGTACATGACTCTTTTTGAATTATGGTTTTCTCAGGGTATATGCCCAGTAGTGGGATTGCTGGGTCATATGGTAGTTCTATTTGTAGATTTTTAAGGAACCTCCATACTGTTCTCCATAGTGGCTGTATCAATTTACATTCCCACCAACAGTGCAAGAGTGTTCCCTTTCCTCCACACCCTCTCCAGCATTTATTGTTTCGAGATTTTTTGATGATGGCCATTCTGACTGGTGTGAGATGATACCTCATTGTAGTTTTGATTTGCATTTCTCTAATGATTAATGATGTTGAGCATTCTTTCATGTGTCTGTTGGCCATCTGTATATCTTCTTTGGAGAATTGTCTATTTAGGTCTTCTGCCCATTTTTGGATTGGGTTGTTTGTTTTTTTGTTATTGAGCTGCATGAGCTGCTTGTAAATCTTGGAGATTAATCCTTTGTCAGTTGCTTCATTTGCAAATATTTTCTCCCATTCTGAGGGTTGTCTTTTGGTCTTGTTTATGGTTTCCTTTGCTGTGCAAAAGCTTTTAAGTTTCATTGGGTCCCATTTGTTTATTTGTGTTATTTCCATTTCTCTAGGAGCTGGGTCAAAAAGGATCTTGCTGTGATTTATGTCATAAGAGTGTTCTGCCTATGTTTTCCTCTAAGAGTTTTATAGTGTCTGGCCTTACACTTAGGTCTTTAATCCATTTTGAGTTTATTTTTGTGTATGGTATCAGGGAGTGTTCTAATTTCATACTTTTACATGTAGCTGTCCAGTTTTCCCAGCACCACTTATTGAAGAGGCTGTCTTTTCTCCACTGTATATGCTTGCCTCCTTTATCAAAAATAAGGTGACCATATGTGCGTGGGTTTATCTCTGGGCTTTCTATCCTGTTCCATTGATCTATAGTTCTGTTTTTGTGCCAGTACCAAACTGTCTTGATTACTGTAGCTTTGTAATATAGTCTGAAGTCAGGGAGCCTGATTCCTCCAGCTCCATTTTTCGTTCTCAAGATTGCTTTGGCTATTCGGGGTCTTTTGTGTCTCCATACAAATTGTGAAATTTTTTGTTCTACTTCGTGTCCAATTCTAAGTGGGGAGGTCAGAGTGAGAAGTTAGGGGTGATGCCCAGGTTTCTTGCTTGAGTGACCAGGTAGCTAATGATGTTATTAGTCAAGAGAGGAAATACAGGGTTGGGAGAGGAGATGTGTCAGGATAATAGTTGTTTTTTTAACACTGTATTCTATTATATATTTTTCTCTAGTCATTGTCTTAATAGTTAACATTTTTGTCAATAGACACTGTCACTTCTCACACAGTACATCAATTTTTCCCTCTCTACTCTTCTCCAGCCTTTCCCATTTTTTATTCCTCCACATCCTATTTTTCTCTTTTTTTTTACCTTATCTTTTTTTGTGAAATTAACACCATCAATGGCACTCAGAATTAAGTTATTCATCCTCATGCTCAAATTCATAATCCCATCCCTAGAGAAACACTAAACAAGCAGATGGGAGTAATAACAAGAATTTTATCCTTTTCTCTGCACCCCATAAAGGAACCAACAGGAGAACCCCTTGGACAACCTGAGCCCCCATCCCCTATGTGACCAGGAACTGTAATGGTTTGGTACATTATCTCTTCCTAATTCTATGTGCAGTGACGTAAAGTTGGTTGCTTGAAACGGGTTACAGTGGGAACTTTTACACCACGGAAATTGGCAAAATTCTGCAAATCAGGACTTTGTTTCCACCCCCATCAGTGGGGGTGGAAACAGGTTGTTAAATATTGATCAACACACCACAGATTCAGGCTGTCACCAAGATGAAGATCCACATATTAATCTCACGCCAGACAGCACAGATCAGGGCTTCTCAACTCCGGCACATTTAGGACTTGGTAATTTTTTGTGGTGGTGGTGGCTTGTCCCGAGCATTGTAGAATTTAACAGCATCCCCAGCCTCCAGCCACTAGGTGCTACCCACTGACGACCCTCCCTCCCCCCAGTTATGAGAACCAAAAATGTCTCCAGACATTTATCCCAAGGGGCAAAATCACCCTGCCTGAGAACCACTAGCAAAAATGGATTTAACTGTATAACTATCCCTCAAGAAGCCTCCAAAATTATGACATGGAAAAGATCAGTGGGAGGGGGGGCGGGGGGGAGCACGGGGGTGGGTGGGAGCAGGAATTCCCTGGCAGTCCAGTGATTAGGGGTCCACACTTTCACTGCCAAGGGTATGGGTTCAATCCCTGGTCCGGGAAATAAGATCAGTGGGTTTCAGATTAAGCCAACTTCGTTAGAGCACAGAGAGACTTGTTTGTGGATAGTAAAAGGTAACATTTATTTAACATTTACTTTGTGCCTGGCACAATTCCAAGCACGTTACACACACTAACTCATTTAACCTTCATTACTATTTCTAGGAAGTAAATACTATTATTCCTATTTTACAGATAAGAAAACTGAGTCACAAAGGAGTTCAATCATTTGCTCAAGCTAATGAGTGACAAAACTGAGATTCATACCTGGTCAGTCTGGTTTCACAATCTGTGCCCTTATGTCTATGCTGCGGATGCCATCAGAAGTCCAGGGACTACATTACTCTGCCCTCCCCATCTATGAGTTCAAGGTTTTTTCAATTCAACCAGGAGTGTTTAGGATATGGAGAATTTGAAGGTCTCCTGCTAACACTTCCTAATTGGAGGACATCACTGACAGAAATCCTTTTAACCAGGATGTTGAGAAAGAATGCTTTCCTCATTTGATTCTGATCCACATGGGAAAAGTGTCTGTCATCGAGGATGAAAATGGCGCACAAGTACCTACTGCATTGCAAAAAACCCCAAAAAACAAGAGAGCTTTTAGTTTTATAAATAACAAAGGGAAGGAGGATTTTCTGCAACTGCTTTGACATGATAGTCCTGACTTTAAATATATGCCATTGCATGAATAAAAAATTCAGTTCTCCCTTAGGTAGTATTCATGAGATATCTAAAACAAAGTCCTGAATTACATAGGTAACTCCTAAGAAAAGAAACCGCACTTTTTGCATATTTTATATATGCAAAAAATATATATGACCTAATTTTTTTAAATGAAGCCAATTCCTTAAGGTAATAGTTCTCAAAATGTGGACCAGCAGCATAGCATCACCTGGGAACTTATGAGAAATGCATATTCTCAGGCCTCACCCCAGAATCAGCAACTCCGGGGATGAGGCCCAGCAATCAGGAGTTTCACAAACCCATTAGGTGATGGTGATGCGTGCCCAAGTTTGAGAATCACCATCTCAGGGTAGTATTGGGCATTTAAACACCACAAGAATACCTCCTAATTCCTAGTCCAAGATTTTATAAACTCTCACTGTTTGATGAAAGTAGATGTTATTTTTCTTCTTTTTTTCAATTTTGTTTTATTGAAGTACAGTTGATTTACCATGTTGTGCCCACCTCTGCTGTACAGCAAAGTGACTCAGTTATGCACATATAGACATTCTTTTTTATATTCTTTTCCATTATGGTTTATCTCAGGATACTGAATATAGTTCCCTGTGCTATACAGTAGGACCCTGTTGTTAATCCATTCTAAATGTAATAGTTTGCATCTACCAACCCCAAACTCCCAGTCCATCCCTCTCCCTCCCCCCGTCTCCCTTGGCAACCACAAGTCTGTTCTCTGTGTCTACGAGTCTGTTTCTGTTTTGTAGATAGGTTCGTTTGTGTCATATCTTAGATGCCACATATAAGTGAAATCATATGGTATTTGTCAGAAAGGAGCTGTTATGATAGGATTTTTTTAAAAAGGCACTGTGCCCTTGCAAATATAATTCTTATGGGGAAAAAAAAGCGTCTTCCTGATTCTTCTGTTTATAGGCAGGCAGATTTTCTACAGTTTAGTTGATTTCTGATGCTTAGTCTATGAACAATGCAAATTGGAAAACACTGATAAGGTCTCTTATGTCTGTTTATTTACTTTGTGTTTTGGACAGCAGCATCCACCACTGAGGGGTGCTCTCTGGCTGAAGGGGGAGGGAGTCTGACAGGAGTCACTCTTTCAGGCCAGGTTCCCCAGCCTGTAACCTGGGGAAGATGAGGGCAAGTGAACCGCCTGTCAGCTCACAATGGTGCTTTGGCTTCCAGAGCTGGTGTCAGGGGTAGAGAACTCCCAAAAATGAACGGAACAAACTCCTAACATACAGAATTCATGACTTGATCTCTTCTCCTCTCTCCCTCCATCCTCACTCCCACTCCCGCTTTCTGTTTCACAGAGAAATGCAAGCAATCAGAAAAGACTCTCCACCACTGCCATTACTACAACTCCCAGCCTACCTGTGCCTGCACACACATACCTTTCCTCCTCTCCTGTTCCTGAGAGGGGCCTCTGCTCCAGTGCGAGGTCAGTGCCTTTAGTACGGCACTGGGTCCTATCCTTGCTCACCTACCGGAGGACATCTCTCCAGCAACTACCCCTCCTCTCTCCTACACATCAGTTTCTCTCTTCTAATGACTGGATCGCTCACATCAGGCTGCAAACGTGCTGTCATTTACACCTTTCTTAAAAACAAAAACAGGGCTTCCCTGGTGGCGCAGTGGTTGAGAATCTGCCTGCTAATGCAGGGGACACGGGTTCGAGCCCTGGTCTGGGAAGATCCCACATGCCGCGGAGCAACTGGGCCCGTGAGCCACAATTACTGAGCCTGCGCATCTGGAGCCTGTGCTCCGCAACAAGAGAGGCCGCGATAGTGAGAGGCCCGCGCGCCGTGATGAAGAGTGGCCCCCGCTTGCCACAACTAGAGAAAGCCCTCGCACAGAAACGAAGACCCAACACAGCCAAAAATAAATAAAATAAATAAAAATTAAAAAAAAACAAAAAACAAAAACAAAAACAAATACTCGGTCCCACATTCTAATACAGCTTCTGCCCCATTTCTCTACTCCTTTCTACAGCAAAGCTCCTCAGAAGAGTCATCTACGGCACTATCCCATTTCTCCTCCCATTCAGCCTTGAATTTACCCCACAGGGCTCGCATGCCCACCACTTTACCAACGTGACTTACGTTCTCCATGTAACTACATCCATTAGTCAGGTCTCGGTCTTAATCTTTCTTGTTTTATCAGCTTCATTTGATACAGTTGATCACTGCCCCCTCCTTGAAACATTCCCTTGTTGCTTCCAGAATGACACACTATCCTTGGGAATTCAAAGATGAATATATGATCCATGCCTCCAAGTCTGTTAGGAAGACTTGGACAACGCCGTCAAGAGCTTCTGGACTTCCAGAGTCTCACATAAATCCATTTGTGGCGGTACCGCCCAGACTTTTTCATGTCCAGGCACACATAAAGAGATGATAACATCTGCCCCGTACTTCGGGATAAGGAGACAAGACCGACCCCAACAGAAGACAACCCACCTAGGCAACTCCAAGACCTGAGGGTCACAACACGTGCTTTGAATGGCTCCAATTTATGCCTTCATGTAAAGCAACCCACCTCTGTTTTATTGGGCTTCAAAGAAAATACAATCCTTTGATGGCCTTGGTAATAGACTTCTCTGTCGCATAAATGTGGTGCAAAGGCTCAATAATTCTTATATACTCTTTTTCTTAGAATTGTAGTTTAACTCCTTCAGTTCAAGGCCTGTTGTATATCCCTCTTATATGCCCCGCAGCGCCTAGCACAGTGGTGAACACAGGACATATTTTTAAAAATATGTCAGATTAAAATTCTGTGCCAGATACTATTGCTTCAGCAACATCGTCTTTTTTTTTTCTTTTACGTGAAAGCAGGTTTATTTAGAGAGATACACCTTCCATAGGCAGAATGCAGTCTGTCTCAGGAGGCGAGAGTGGCCGAGGAGTCCTTTCTTAATCACCATATGTTTTTGGACAGCATTCCGTTCTATCAATCAAAGGTTAGATAGACCTTAATTGAAAGTAGAAACCAAAAAAGACAAGTCCAGAACCTCCCTTACTCACACATTTTGTCATTGGAAGTTCTTCCTGATATCTAACCCGATGGTACCATGTGTCTAAGCTTACTTTCTATGATTTAGCCTTGAAAAGGAAGGAGAGGAGGAGCGGCACATGAATAGTCTGCATAACAACACGAGCTGGTGATGATGGTGTCCTGATATCACTGGATTGTAGATGCTGTTAAAGTTTTCCACTGTGGTTGCTATGGAAACAGTGAAGAGTGGTTTGGGCATAAAGCTTCTCAGAGAAAAGGTGTTTCAGAAAAGCAAAGCCCGGTAAGTCATCAAGGCCACTCCACAAGGAAAGGAATTCATTTGGTACACAGTGTTACCTTTTTCGGTTTTTATGTTGTTTTGCTCCATTTGTAATTTATTGACAACAAAGAAGCAAGAAGCAATCTACCAAGGTTGGGAACAAGGACACTTTTATTACTCTGAGATTCTTGTTTTCTATTCAGTAGTGGAAAATAAGCCAGGGATGATTATCTGTTCTCTGCTGATGCAGGCACCTTAGAAATAAACATACTCTCAACACTACGGTGAAAAACGGAAACTTTTAAAGTTTGAGTAACGAAATAAGAACTCCGAAGAATTCTCACTCCTCCCCATAACCACTTCTATTTCATTTGCCTCCATAACACATACAAAAACATTGTTTCCCCTCCATAAATACGATCTTTCAGTCAAAAACATTTTAATGATTCAGAAAGTTTATTATGGAAGACTAAGATGCCTGAAACTCAGTTTTCACCCTCGACTATCATCCAGCTATCAGAACAAAAAGAAATCAATCCTCAGTCATGGAACCTACCTCATGTCCCAGATGCCTCTGTCTGTGGAAAGTCTGTCCATTCCCAGCAGTTTAGCAATCAGGAAAATCACTCTCAAAAATGAGGCAGGGGAAAAAAAGGAAAGAACAGAGGGAAGCAAAGCTGGAAAGGAAATATGTATTAATTTCAAATAAGAAGAACTCAACTGTCCTTGTGATTAAGTAATTTTTTTTTTTTTTGGGCCGCGCAGCATGTGGGATGTTAGTTTCCCCGATCAGGGATTGAACCCACACCCCCTGCATTGGAAGTGCGGAGTCTTAACCACTGGACCACCAAGGAAGTCCCTCAACTGTCCTTGGAAGGCAGAGGGGGATCCGAATTGTTACTGGACATTTCAGTTGGAAAATTCCATTTTCAGCAGCACATTGTCAGCTATGGTTCCCTTTTTCTAAGAAGTTCAGCCATTACCCTCAGCCTTGCTATTTAAAGTATGGCTCATGAATCAGCAGCATTGAGAGGTTTTGAGAAATGTGGAATTGCAAGCCCTGCCCTTCTGCAATTTAACAAGATCCTCCAGGTAATCATGAGCATTTTGAGAAGCACTGAGCCTGGTCAGCCTTCAGTTCTAACGTGCTCTGAGCTGATGCCAACACTGCCCCTCTATCAACCGCACCTTGAGTAGCAAGGATCTAGCGAAGGCACTGGCTTTCCACCCTGGCTGCAAGTGAGAATCACCTGAGGAATTTCAAAACAACATGAGCCTGAGTCTCTCCTACATTGATTCGGAATTAACAGGTCTGGGGTGGGGTCCAGACATTAGTATTTTTCAAAAGCTCCCAGATGATTCTAACAAGTGGCCAGTGGTGAGATCCACTTACCTAGACTAACTCTTCATTTTATAATAATTAAAACCCCAAACTGCCATTAGTTTTCAATTAGCAATAATCGCGCCTCGGATAAACCTCATTGGCTACGATACTGCCACTGCGCAAAGCTCAAACTGCCATTAGAATAGGACTTGGTGGTTTCCCTACATTATCTCACTTGGGAGTCCTCAAAACAACTCTGTAAGGTAGATACAGCAGATATTGTTATACCTGTTTAACAGATAAGAAAATTAGCTGAGAGCTGCTTCCACTACACTAACTTAGGGTGCAGCTAAATAACTGCTATTTCCCTGGTTGAGAATAGCGGAAAGTTGAGGTCTAAAATTAATACAACATCCAGTGTTTTCCACTGTGAGTCTATAGGAAAAGCCTGAACTCATCTTAAAGGATAAATCACCGATGCCAATCTCTTAATTTTATATGTGAGGAAACTGAGGCCCAGAGATTTGTCTCAAACCACAAATTTTAGCTGAAATGAGAACTCAGATCTCCACACTCCTAGTTCAGTATGTTTCCCACTGAATTGCATTTCCCAAGCGTGATCCATCTTGTGGGATTCCACAAGATACTAACAGATGCTCCACTGAAAAAGGTTAGATATGCTAAGCCACATCTGGGTTAAAACAAATTCAATAGTGTCCTTGACCTCAGGACTTCTCGGCCTTCACTGGGCTCATGTGTCCTCCAAGTCTCTGAGAGCTTTATATAATATATGGCATTTCCACAACTTATTTGACTATGGAACCACTTTTTTTCAGTCAAGAATCTTGAAATAGTCCTATTCAAATAAGCAGACCTTGAGGAGGACTGTAGGCTACTCTGCTTGAGGGGCTGGAAACAAGGTTATGCCCTCAGAATTAGGGCACCAACTATAATAACTAAAGGGAAAAGTATCATTAGCACCACGAAGCATCTAAAACAGTCAGCTCAAGGCTGCAAAAGTATGGCCTCATCATTTTATTCCACCTTGTCCCTTAATAGACCATGCCTCAGACCCATTCCCCCAATAGGAAGAGTCATTGTGATGTCCTTCTTGATGGTTTGCTACTCTGTAATGAGCAAATCCCTGTGTCAGGCACTAGGCAAAGCACTTACCCGGATAATCTTGTTTAATCTTTAACACAATCCTATGAGGTAAGGACTCTTAGTATCCCTACTTTAAAGTTTAAAAATCTGAGAATTAAAACAGGTTAAGTAGCATGTCCAAAGTCATACAATAAGTAATGGAACTAGGTTTTGAACCTGAAGATGCCCAATGTCAGATTCAGTTATGTGATTATGACATGATGTTGCCACTATAAATGATCTTCTTTTCCATTTATCAGAGTGTATTCTATTTATCAGAGAGAGACAGAGACAGAGAGATAGAGACAGAGAGAGAGCTTTTTGAGAAATTTTTAAGGATTGTGAGGGCTAACAAGTCTGCAATGTGCAGTGCAGGCCAGCAGGCTGGAAATCCCAGCAGGAGTTAATGCTGTAGTCTTGAGTCTGAAGGCAATCTGGAGGCAGAATTCCTTCTTCTGGGGACCTCAGTCCTTTCCCTTAAGGATTTCAACCGATTGGATGAGTCCCACCCACGTTATGGAGGATAATCTGCTTTACCCAAAGTCTACTGATTGAAATGTTAGTCACATCTACAAAATGCCTTCACAGCAACACCTAGACTCAAGTGTTAGACCAACAGCTGGGTACTGTAGCCTGGCCAAGTTGACACTTAAAATTAACCATCACACTATGTAATAAACAAAAATAAAAAAACGTAGGTATCTTAGATTGCATAGTCCAATTTCCTTATTTTGCAAGTGAGAAAACAGATCAGAAAGGATAAGCCCCCAGTGATACACATGCGTTCACAGGAGAACATGCACACCCACATATGCAGAACCTTTCATAAGTTGCTCACTACCTTCTAATACAATTAAGTAGAAAAATTAAATCCCTCCAAAACACTATTTATTTTTACTTTGAAGACTTGATTAGAAAAATTCAGCTAACAGTCCATTTTATTACTTCTCTCCAGGCTAATGCTCCCACACGCTGGATGTGGGGACTACTTTCAGAGCAGATGGGGAGTCTGGAAATAGCTGACACTTTTCTCCCCAAAAGCAGACTTACTCTCAAGTCCATTCCTGTCCCTCCTACCCACCCCCTCAACCTCTCCAGTCTCACCTGTCACTTCTCAGGCTTCCTCCAACTTTATGCCTCCTCTTGCCTCTGGGCTTGCAAACAAGCTCTCCTGTCTGCGGCACTCTTTCCTCAACCCCCTACAAGCTCTCCCGTCTGCGGCACCCTTTCCTCAACCCCCTACCCCTCCACACACACAAACCCCTTTTGCCTGGCTAAAGCCCAGTCATGCTTAGGTCTCAGCTGAAACATCTTTTCCTCAGGTAATGCCCCTGCCCCTACCAGACTGGGTTAGATGTCCTTCCCATGCGCCCCTATGGCATGCAGTACCAGCCCCTGATATTTACTGTTTATTTATCTATATCCCCACTAATGGTATCCCTAGCATGGTATCCCCAGTGTTAGAGTGTATCACATGAAAGACATTCAATAAATATTTATTGGGGGAAGGAAGAAAAGGAGGAATGAAGGAAAAAGGAAGGAATTTCTTTTTTTTTTTTTTTTTTTTAATGAGGATCTTGAATCAGATGCGTATGTTTGATTGATTGATTGATTTTGGCTGTGTTGGGTCTTCGTTTCTGTGCGAGGGCTTTCTCCAGTTGTGGCAAGCGGGGGCCACTCTTCATCGCGCTGCGCGGGCCTCTCTCGTTGCGGAGCACAGGCTCCAGACGCGCAGGCTCAGCAGTTGTGGCTCACGGGCCCAGCCGCTCTGCGGCATGTGGGATCTTCCCAGGCCAGGGCTCGAACCCGTGTCCCCTGCATTAGCAGGCAGATTCTCAACCACTGCGCCACCAGGGAAGCCCCAGGAAGGAATTTCTTTAGGGCCTATCTTGCACTGCATGACTGAGATCTGACTATTAGAAACAGTCTGTGATGAAATTTGCCCAGGGAACTGCAGGGTGTAGAGCAAATTTGGTCTTTTCAGGTGCTAGGGAGTCTCTGCCAAGTGACCTGGCATCCTGGGGTTTTGTTTTGCCGTCATTTGGACATTGATGTCACCAGGGAGTTATCGGTGTAAGGTAACAGGAAGCTGAACCAGGGTGGTAGCAGCAGGAATGGAAAGGGACCCATAAAGGGATGTTTCACGGCTAATTTGGACTGCATTCGTTGGGATGTGAAGGAGAAGGGTGCAAGATCAGGAAGCTGGGAGAATCTGATTTCTGGTACAAGACAATATCATCAATTTAATTCCACACTGAATTGGAGATATTAGGAAAGCATCTAAAAATACAGCTGAAAATATAAAACAAAGCCAAGAAGATCTACAGTCCTTCACAAATTATTTATATCAATTACTGTGATCAAAGAAGTGTCAAAACTGGCCAGTAGGCAGAACCGGTATTGCCTATATGATGTGCTTTGAGGGTCATCAAAAAGACTCTTCTCCTTCACGATCTATCATCATGTCAAGGTACCTGAAATGTAATTAAAATGGTACTTTTCATATATCATCACATATAATTTGTATGCACATATTATATCTCTGGAAGGAAAGATAAGTCATGGTAACAGTGGTTACCTCTGGAAAAGGGGGATTAGGAGATTGGAGGTCAGAGGTGGGAGGGAAACCTATCTTTTACCATTTACACTTTTGTACCCACTGAAGCTTTTTATCATGTACATAGATCTTTAATGTAGAAAAGAAAATTTTTTATTTTATTTTTAAAAGTTGGAATTTGTCAATGGGCAGTTGGTTAAATAAATTATAGTACATCCATTAAGTGGGATAATGTACAGTCATTAAAATGAAAAAAAAAACGGGGCTTCCCTCGTGGCGCAGTGGTTAAGAATCTGCCTGCCAATGCAGGGGACACGGGTTTGAGCCCTGGTCTGGGAAGATCCCACATGCCACGGAGCGACTAAGCCCGTAAGCCACAACTACTGAGCCTGCGCGTTTGGACCTGTGCTCCGCAATGGGAGAGGCTGCGACAGTGAGAGGCCCGCGCACCGCGATGAAGAGTGGCCCCTGCTCACCGCAACGGGAGAAAGCCCTCGCACAGAAATGAAGACCCAACACAGCCAAAAAGAAATTAATTAATTAATTAATTTTAAAAGAAATGAAGAAAAGATAGCTTTGATCCAAAAGATGTACTGATCCAAAGATGTCCATGATGATTTGTTAAGTAAAAAACAAAATTTAGAGTGTAAACATTAAAAATCCACCCATTAAAACAAAATGTGTTTAAATATTTGGTAGCATGTATATGCATAGGGAAAAGCTGTCAAAATACACCTGTTAGCATTGATAACCCTGGCAAGATGGAATTAGAAGAAACTTTCGCTTTCGAAGTTATATATTTTGACATTGCTTGAACTTTTACAAGGAGCATATTACTTTATAATCAGAAAAAAAGATAATTTAAAACATTTGTGACAATGCAAATAGCCCAAAAATGGAGGGAGGGTCATCATCTTCAGTAGCTGGGGCAACTTTTAAACCCTCTAGATGAAAACTAGGTACTCATGGGTAGTGTGTGCATTAAGTCAGGGAGAAGTGGTGTAATACAGCCTTGGCTCACAACAGTGCCTCAATAATATTTAATAACTGAATTTATAATTAAACTCAATAAAGTTGGACTATAAAGTAGATACAACTTGTCTTTTTCCCAAGTGAATGACAAAATAGGTACTTATCACCAGGAGCTTAAAAAACAGAGGGTCTGACCTCAAGGCCATAGTCTAAGATAACTTAGCATCACCTGTTTTCCCCTCTTCACTGCTTTCCAACAATCTGATTCTTTTCTTTTTGTTTGCCCTTGTCATGTTCCCAGCCCTTTTTGTAAAATTGCCCATTAGAACCACAAGAGGGCAGCAGCCTCATGTACAAGAAAGGCTCTCAGGCATTGGTAATCATAAAAAGCAAAGGGAGGAGATGCCTTTATAAAAAGTGTTATCAAAACTTTAGAGATTTCAACATCTTGCTCTGAATAGGTGTGGGACCACATTTAATGTTCTGTTAGAAATTATAAACAATGAGTGGGAAAGAAATTCATGCTGGTGAGTGGAGCTAATGTATTTCCCTCTCTTCCAGAAACTGGCCAGAAGAAGTGAGACCGAAAAGAGAACAGTCTAGAACCTAAGACTTACTCCTAATGTAGACTCTTGCACCAGGATGGAAGGGGGATCTTACCACAATGCTACTACCGTCAATGGCACCCTAGTGACTCACGAGCCTTTGGAACGTCACAGGTTGTGGGAAGTCATCACCATCGCAGCTGTGACAGCCGTGGTGAGCTTGATCACCATCGTGGGCAACGTCTTAGTCATGATCTCTTTCAAAGTCAACAGTCAGCTGAAGACAGTTAACAACTATTACCTGCTCAGCTTAGCCTGTGCAGATCTCATCATTGGGATCTTCTCCATGAACCTCTACACTACCTACATCCTCATGGGACACTGGGCTCTCGGGAGTCTGGCTTGTGACCTTTGGCTTGCACTGGACTACGTGGCCAGCAATGCTTCTGTCATGAACCTTCTGGTGATCAGTTTTGACCGATACTTTTCTATCACAAGACCCCTGACGTATCGGGCCAAGCGTACCCCAAAGAGGGCTGGCATCATGATTGGCTTGGCCTGGCTGATCTCCTTCATCCTCTGGGCCCCAGCGATCCTCTGCTGGCAGTACTTGGTTGGGGAGCGGACGGTCCCACCAGACGAGTGCCAGATCCAGTTCCTCTCAGAGCCCACCATCACTTTTGGCACTGCCATCGCTGCATTCTACATCCCTGTTTCTGTCATGACAATCCTCTACTGCCGAATCTACCGGGAAACAGAGAAGCGAACCAAGGACCTGGCCGACCTCCAGGGCTCTGACTGCGTGGCTGAAACTGAGAAGAGAAAGCCAGCTCAGGAGGCTCTGCTCACGTCCTGCTTTAGCTGCCCCCAGCCCACACTGGCCCAGAGGGAAAGGAACCAAGCCTCCTGGTCATCCTCCTGCAGGAGCACCTCCGTCACTGGGAAGCCATCCCGAGCCACTGGCCCGAGCACTGAGTGGGGCAAAGCCGAGCAGCTAACCACCTGCAGCAGCTACCCCTCCTCAGAAGATGAGGACAAGCCCACCACTGACCCTGTCTTTCAAGTGGTCTACAAGAGTCAGGCCAAGGAAAGCCCAAGGGAAGAATTCAGTGCTGAAGAGACCAAGGAAACTTTTGTGAACGCTCAAACTGAAAAAAATGACTATGACACCCAGAAATACTTCCTGTCTCCAGCTGCTGCTCATCGACCCAAGAGTCAGAAGTGCATGGCCTATAAGTTCCGATTGGTGGTGAAAGCTGATGGGACCCAGGATACCAACAACGGCTGTCGCAAGGTGAAAATCATGCCCTGCTCCTTCCCGGTGTCCAAGGACCCTTCGACGAAAGGCCTTGATCCCAACCTCAGCCATCAGATGACCAAACGAAAGAGGATGGTCCTCGTCAAAGAGAGGAAAGCAGCCCAGACCCTGAGTGCAATTCTCCTGGCTTTCATCATCACGTGGACTCCTTACAACATCATGGTCCTGGTTTCTACCTTCTGCGACAAGTGTGTCCCAGTCACCCTGTGGCACTTGGGCTACTGGCTGTGCTACGTCAATAGCACTGTCAACCCCATTTGCTATGCCCTCTGCAACAGAACCTTCAGGAAGACCTTTAAGATGCTGCTTCTCTGCCGATGGAAAAAGAAAAAAGTGGAAGAGAAATTGTACTGGCAGGGGAACAGCAAGCTCCCCTGAAAAGTAACGACTCCCCTCAAAAGTATGACCGTGGTCAAGGTCCTCTGAGGATGGGTGAACTGATTCTGGTTTACTTTTCAAAAAGACCTTTTGAGTCCCTGAGGACATGGAAAGCCTCGAGGTCCGTCGCCAAAAGGAAAGAGTCACAGCTGCCACAGTTGCTGCCAAATTGAATGATTCTTATCCATGACCAGGGTCGCCTGATGCTGCTGGAGTGTTTGCCACCAAAGAGACAGACTCATGACCCTTCACAGAAGGAGGGGCACTTGGTCACAGTGAACAACAACTGAGGGAGCTCCTGTCCAACCTTCTGTGGGCAACGGCAGGACCGGTGGAAACCTGTCACAGAGTTTCGTACAGTATGTATGTGTCTCTGAAGTTGTCTCATTTCAGTGAGAACCAGGAGAATGTAAGTCATTGTCACCTGTTAACAAGAGTGTGAGATTCAACTGGCTTCTAAGATTCTATTTCTTTATAAACTGATCAGTATTTATTATGCAGCTATTATGTGTTCTGTACTGTGGTATGTTTTCCTGTCCCTACATCTGAGCAAAGCTCTTGCTCTTCCTTTTCACAACTGATGCCAATTCCTGGTACCCACTGAGGCCAGGCCAGTCCCCACAGAACCACCCTTCCTCTCAGAGACCTGGGTCTGAAAGGACACTGGAACCTGATCACACCCAGTCCTACAGAGAAGCCTCTATTCTGCTAATAAAGGTGATCAGGTCTCCACAGTCAGTTATTTTGTTTTTACCAGTGGGGATTTTTTTCCTTTTATGTAAACAAATATTATGTATTGTAGTTTGTGCCCTTTGAACCCATTTATTTATGCTCTGTCCTTAGGAAGACTAATTGTATGACAGCTCTTCACTGGGTAAAGACCTTCTCCAGTCTGTTTAATCATGGTTCTCTTAAATTATTCTCAGAGGTCTTACTTTCTAATCTCTTCACAAGGCAAACCTGAGGCAAAATGTGCAAAACAAATTTGGTTTCACTCCATGCTTTTGAACTTCTTCCAGGCCCTTTTGCAGGCCCTCATCCAGACCCCCAATTCATACCCAGGCACAAGCAGGTCACTGTGCTGTCTCCAGCCAGAAGTGCTATTTAGAGGGACAGCAGGGGAAAGGCTCTTTTAAAAAAAAATAGGTCCTCCAAATCATGGCTCAGAAATGACTTACTGGACTTCCCTGGTGGCGCAGTGGTTAAGAATCCGCCTGCCAATGCAGGGGACACGGGTTCAAGCCCTGGTCCGGGAAGATCCCACATGCCGCGGAGCAACTAAGCCCGTGCACCACAACTACGGAGCCTGTGCTCTAGAGTCCGCAAGCCACAACTACTGAGCCCACGTGCCACAACTACTGAGCCCGTGCGCCTAGAGCCCGTGCTCTGCAACAAGAGAAACCACCACAATGAGAAGCCCACGCACCTCAATGAAGAGTAGCCCCAGCTCACCGCAACTAGAGAAAGCCTGCGTGCAGCAACGAAGACCCAACACAGCCATAAATAAATAAATAAATTTATTAAAGAAAAAAAAAGAAATGACTGACTTAGTCATTCCTCTCCAAATTCACAAAAATGAGAAGCCCAGAAAAATACAGTTGAGGTCCAGTAATGCTGGCTATGGTCATTAAAAATGACCATGTTTTCTTTAAAAACAAAATGTAGGCCACAATAATGTATAAAAATAAAAGTTATCAACATACATTTAAATATCAGGATTATCCAAAAACCAAATTTTAATTGAAATCTCTGTGTATATAAACAAACCAAATCTAAGAGGTTTCTTTGATAATTCTGAAAATAAACCAATGTGCAAGAAATCAAAACAATACAATAATGCATAAAATTAATGAACAGTCCACAAAGAAAGCAGCAGTATAGCATACAACAAGGATTTTAAAGATGAAACACTCCTGTCAGACAGAAACTCATTATTTAACCTGTTGATTACATCTGCAGTTGTATATAAAAATCTCTGGACTTCTTTTCACCTAATGTGGGCTAGTTCTTTTTCAGCCTCGTTTGCTAAGGGGATGTAAAAATAGCTGGTTTAGTTGTCCTGGGAATTCGGTATGTACTTGAGTATAGGAGAGTTTCAAGCTTTCCACTGAAGAGTGAATTGGCCTCTTCTACAGAGTACCAAGGACGCTTCACGGGGGGAGTGGAAACCCAGGCCTCTCCAGCCCTGTAGGGACTTGATGTTGAGATGGAACATCTTTGAAGCAACGTAGCTGCTGAGGCTTTATGAAGGGCAGGTTGACATCCACCAAGAATTTGGTAGAGCATATTAACTGGCTCAATTCTCCAAGACAGAGACTCCCAGGTCTACAAGATGCCAACAGGATGTGGCTTCATAAGCTCTGGATAAACAGTTGATGTTTTCAGTTTAAGGCTTTGACAAAAGTGAAAATCCCTCCAAGAGAACAGCACTTTGAGCTCACTCACTGTTCACAGTAGAGAGAGATACAACCTAATTCAAACAAAAGAACACAGAACTGAGGGGGTGGGCTGGTGGAGGCACATTTTTCTCACTCCACAACTGCCTAGAACTAAGCCTTTTTTGTCTTTTGTGAAATTAATTGAGAGGCCTATGCCTCCTACATCACGGGCTTTGGGAGGCAACCAGTTATGCAGACTACCTATGCCCCTTGACAAAGACAAAAAGAATGCCCCAAACTACTAGGGGAAACTAGACTTTTTTAGAATAGGGCCTCTGGTGGGGTCCTCAGAATGAACAGATCCAACTGTAAACTACAGAGGCCTGATGGGTGGATGGGTAGGGTGTGGACTGACTTTGGATCTTAGGCCTTCTTATGCCCCATCTCCAAAGCTCTGTTTGTGGTACACTGTGTGCAGCTTTGATTAGTTGCCTGTTGGACACTGCTATGTTGCTAATATTGTGGTTTGTTTCTCCTTGCTGTGAATTTGATGGCTTGTCGAGGAATCTGTTTTCAGTACAATTTTTGGTTAAAGCATTTCGTCAGCATTCCTGGTCTCTGCTTTGCTCCTTTGGTGAATGTCTTTTGAGGGTGATGCTGATGTTTGGCTCTTTGTCATTGTGAAATCTGTACCTAATCTCTGGAGAGAAAAATCCCATTGTCTACTGTAAATACTGGAATCACAGCGAAGGATGTGGGGACTGGACTGCTTTTCTGTATCATACTAGCATTGTTCTAGATATTAAAGAAATTTAACTACACAGTAGTCCAACGCAAAGTGTTTAAATAAGAAAATGGTCTCAGGCTTCCCTGGTGGCACAGTGGTTAAGCATCTGCCTGCCAATGCAGGAGACACGGGTTTGAGCCCTGGTCCAGGAAGATCCCACATGCCGCGGAGCAACAAAGCCCGTGCGCCACAACTACTGAGCCTGTGCTCTAGAGCCTGCAAGCCACAACTACTGAGCCCATGTGCCACAACTACTGAAGCCCGTGCGCCTAGAGCCCGTGCTCTGCAACAAGAGAAGCCAGTACAATGAGAAGCCCGTGCACCGCAACCAAGAGTAGCCCCCGCTCGCCACAACTAGAGAAAGCCTCCATGCAGCAACGAGGACCCAATGCAGCCAAAAATGAATAAATTAAATAAATTTGAAAAAGAAAAGAAAGAAAATGGTCTCAGTGAGCTTGACAGATCCATCTATGTTAGAGATTCCACACACATTCGCATCACCTGGCCTTTTAAGGGGGTAGAAGTTGCTATACAATGTGGATACATGTCCCTCTTGCCACCTTTGTGATTTTCCCCTTTCCTCAGTTACCAAATTAAGATGAAATAATGATGACAAGATTCCTGTGACTAAAATGATCCCATCACCCTCCAGGACGAGGGAGGTGAGGCAGACCTCAAACCAGGGCACGTCAGCCAATACAGACCCTGCAACAAACCAGAACAGCAGCATTTCTTCTCCAACTGCTCGAAGAGCTGGTGCCCCAGTCATTTCATTCCTATTGTAAGTGAGACTAATTCCCATCTCCCCCTACTCATATCACCAGTAAAGTTTGAGATTATATAAATTCTTTCCAATAAGAGCCCCAGATTGAGAGTGAGAGGTGGAAGGGAAATACGTTTTTTAAGCATCCAGAAAGGAACCAGAAGAAAAATTATTTAAAAACATACAACTTTTTTTGGGGGGGGAGGATAATTTTAAACTTAGAAAAAAGCTGCAATAATAGTACAGAGAACTCTGATATCCTTCACCCACATTTCCCAGTTGTTAACATTTTGCCACATTTGTGCTGTGTGTGTGTGTGTGTACACATTTTTTTTTCTCAGCCATTTGGAGTAAGTTGCAGACATCACATCCACTGACCTCTAAATACTCCAGTGGGTATTTCTTAAGAACAAGGAAATTATCTTACATTACCACAATACAAATACAGAATCAGGAAATTCAACATTGCTGTAATATTGTTATGTGAAACATAATTATGTAGTACAGTCCATACTCAACTTTTACCAGTTGTTCAAACAATGTTCATTATAAGAATTTCTTTTCCAGTTAGGATCTAATCCAGGACCACACACTGCATTAGCTGTCATGTCTCTTGGACTCTTTTAATTTGGAAGAGGTCTTCAGCTTTCTTTTGTCTTTTATAATATGGTCATTTCTTTAGAGTACAGTCAATCCAATTTTTAAAAAAGAATTTCCGGGGACTTCCCTGGTGGTCCAGTGGTAAAGAATCCACCTTCCAATGCAGGGGACATGGGTTCAATCCCTGGTCGGGGAGCTAGGTTCCCACATGCCACAGGGCAGCTAAGCCCTCGCACCACAACTACTGAGCTCCCGTGCTGCAAACTACAGAGCCCACGCGCTCTGGAGCCCACACGCCACAACTACAGAGCTCAAGTGCCCTTGAGCATGCACGCCACAACTAAAGAAGAGAAAAAAACCCACACGCCACAAGTAGAGAGAAGCCCGTGCGCCACAGCAAAGATCTCGCATGCCACAACGAAGACCCGACACAGCCAAAAAAAATTAATTATAATTAATTAAAGGCTTAGTCTAAAAAAAAGAAAAAGAATTTCCATCAGTTTGCAGTTGTCTGATGTTTCACATCAGATTCAGTTTGTTTGTTTTGATTTGGGCAGGAATGTCACAAATGTGATATTGTGTCCTCAGTGCATCACATTAGCAGGACATGCTGTTTTATCCCAGTAGTGGTGACGCTAACACGGCTCTCTTGGTTAAAGTGTACCTCCCATCCACCCGCCACGTTTCTCCACTATAAATTTACTATTTTTCCCTCTGCAACTAATAATTTTGAGAAAGAGATTTTAAGCCTCTATAAATGTCCTATGGGTCATCAGGTTTTCACTCAGTAATTGTTGTATCTCTTTATTATTCTCATCAAGTTATTCCTATGATGATTGCCAAGTGGTTGGCATTCCACTGTAAGGAAGACTTGTTCCCTCTTTATTATCTATTTATTTACTTATTTATTACTATTATAGACTAACAAACTCATAATAATTGGTTAAAACCCATTACTGTCATTATTTCAATGTTAAAATTGTCACAAATGTAAGCAGTAAGAGCCCCTTCAAGATGATTCCTGTGACCCTTTGACATAGTTCAAACATTTTTTGAGCACTCCCTTACCTTCTGGTACAAGAAGATATTCCAGGCTCATCTTCACTCTCCCCACCCCAACCCAAGAATCAGTCATTTCTTCAAGGAGCCCTGGTTTCATTAAGTAGAGAATGGTACCTGACTCAGTTCTAGAATCAGGATGTATTCATTGCTATTAGACCCTTTCAGTGGATGGAACTAAGAAATATGTATATGTGTATACCTACTAAAAACAATGAGTTCATATTGACATCTGCAATTCCAATCCTATACAACGGGGGCTTCCCTGGTGGCAGAGTGGTTAAGAATCCGCCTGCCAATGCAGGGGACACAGGTTCAAGCCCTGGTCCGGGAAGACCCGCATGCCGTGGAGCAACAAAGCCCGTGCGCCACAACTGCTGAGCCTGTGCTCTAGAGCCCATGAACCACAACTGCTGAGCCCACGTGCCACAACTACTGAAGCCCATGCACCTAGAGCCTGTGCTCCACAACTAGATAAGCCACTGCAATGAGAAGCCTGCGCACCACAACGAAGAGTAACCCCCGCTCGCTGCAAGTAGAAAAAGCCCACGCACAGCAACGAGGACCCAACGCAGCCAAAAATAAATAAATTTATTTATTTTTAATGTTAAAAAAAAAATCAGTAACCCTTGTTTTATTTTTACTCACAATCATTTTGTTTTTGTTTTTTTTCCTCTACTTTTCACTGGAGCCACCTTCTCCAAATGCCCCAAATCTTTGTACCCTCTTTCCTTCACCATCTTCTTAGATCCAAGAACCACCATCCAGGCAACCTGATTCCTCCTCTGTTTGGTTACTCATTTGTTCAGCAGATAATTATTTATCTCTGTGGGAACCATGTGACTGCAGAGGGGAATAAGACACTGTCCTGGCCCCCAAGAACACAGACTAACAGAACGAGGGACAGGACAACTGTACAAAGAGAATCACTCCAGTGATGGCTGGAGGCCTCCAGCTCTCATCCTCCCCAAGCACAAACATTTCCCTTCTCTAGGCCTCTTTTGTTCCCTGCTCTTTGGCAGAAGGGGAAACTAGCACCGAAATCTGAACTGCAGAGGGTAGAACCCTTATATGATTGAAAAGAGAAAGTGAGTAACAAGATGAATGTGGATTATATCCAACATTCCACTTAGAAGCTCTCACAAGCAATCCGCTGGTCTTTTTTATCCAATGTGGTTCCCAGGCCTTTCAGAAAGGAGTCCTGCCCTGTCTGGATACAGCCTAACCTTCCTATTCCATAATCCAATCCCTTCTCAAGGTAGAGGTCAGGTAGGAATACAGAAATTGGAGAAGTTGTCAGTAGGATTCTGCAAGGACACTTTCAAAATCAAATACATACAATCACACACATATTTACATACATAAAACTTGAAGTAGTGAGGATGGAAAAGAGCCTCAAGTTCAAGGTAGCAGCAGTTGGTTCAGAGTGGGAGGGCTGAGAGCCTACCAGGAGCTCAGAGTCCTTCGAGACGCCTTGAAGAAGAGCAGGAACTTCCTTCCCAACCAATCCCCACCAGCCCCAAAGAAGATGAAGGGAAAGAGAAGCGCTTTATGTCACAGACATCTGCTGGGCCACATCATTTAAAGACATGAGGTTGGGCCAGAGAGCAAGTCAGGAGGGAAGGCAAAGCTTGTTTTTCTTCCATTAACATATTATCTCAAAGTTTTTGGGTACCTGAGGTTTCTACTGAAGACTCTAGGCTTTGGGGCAGTGATTTTCATATACCACAGTTAGTTTAGAGACTGCTTATCAGTAATCAGTCAGGCCAGGTGACCACGGAACGCCATACACAGGATTTTCCCTTACCATTTATCCTGAGAGGAGCGAGGTGTGTCCTCGAGAAGATAAGGCGAGTTCAGGCCTGCAAGGCGTCCAGGCGGCCTCTGCCTACCTGTCCAGGCCTTCTCCCCTCCCCTCTTCCAGCAGTGCTCCAGCTATGTGCTTTTCTCAGTTCCTTCAGGGGCCCGACCTCCCTCCCACCTCAGCTCACACTGGGAAGCTCCTCACTCTCATCCCTTCTTCTCAGCCTCAGCCTAGTTTATTCCTATGTAGTCTCTCATCTTACCTCACAGGTCACTTTCTCAGCAAAGTGGTCCTACATTGGCCCTCTACCCTCTCATCCAGATTCCCATGTTATGAGCTTTTATAGCACCCAGGACTTTTCCGTGGAGCACCTATCAAGGTTTTCATTACATATATTTATGTGTTTGGTTATTCATGTCTATTTCTCCCACTAAACTCTAAGCTCTGAAGCCAGACTGCATGCTACTTTGCTCATCATTGTGTCGCCTCACCTAATAGCCTTAGGCACATTCAGGAGTATAGGTGCTTCACAATGTAGTCTTTACTAAATAGGTAAGTGCATACCTGAGATAAGCGATGGTTGCAAGGTAAGGTTCCTGGGTTTTGTGGGCTTTGTTCTAGCATGGTTAGTATCTTTGTGCTTCCCTGAGAAGTAGAAGCTTAATTCACCACGAGTCTCTGATCTCCATTTTCGTCTAATGATTTGAGTTGGGATCCCTAAAAATGATGAAGCTGTATGTGGCAGCCACCCCAGAACTGTTTTAGTGGAGAAATTAAGATTCTTCCCACCCTTCCTTGAGAACAGGACTGTTGTATTACTAGTGCTTTACAGCCCAGGTAGCTTAGAGTCCAGAGGGGAAAGTCAGAGAAGTAAACAGGTAATCCGATAAAATGAAATTCTATAATGGTGTAAGCACAGGCACGAAAGGGGACAAAAAAGAGTCTCTTATCCAAGCCTTGGGGGCATCTAGAAGATTTTTGTCAAAGGTGATTTCTACACTAAGTCCTGAAGAAAATGTAAGAGGTAGACAAGGGAAAGGGATGGGGGTGGGATAGAGAGTTGAGAGGAAGAAATAATCAAAAAGGTCCAGAGGTGAGCAAACATATAGAACTTAGAGTGGGGAAATGAGGAAAATTCAAGATGTACGTGGGAACAAAATGGCAAGAAGTGAATCTGGAGGGACCATGGTCAGGGTCCCATATTTTGAAGTCTATGGAGAGTCTACAAAGGGTTTTTAATAAGGGAACAACCCCATCGGATTTGCCTTTTAGAAAGATCTTTAGGTTTACAGTGTCTGAAACTCTAGGCACCAGACATTAGGACTAGAACTGCTTTGCCTTGGAAGTCAGTTTCTCTTGACTACACCACCCCTTCTGAGGAGTGTTTGGAAGGAGAGAGGCAAGTCCCCAGATCATGCCAACAGCCATAGGCAGACGGTGGGCAAGTGAATAGATGTATGGCTATGTGTTGATCATGGGTATGTGAACGTTTAGTTTTTTAGTTTAGCTTGTGAGAGAAACACTGTAGGAAGTAGTTAACAGGACTTGCTCTAGGTTACCAGCTGATGAGGTTGGGAAAATTTTAACCTCTGTTTCCTCATCTGAAAGGTAAGAATATTAATAATTATGAACTTTCACTGAGCACTTATATGAATAGGGTTAGTATTAATATTAAGTGGGATAATACATGTAAAGTGTTCTAAACAGTTCTACTTATGAAGTAGATATTGCCCCCATTTTAAAGATGAACCTTTGATCCATTTTACTCATGATGAAACTGAGGCTCAGAAAGGTTTCTTTCCCAAGATCATACAATTAGTAAGTGACGGAGCCAGGACATGTATTCACCCAATTTCTCCCTTAACTTAGAAAGTTCCTTCTGACCCATTCATTCAAGATGGATATGGAGGCAACACAGCCAATTTTGCATTGACTGAGGGAAAAAGAGAAGGCTTTCAGCAGGTTGGAGATCATTTTGGTCAGTTCTGGATAAGTGCATAAGTTAGGACACTGGGTTCAAGTGATAGACACCTACTGGAACTAGCTTAAGTAAAACACATAAACTCTATACTAGAGGATATACCAGTGCTCCGTGGAACGCAAGGGCAAGCACGCAGCGACCTCAGGAAAGGATTTGAACGAAGGTACAGTTGTCAGATTTCATCTTCCACTTCAGCTTGGAACCTGTTTTCTCCTTTTCTGTAGTGTACATGGTAGAATAAAGAGCCATGAACCTTTTGCAAGTTTATATGTTGCAATCTACTCGTTTAGTCCCTGAGTTTTCATTTTAAATTCCCCAGGAACAGCCTTTGGCCTAACCTGGATGAGATGTCCATAAAAGCAGAGCTGCACAGCACAAATATGGCTGTGGGGACCTCATCTTTGCACCCCCTTCTCAGGGGAACACCAGTTACAGAGGTAAGCTGGGTGACAGCTCAACAGATGTACATTAAAGGAAGGAACGCTCTCATTGTCAGAGTTTAGATTTTCCTCTGCCCTTCCCCACTTTCCAATTTTGTTAATATACCTCACTTTCTCCTCCATAAAGTATCGATCCTACCATTCCTCACATTCTGGGAATAAAATAATTTCTTTTGGGGGATAGAAAGAAATTTGAGAGACCATCAGGTAGGTGCATACATAAACCATCCTAAGAGGTGACTTTTGCCCAATTTTTTAACAACGCCAAGAAAAGTAAATCTCACGGTCACTAGCACCTCACAATTTTGTTTACTACGCCAAGAAATTCCTCTTCACAAGAAACTAATTCCTTCTGCTGTATTTAAGTCCATTTCCTTTCTCAGACTTCAGAGTGGTACACAGCTCATTAGAATTTGCTTTAAACGGATTATCAAGCCTTTGAAAAATCCCCTCAGCATTCTCTTTACCAAACTAAAAATTACAGCCACTTTCATCCTTCTTAAAGTATATCTAGCTAATATAGTCATGAGGTCAGTAGAATCATTTGTATAGAAAATTATGAATATTAATCGCTGGCAGCTTTTCTCTAGACCTGCTCTATATATCTTATTATAGAGGCTAAAACTGAACACAGTACCCTCCAAATCAGTATAAATGATAAGTAAGGGGCTAGGCTGGAGATGGTGGGGGAAGGGATTCAAGAGGCTTTCACTGAATCCCCGCACGAATTGCAGCTGAACCTCCATGGACTTGAAAGGTTGTCCAGCAGCTACTTGCTCCACCAATCTCTGCCATACTCTTTGTGGGCCAGATTCCTTGGACTGTTGATTCTGCTTACCTGGGGCTCAGGATCAGCATACCGCCTTCTCTGATACAGTACCACCCAACTGACTGGCTCAAGTCCCACCCTCAGTCCAACCAGCTGTGGATGGGAAGGCAGGTCCATCCAGGCCTGTGAAGAGACAAGTGCAAAATGAAATTTTTCTTTCTTGTGTATAATGCACAAGATACCATGACAGCAATGATTGCAAGGAAGCTTTTCTTACATATCTTCTCATGGTCCCTTATGAATCACCTCATAACACTTTCAGAATGATTCCATTTCTTAATCTTCATGCCAAATTTTCATGATCACTTAATTCTGAAGATTTTCTAATTATTTTTACTACAGTTATTCAGAAATATGCTTTAAAATATCCAAATATATGTAGTAGGAGCTCACTGAATGGGATTACTTTATGTATACATATATACATATTTTCCATATATATATGTAAAATTTTGTTTCAACATTACCTAAGGAGGTACAGATACAAATCTTCAGTCATTACTAGTTCATTAAATTTTAGTGGAATTAAATGCCTTGTCAAAGTTTTCTATTGGAAATGCTGTGCCCAGATAGTTTTTACGGCTCTACCCATTCCTCCTGCTTACCACTTGACATTATTAATTTGCTCCTCCCTCTTCTCAGGTTTGCCCAGGCTGGCTCAATGCTATCAGACTGAAGCCGTTGTGAAAGGCTTCAATTCCCTATGCTCCCATGATAAAGCTGTGTTACTGTGGGAAAGGAGATAAGCTAATACATGGTGCTATCTGGGGGAGGGGGGATTTTTATCTAAAATAGGTATTTTAGTATTTCATCATCTTTTTTTCAGGAATATTAAAACAATGTTCATAATTTATAGACAACATCTGAATTTTGCAAAACCTACCCTCAAGTTCTCCTAAATAATTATAAACACTTGTACCAATTGGATATTCTCATATACTTTTCAAATTAAAAAATAATTGACTCTGATGACAATAATCACACCTAAAATGCTAAAATGAGAACACAACTAGGTCCTGCCTCAACATACTCTTTGAACAACACTAAAGGACTGGGTCGCTAGCTTCTATTGTGTTCCCTAAGGTTAGTGCTTAGCAGAATTTTTGTTGGGTTAAAATACAAAATGCATATGTAAACCATCCTAAAAGGTGAACCTTTTGCCCAATTTTTAAAGAACTGATTGTAACCATGCAAAAATACGACTATATGTGACCTGGAAGGCAATTCTAAAAAATGAAAATAGTTGTTTTAGTTTTTTCTTTAGGATATTTAATAAAAATATTTTCAATAGATTTTTTTAGTTGAACACTAAAAAAAAACCCCAAACTTTCTGAAAGTTTGAGTAACTACTTAAATGATAAAGGTCTTCTTTATCATTGACCTCATCAGGACCTCGAAACTCTTCCAGCTACTGAAAAGTATGCTGAATGGTTGCTTCCTCTCTCTGGTCAGAGGAAACATAAGAAAAAAAATGATAACAGACTTTACTACTCCGGGCATGTTAGGTAAAATGCCCATTTTTTTCAAAATGTTAACCAGACTCGAGATGAGTCCTGAGGTTTTGACTCCTAATAAAATGCTTGGAAGCTTGGGAACTATGGATCCACCCCAGGCACGCAGGGCTTCTTGGCAAGAATGGGCAACAAAGATCTGTTTTACACAAAGTTACTACTCAGGTTTAATTTAGCAGAAGTGAAAAAATTTTAACCACAAAGCTTACATTTAAAAGGAGATACATGTAAACTGAATCTAAGAAATACCCTAAGGAAGAGCAAAACACTTTGTCTCTGAGAGAGGAATAGCAGAAAGAACCCAAGGAAGCTAAAAAAGTTGGCACCAATCATACGGTTCTCAAGGATAGGAAATAATAGTATTGGGTTAAAATTATATTGGAATTTTGGATCTGAAAAGGAATTTACAGGTCTAATCCAAATCCCTCAATTTATAGATGATGAAACTTGAGGCCTGTTTATTTATTCATTCGACAAACATTTATTATGTGCCTACATGCTCAATGCTGGAAATACAACAATGAACAAGACAAGACATGGTCCAAAGAGGGAATGTGACTTACCCAAATTCACAAAAGCAAGTTAGCAACTAAACGGGCTCTTTGCACTCAACTCCAGATTGTCTAACAATATACAATCTCTTCTGCACCTGTAAATACACTAAGCATTTGATGAAGGAGCTGTGCAAAGATAAGATTTTCATATACAATTGATGTAATAACATTCTGTAATAAGGTATAAATATGTTTATATTATATTCAGATTGTGTTAAAATCTACGTAAAATAACGACAGTTTTTTAATTAGCAAATGAAATGGTAATTTCCTTGGAAGTGCTTTCTAATTTCTAGCTTATTAGGTATTCCATGTGCGAATTTTGAAAACCCAAATTTTGAAATTTTTGAATATGATTTCTGGTTGTACAACTATGACTCTTACTATATTCTGGCTCCTTTGAATTCCAACTTTCATGCAATCTGTGTTCTAGTATTTTAGGTATTTTCAGTAAATAACTATTTTCAAAGATTCTAACCATTAACCAGTTTATCCACCTTATTTATCCATAGCTTAACCAGAGTGGTAACTTTAGTGTATGTAATATAATCAGAGATACAGCTTTTAAAATGTCCTGCATTGGAACTTATCTCTTTTTTCTTTTTTGGCAGTGCCACGCAACATGCAGGATTGTAGATTGTAGTTCCCCCACCAGGGATCGAACCCGTGCCCCCTGAAGTGGAAGCCCAGAGTCCTAACCACTGGACCGCAAGTGAATTCCCTTTTTCAAAAAAATATTTATTTATTTATTTTTGGCTGTGTTCGGTCTTCGTTGCTGTGCGCAGGCTTTCTCTAATTGTGGCAAGAGGGGGCTACTCTTTGTTGCGGTGCGTGGGCTTCTCATTGCGGTGGCTTCTCTTGTTGCAGAGTACGGGCTCCAGGTGCACAGGCTTCAGTAGTCGTGGCGCATGGGCTTAGCTGCTCCACGGCATGTAGGATCTTCCCGGACCAGGGATCGAACTGGTGTCCCCTGCGTTGGCAGGCAGATTCTTAACCACAGTGCCACCAGGGAAGTCCCGAATTCCCTTTTTTTTTTTTTTTTTTTTTGAACTCATTTCTTTAAAAGAAAACTCATATACCTCATTTCAAAATGAAAAATGGCACCTATAATAGGATAATAAAAGGGAAAATAAGAGTTTGGAACCAATCTTTTGTTGTTTTTTTTTTTTTTCTCATTTAATAACCCTAAGAAAGCAACAGGGAAGTCCTCTAACATAGGAGAGGATAGGAGCCCTACTAGAAGCAATACTGCAGCCTCAGAGTTCTTTAATTAAAACAATCCAGGGCTTCCCTGGTTCGAGCCCTGGTCTGGGAAGATCCCACATGCTGTGAAGCAACTAAGCCCGTGCGCCACAACTACTGAGCCTGCGCTCTAGAGCCCGCGAGCCACAACTACTGAAGCCCGCACGCCTAGAGCCCGTGCTCCACAGCAAGAGAAGCCACCGCAATGAGAAGCCCGCGCACCGCAACGAAGAGTAGCCCCCGCTCGCGGCAACTAGAGAAAGCCTGCGTGCAGAAACGAAGACACAACGCAGCCAATAAATAAATTTTAAAAAGATTGCTAAAAAAAAAAAAAACCCAAAATCCAAAAGAAAAGGTGTTGTAACTTACTGAAATAAAAAGATTTTGAGGCACTCCTGATATTTGAGATATCCTGATTGGATATTCTAACACCTCTGAGAATCAATAGTGGGGAAGATGAGGGGATTTATAAGCTACCTCTGCTATACTACCAACATTACAATATGGAGCTCTAAGGTTGATTTTCCATCCTCAGACTCTACAAGGCTCTCCTACTGCTGCACTTCTTTCCCCTGGCCATTCACTCCCTGTTATTATTTGTGCTTCCTCCCTACATAATAAGCTCTACGGAGGACAGGCACTGGATACTATCCATCTCTGTATCTTACCTTGAATCACAGCATATAGCTGATATTCAATAATTGTAAAATGAAACCAGAAATGGTAACCAGAATTTAAAAATTGGTAACACCTATTCTAATTCATATATCCACACTCTGAAACTAACTGTAATAATAAAAATTAAAACTACATCAGGAACATGTGGTTCTACTTCAAATATCAGGGAATGTTAAATGGCAGGGCAGGACTAAGAATTTTGAAAGGTCTAGTTACACAAAAACCCACAGTGCATGCTGCTCTAAAAATATCAACCACTTCTGGGCTTCCCTGGTGGCACAGTGGTTGAGAATCTGCCTGCCAATGCAGGGGACACGGGTTCGAGCCCTGGTCTGGGAAGATCCCACATGCCGCAGAGCAACTAGGCCCGTGAGCCACAACTATTGAGCCTGCGCGTCTGGAGCCTGTGCTCCGCAACAAGAGAGGCCGCGATAGTGAGAGGCTCACGCACCACGATGAAGAGTTGCCCCCGCTTGCCGCAACTAGAGAAAGCCCTCGCACAGAAACGAAGACCCAACACAGCCAAGGAAAAATAAATAAATAAACAAATAAATAAATGAATAATTAAAAAAAAAAAAATCAACCACTTCTTTTTAAACAGGAAAAATCAATTTCAAGCCTCAGATAATGAAAGATAGAAGAATATTGTCAGAAATAAAGGAAACATTAAGTGGAAAAAAAATGACAAGATAATTTTATCTCTGGATTAAGACTTATTTTAATATACATAACGTATAGTACTTCATATAATTTATTAATGTCATTTTCTATAGGACACTGTAATTAATTCAGTGACATCAATATTGACCTCATACAGACAAAGGATGAAAGCTGGGTTTTCTTGTGTACCAAATACAAAACATGTGCTGAAGAGTTATCACATACAAGTTATAAGAGATCAACTTTAAGGATGACTCAAGTTTACAGTAGTTGCTTCACATGGTTCTCCCTCAAGACTTGGATGTCACCCAGTGTTGCCATGTTTGTGCAAATGCCATCTCTGGCCTGCCTGACTACCTCCTTTTGCCAGTCCCACTTTTGCCTGTTTTACTGCTGCCACTGCTAGATTTGCCAGATGATTTTGAAGAGAAGAGTCTTGTCATGAACTCAGAAACATCAGGCAATTCATGATTGGAATTCAGCATATTCATTGACTGCTCCATCTCCTGTGGGAAGACAAAGCACAATGATATGAAAGGCACACGTCATTTAACAACTAACACTTCCCTTAAGGAAGGAGGAGAGAAACAGAACAGGTAAAAGGTACTGGTTCTGAGCAATGATGTTAATGTCATACCCAACAGCATTTCAGAAACCATGTTTCATGCCTCCTTTATATCAC
This sequence comes from Balaenoptera acutorostrata, assembly GCF_949987535.1. NCBI lineage: Eukaryota > Metazoa > Chordata > Mammalia > Artiodactyla > Balaenopteridae > Balaenoptera > Balaenoptera acutorostrata. Next base: position 103,620,407 of record NC_080066.1, read on the forward strand.
TAAGCATTTCAATCCTTAGTAAATGTCCGATAAGTGTTGCCTGGGGTTTGATTCGGCTTTTGTTTTTATAAAGGGCATTTTCTCAGATAATGGACATATGTGATCATATTCCTGCCACCTTATTTTGTTTTCTGATCAGAATGCTTTCTTATTGTTTTAACAAGTGTTTTCTTAAACTCATGCTTTTTCTAGATGCATATAACCAGAATATCAATCTTTAACCATGTATCAAGGTATCAGAAAAGTCTGGAAGGTAACTGTAGTATTTCCAAGACTTGATTCCTAAAGGC